>NC_090442.1:503948806-504251836 GCF_031143425.1 Pleurodeles waltl | reverse complement strand
AACTGTGGGTCAATTTGGCGCAGCAGCTGCTGTATGGCTTGCCAGTTGAGTCTGTATCTCTGGATGATATCCTGTTCCCCATCTCAGTTTTCCTTTGAGTAATATTTGCCGGTGTTTGTCAATCATCTTCTTCACCCTGTCGGAGACCGCATTGTAAGTAGTTACACAGGTGACAGGGATAGCTGTGTCATTACAGAAGAACTATCTAGCGATGCCAATCCATTCTAGTCCTCGTCCATTTGAAGGTTGTTTTGACTACCCTCTCGGGTAGTCATGAACCTGTAACATCTCCATGAGAGCCTTGGCCTGGATGTTATTGCTGCAATTTCTCCTTAATCTAAGTCATTGCCCATAATGGAGATTTTCCTTCAGGGTTCTGGGATGAAAGATATAGAAGCTTAGTAACCTTAGTAATCTGAGTAACACATTCCTGTCATTTGGTTTGTGATACATTTCTGTGTGTAAGTTTCCCTGTTCTGCAATGATAGTCACAACTAAGAATACAATGGCTCCCCTGTCTATAGTGGGGGTGAATCTCAGGTTAATATCGCTGCATTGATCAATGTGAGAAAGGGGGTGACTGAGGTTTTATTCCCCTCCTACTTGGTCAGTATATCATCAAAGTATCGCCTCCACAGCACAATGTTCCTCCTATATGGGTTTTTAGCATGCAGTCCTGCCACAGTAGGGGCGAATGTGCTGCCCATTGAAGTTACGAACGTTTGTAGACAAAGTGTGTCCTCAAATTCGAAGAACGAACACTTCTTGAATTTTGTACCCCAAAAATCGATCCTCAAAGGTCTCTTGAAAGCTTTTTTCTTGTGAGGTTTCTTTATTTATTGTTAAGTTGGGTTACAGCGTCCATCAACAAAGACATAAAAACTAATATAAAAATGTCTTTAAAAATGCCTATAACAGGCAAAGTAAATCATAAAATCAATTAAAAGAAATTAACTACATAGAATAAATCATTATTCCTGCCCAATCCATCTTTCTCAGCTAAGCACTAGCAATACTATTTATTGTAAATAGGTTCAGAGGAAATTAACAATTAAGGACCCCTTCCCCCCACATCAATAAAGTGAAAAAGTGCAAAATGCAATGGCTTATATTCAATTGATAAGAAAATAAGTATCTAAGGATTGCTTTCAAAGTGTTACTTTGAAAGATCCAAGAAGAATACAAAATTGTGACTACTGCAATGCAAACCACAGGGTTCGTAGCGGTCTTGCAAATTCTTAATGAGGCAAGATACTGTCTTATCCCCTATAGTTTAAAAAACAGCTTCACCAATTTAGACCTTGCTCTACCATATGCTTTGCAGACAAATAAAATATGACCATCTGTTTCATCCCGGGATTTACAAGATGGGTAAATACTAGTAATCTGGCCCTCTAGTTGCCAGGTGCTACAAAAAATGTTGTCTATAAAGTTTCCAGCCTCAAAAATTAAAGTAAAGGGTTCTAGCCCACCTTGGTCAAATGTGATCTAAGAAAACATCAAATTTGGAATCCCATTTAACTGAAAGAAATTCTCTGGTTAATCAACCCAGAGAAGACAAACAGTCATTTTTTTCATAGATCCAGTGGCAAAATCTATCCTTTACAACACGTTTAGCACTGGCTTGGAGAGGACTGGTACATGACCAAAAGGCTTCTAGCCACAACTTGATCAAGGACTACATTAGAAAACTTAAACAAAATATTCTTAGGGCATTCAAGTTCTCCAAAATGTCTAACGGGCTCTTTCTGCATGGTAAGGCATTTTCAACTGTCCGTACTCGAACACTGTGCAGAATTGGCCTCAATTTCACATTATCTACTATAGATTTCAGGGCCAAGTCTAATTGAATAGGTAACATGGGGTACTTTGTGGGAGTCTCTAAAGAGATCAGAGGAAAATATTCTCCACTTTTTCAAGCTTGCTGGAGTCGCAGTGACCCTACATCTCAGAGCCTACATAGCTGGTCTCAGCACTTAGGCTCTATAAAGGCTGGCAAGATAGAGTTATGAATGGCTCTCTTAACAAAGTTAATTATAGAAAACACCCTGTGGTTAAGAAGAGCAGTGGATTTTTCAACTTGTTTCAACCAAGAGTTTGAGTGAGAGATCCCGATTCCAAGGTAATCAAACTGTAACTCTTTTCAGGGGACTCCCATCTAAAACCATTTTTGGACAAAACCTCTGATAAGTATTAAGTTTTGTTGTGTGTGTATTTATCTTCAGTCTATGAATAGAACAAAACAACATACTTCCTACTGGTAACATGTATAGGCAGTTTTTAGTTTTAGACAACAGCAAAGTGTTGTCAGTAAAATGGAGAACAGGCACTTTATTCCCTGTCAGAACAGGGGAATAACTGGCACAATTTAGTGAGAAATTTATACATCCATTGATTAAGATTAGAAATAAATTAAGGGGCCAAAACACACCATGTTTAACTCCTTCCTTTACTGCATCATTGGTGCCCCACCTGA
This sequence comes from Pleurodeles waltl, assembly GCF_031143425.1. Taxonomy (NCBI): domain Eukaryota; kingdom Metazoa; phylum Chordata; class Amphibia; order Caudata; family Salamandridae; genus Pleurodeles; species Pleurodeles waltl. Next base: position 504,249,360 of record NC_090442.1, on the reverse strand, counting down.
CCTAGTCGTAGTTGTCAGAATGTAGTAGCCAAACTAAAAGGTCCAGAGTGATTTCTAAGCCTTGCACAACTTCGCACAGCTTACACATTGGAAGTATACCAAAAGCTGTGTGACGGCCTACAAGGACAACATAAAGGATGCCCCCCCACCTCAGAAGGTTCCCAGTCTTCCATTTTGTCAAGAGAAAACAAAAAACCTGGTTGATTGTGCTTATATCTTCTTTATAGCCAGCTTGATATTGGCCAACAATATGTTTCCCCAACAGTCATTTTAGCAAACACCTGCCTGCAAAAAATAATTTGGAGGCTGTCAATTAAGATAGTGGGATGATAGTTACTGGGATCAATACGGAATCCCTTCTTTCCAGGAGACCGGAATGGAGGCCCCTACGTCGATGGCAGTCGATGCAGCATTAATGTGAGGAATCCATACCTCTGGTTCAGATTTAAAAAGGTTTACCAGAAATATATAGAGGCCAGGCACTTTGCTCACCTTCTGAGCATCTAGGCCTGCTACTTTAGGGGAAAAATAATTCTAGGTGCATATTGGTCAGCCATTTCGAAACTGATTTAGCAGAGCACATTGAATCACTGTGAAGAGCTCTAAAATGTTGAACTCAGCTGTAGGCCTGGACTTAAATATTTAGTTTCATTGGTCTATTCCATTCCTCATGAGATACAATGTGCTAGAAATGTTACACATTTTTAGAAGTGGCTACTTCTAAGAGGTCATCTTAAATATCTGTTTCCCATGTTATGTGTGCTTCTGTAATCATAGTTTTGTAGGAGGCTCTTGAAGACTTTGTTTTACCTTTATTGCCTGATCTAATAGTGCCAATGAGATCAAGCTTCCAAAGGCAGCACTCCCTTTTTAACCATTCTTTGCCAGACTTTGGTGCACTATCTGTCCTGGCATTCCTTTCAAATAACACTTTTAGATTCTGAAATAATAGTTCATGTATGTGCATTAATAAACATGAGATTATCTAAGTTAGTGCTAGGGATTTCCAATTTCTTACTACATCGTACATAGAGTTCATATTAGCTATATTGCAGCAGATGTTATAGACCATTTAAGATTTCTATGGTTATACACAGTGGGTAGGAGAACAGTTAACTTTGGCAAACTCATAGGTCAAGTACATCAGAAGACCCAATAGCGATTTGTTTTACACTGCAAGCCAAGGATGTCTTAATCCTTATACTTAGGCTACCTGATGGGCGGCTCGAAGTAGACTTTTTAGCTAATGCGTGGCAATTTTTATAGCCTAGTCAAAGTTCTCCTTGTTTCATGTGTTGGCCTCCCGCTACCTCACTGCATAGTCTCAGCTTCGTATGATTACATTTTCAATTTTATTGACCACACAGTTTGTAGCAGCATGACTAGCTAGTTTACTCTTGTTTTGCTTGGCTCTAGGGCTAGAAATGACTTTCTTTTTCCACATGTCCAATGGTAGTCGTATAGAAATGGATCTGCTAAGAAGACAAAGCAAAACCCCAAAAGTCGTCAAATAATTTTTTAGTAATGTCAATAGGTTAGTCACCAAACGTGACAAAAAACGTAGTAAAGGTCACCAGTTCACACTCAGTCATGGCTAAAACATAGCTTGGTGGCAAAGAGTCATACCTGAAGGAAGTCCCTGGAATACCAGAGGTAAAAAGATGGAGATGAAATGCAGGTTCTTGAACTTTCTGAATTCAAGCCAAGGGAGGGTAGCCCAGCCGAGCATCCTCGGGGCAAACATGGGCCTGGTCAGGGCTGGGCTTCACCTGTGCATGTCCCGTGCTGGAAGCGGCTGCCAATGCTAAATAGCATGAGCTGGAAAGGCCACGCGTCCTGCACTCATGGCTCCTGGGGCAGATAAGCAGAATCCTGGGATAGGCAGTCCCTACAGCTGGCGTGGTGGTTGGTGTCCAACTTTGGGCTTGTGGGGTTTCACCAGTTCTACACTACAGTATATCTCATTGTCTTTCTGTGATGATGAAGGTTTGGCTAATGTGTGACTATTTTAGGGAACTATTGTACAAAGGAGTCTCTTGCATTCTTCGGTGGTCACAGAGCTCTCCTTTACTCTGGCCTAGTTGGTTTTGCCATTGTGAAAAGTGCTGTTTCCTCCCTTTGATAGGACTGAGCTGGCTTTGGGGTGTGTGTACTCTATTTAATGAGCCTCAGTAGGTTAGTTCCTTGTATTCCCTTCTGGGTCTCTTTCTTACAGCGGCATTTCCTATGGGTTTTTTTTCTAATGGACTTGGGCATTATGCTCTCCTGGGGTTTCCTTTTTCACTTTTTTTTTCCTCTCCAGGGCAGAGGTGAAGCCGAGTGTCTACCCAATGGTGAGTCCTTAACTCATCCCCTCTGGGTGCCAATGTCTACTGGCTTTTAAAAAAAATTGTAGTCAATTATACCAACAATAAGTTTTGCTTCTGGGATTTCCCCCTGTTTTTTGTGGTTGGGTTTCTCATGTGTGATACAACCCCGTCATATAAAGACTGTCACGAGGAATACGGAGGGTGAGGTAATATCACGATTACTTACTGATAATCTTCATTACCCCGATTCACAGTCTTCTTCATCACAGTCCCGGATACTTCCAGTTCACACCTGGTTAGTTTTGACCAGTAGCCAGTAGCCACAGAGGTGCTCGGTGCCAACAGCCAACAGGCTGGCGGTGTTCCGCCAGAAATTATGACCGTGGCGGAATTGCCACGGCCAAACCGCCGGCCCCTCCACTTTCCCTCCAGGATTCCGCCTGGCGGTCATAATCCCCGAAGGCCGGCCTGTCCATGGCGGTACACACCGCCATGGAAAGGCCGGCGGTAAGGGGACTTGGGGTGCCCCTGGGGGCCCCTGCACTGCCCATGCACTTGGCAGGCATAGCCCCGTCGCACATTTCACTGTCCGAATTTCGGGCAGTGAAATGCGCGACGGGTGCTACTGCACCCGCTGCACATCAGCATTGCCGCCAGCTCTATTACGAGCCGGCTGCAATGTTGATGTGACATTTCCACTGGGCCAGCGGACGGTAACACTGTTACCGTCCGCTGGCCCAGCGGATATGTCATGATAGGGAGACAGAAATACCGCCGGCAATGGCGGTATTCTGTCTCTCGCAGCCTCAGCGGTCTTTTGAAAAGACCGCCGAGGTCGTAATGACCCCCTATATCAGGTCTGACTTCGAGGCACTAATTCCGCATAAATCAATAGTTTGCAAAGACGCGCTCTTTATTTCGAATGGTGCTTGAATGTGAGAACGGCATCTTTCATATCTTGCTTGAAATTATGCCATGTGTTTGTACACAGAATGAAAACATCTCGTGCTTAAATCTAGGATACTGACGAAACGCACCTACATACTAATGCGGGCACATTTAGGAACACTCAGACGGGAGGCGGGCATATGCCAGCACTCAAGGGATGTGCGGCAGTAAAAGTACACTGAACATCTAGGAAGTACACCTTACCTTCTTCCCCATGGTAGCTGTACACCTGGCCCAGGGAGATATTTATTTATTTTCAAACCAATAGATGCACACAATAATGACACAAACGGCAACCATGAAGATATAAGCAATCACACGTTTAAAATAAACAAAAGAAGAAACAAATAGCTAAGAATAAAAGGTTATGGATGTGAAAACTATGTTGCGAAGAGGTTGTTGAAAACCTGAAAAGAAATCTATTTCAAGAGTTGTGCTTTAAACATATGTACATGGGAAAACAGACGGGTGGGCTCCATGAGTTAATCGTTTCTGTCATTTGAGTGGCCTGCAGGTCACAAGTAGGAATCCCAGCTGGGCCAACTGAGCCACTCATCCTTTTGAAGTCAGTAACTCAATCAAATGCGGTTTAAAGTAGTTGTACAAAGCTTGTTCTGTATATACCATTTCAAAATGAGATATAGGGGGTTATTACAACTTTGGAGGAGGTGTAAATCCGTCCCAAATGTGACGGATATACCACATACCGTATTATGAGTTCCACAGGATATAATAGACTCGTAATACGGCTGGTGGTATATCCGTCACTTTACCGTCGCTTTTGGGACGGATTAACACCTCCTCCAAAGTTGTAATAACCCCCATAGTGTGCACAGAGTCCAGGGGTTACCCAGAGTCGTAACAGAGGCTAAAGTAGATAATACAATTGCTCTCTTTTGTGGTAGTGTGGTCAAGCAGTTAGGCTTATCAGAGGGTAGTGCAAAGCATTTGTTGTACACACACAGACAGTAGAAGAAGCACACACTCAATGACTTAACTCCAGACCAATGGTTTTTATATAGCAAAAAAATATTTTCTTAATTTATTTCTAGAACCACAAGATTCAAGTTGCAGGTAAGTACTTCAATACAGTCATATTTGACACATATATCAATGGTACTGTGTAATCGAAAGTTGACACTGTAATTTTCAGATACAGTTCCTGGGGGGAAGAAAAGTTAGCACCATTTGCAAGTAAGTACAAAACTTACAGTTCTAGTCTCCTGGGGTTAGGAAGTCCACAGGTTGGGGTTCATGTTAACCCCAAACACCCACCACCAGCAACACGGGGCCGGTCGGGGGTAGAGGTCAAATTTAAGGTAAAATTAACATGAGCTCCTATGGAGTTTGGGGGTACTGGGAATCAGACCTGCTAGTACCCGTGATTTCGGAGGGCAGACCTGGGAGGTTTAGAGGACCACTGGGGGGGCCATACGTAGGCACCAATCATACACCCTCAGCGGCACTGGGGCGTCCGGGTGCAGGGGGCAAACAAGGTGTCAGGTATCCAATTAATTTCTATGAGGGGACTCCAGGGGGTCACTCAGATGATGCAGGCAAGGGCCACGGGGTTGACTCGGGTAAACCACAGGCTGGTCTGGGAGGAGGGCAGACTGCTGAACGTATCTGCACTGGACTTTGGGTTCTCCAAGATCTAGGGTCTGAGGGTGCAGTGGTCTTTTAGGACTCGGACAGCTTCGTCCAGAGCTTTCGCGGTCAGGGGGTTCCTCGGGATTCTCTCTGCATGCGTCGTTGTGGAGGTTTGGAGAGGTCAACCCAGGGTGGGCACTTGCTCTCAATCACCTCGGGATCCTCTATAGTTGGTTGGGACAACCTGGACAAGGGCCGTGGACATCGGGTGCAGAGTGGCCAGGACTCAAGCATTCGGAGTGATGCTGGAGTGCTTAGATGTTGTGGTTTTTTTTGGACAGTGCTGCTGTCCACGGGAGTTCTTGGTCCTTCTGGGTGCAGGGCAGTCCTCTGAAGCTTGGCAGTGGTCGCTGGTTCCACTGGATGCGTCGCTGTCCTTCTGCAGGTTCTTTGAAGCAGGAGACAGGCCGGTAGGGCTGGGGCCAAGTCAGTTGTCATCTTCCATCTTCTCTGCTGGGGTTTCAGCTAAGCAGTTCTTCTTCTTTCTTCTCAAGTCACCAGGAATCTGGTGAGCTGGGTTCATGGAGGCCCTTAAATCCTGGATTTAGGGGCATTTCAGGGGTCAGAGGGCAGTAACCAATGGCTACGGTCCCTGGTGGTAGCTATACCCTTCTTGTGTCCACGCACTTTGGGGAGGTGAGCACAAACCTAACCCTATTGGTCCCTGTCCTCCAAACCAAGATGGAAGATTCTGAATGGATGGCCTCACCTCAGCTCTGGAAACCTTATGGGTGGTCCTAGCTGGGGTGGTCACTCCTTCCTGTTTTCCCTAATTTGTCTGCCGGACTTGCTGCCAAAAGTGGGGATTTGTCCAGGGGGCGGGCAACTCCACTAGTTGGAGGGCCCTGGGGCACTATCACCCAAGGCTTGAGCCTTTGAGGCTTAACTCCAGGTGTAGCAGTTCCTGCAGGGGGTAGGTGTGAAACACTTCCACCCAGAACAGGCTTTGTTTCTGACCACAGAGAGAACAAATGCTCTCACCCCATGTGGTCAGAAACCTGTCTGAAAGTGGCAGGCTGGTGCAGATCAGTCAGTCTTGCACTAATAGTTTGGCTAACTTACAGTGGGAATCTCTAAGATGCCCTCTGGGTGCACTTTGCAATGAAACCCACACTGGCATCAGTCTGGGTTTATTGTGCTGAGTATTTTGATGCCAAACTTTCCAGTATTCAGTGAAGCCATTATGGAGCTGTGGAGTTCGTAATGACAAACTCCCAGACCATATACTCACTATGGCTACACTGCACTTACAATGTCTAAGAATGGACTTAGACACTGTAGGGGCATATCGCTCATGCAGTAAAGCCCTCACCTGTGGTATAATGTACTGTGCCGTAGGGCTGTAAGGCATGCTAGAGGGGTGACTTACCTATACCTCAGGCAGTGTTTTTTGGTTATGGCTCCCTGAGAGGGGTGCCATGTCGACTTTGCCTTTTTCTCCTCACCAGCACAAACATGCTGCAAAGGCAGGGTGGCATAATACATGCTGCAGCCCTTGGGGTCTTTCCCTGGCCACAGGGCCCTTGGTGCCATGGGTACCTTTTACAAAGGGCTTAACTGTGTGCCATGGGTGTGCCAATTGCAGAAACAAAGGTACAGATTTTGGGGAAGAACACTGGTGCTGGGGCCTGGGTAGCAGGATCCCAGCACAACTTCAATTAAAGTTGGTATCAACATTAGGCAAAAGGTGGGGGTGTAACCATGCCAACAGTGGCATTTTCCTACAGTAGTAACTTGTGTTTTTAAAGGGATGTGAAACGTCATATCAGCAACATTGTGCACCATTCAAATATACAGTATTATATGTTGAGAAAGCTAGCTCCCTCCCTTGAAAAGATCTAGGCGCACATCACATCACCAGTACAGAACAAAGACAAATAGGTTTTGGCCAAACATTTTAATATTCGCCTTCTTCCATTATGCCATCTGTCACTCTCTGATGCAAACAAAATAGGAGACAGCAGCTCCTCTGCTATGGCGGAGGAACGTCACCCCTCCCACTAGCAGCTGCAAAAATTGAAAAATAAAACAATAATAAACTGTGTTTATTGTTACTTTTTTCATGGTGGCAGGCCGATAAGGGATGACAGCCATGGAGGGGAGTGGTGTGCACTCCCCTCAGTGCACCATAGGACAGTCAAACACACATACACACAAATCTCTCTCCAACCCTGCACTCTGTTGCTGGGCTGGAGACAGCAGGCATATGCTTCCAGACTGCCATGGAGCGCAAAGCCAGGACACTCAAGTCAATCCTGATGCTGCTTTCATGCTGCCAGCAGCATAAGAACAGTGTTAGGGTTGGCTGCAGGGCATCCTGGGAGCCTGTGCCTTCAGTGGAGCAGAGATTCGGATTCGGATTCAGATGTGGCGATGCAGCAGATATGTTTTATTTTCTTTCTGTGTGTGTAGCCACCCGTCCCTGACACCAACTGCGACTGACTATCAACCATGTCCGTGATGTAGCAGAAATGTCATTGCTACTTTGACATCACAGTAATCATCTATTCATGACAATCTTTACACTTTGCTATTTGAAATACTAATAGATTTATTGTAAAGTGGTGCACTGAAAGCTATATTAATGTGCATTTACTGTAGGGTAGAAAAATTGAGTGATGTGATAGAGCCCTAAAACTTCATGTATAATCATTTGTTCTAATTCCATATGATTATTTACCATGTTAATTAATGGTCTGCACTAAAACAACAATAGATTTCTAAAGAGAAATGTTTTAAATGTTACAGGAAAATGTCAAAAAATTTGGTTCTGCGCTATAGTTAGTGAAATATATCAGAGTTATTTCATTTTACACCTACTGTAACATGAACACTGAAATAGTTTATTAATGATGAATTCATTATTTTGAAAGTAATATGTAAATTAGTTGATATAAATCAATGCACCATTTTAATTCATTTTACTTAGCCTGTAAGGCCCTGTTTCATGACTGTGTAGAAAATGTTTAGTCATTCTTGTTAAAGTCATATTTCTTTCACTTATCGTACCCAAGAAATGATAGCTTGGAAATAGACACCCTACTGTTTTACACATACTGAGTCTGAGAAAGTAACCTTGGGCCCAGTGCATAGCAAGGGCGCAAGTTATAGTTACCTTACGTGTTAGTTATAGTTACTTGAAATACCTCTAACTATAACAGGTGAATTTCTATGGTTTTGTCTATTTAAAATGTGAGCATAACTATAATGTCCCTACAAACTTTAGTTTTTTAATTGAGTTCCATGTTTTTTTAATTCTATTTACTAACTATAACGTCCCTGGAACCTTTGTTTTTTTTCAGTGAATTTCCATGTTTTTTTAACGTAAAGTAATTTTCATAATTATACATAATCCACCTACTACTGCGCATGGCCTGCGGCCAGGCCCTTATACCAAACCCTATAACCACCAACCCTGCACAGTGCATGGCCTTTGACTCCCTTCCCCAAGCCGATCTCAGCCCTGGGGACCACATTCCCTTGTGTGTGGCCTAAATATTTTATTTTATGGGGGAAAGTGGGTGTGCAGCCCCCTCCTTAGGTTGATCTTGGCCCCAGGGACCCCATTGCCCCAGGGCCCAGCCTAAATAATTACTTGTTTTTTGGGGAAAGAGGCCACATGGCCCTCCTCCCCAGGCCAATCTGTGCCCCAGGGTCCCTATCCCTGGAGGCCAGGCGTAAATATTATTTTTGGGGGGGAGGGAGTTGCATGGCTCCCCTCCCCAGGCTAATATTGGCCCAGGGACCCCATCCCCTGGGGCCCAGCCTAATTACTTAAATGTGTTTTTTTTGGGGGGGTTACATGGCCATCTTCTCCAGGCTGATCTTGGGCCCGCGAACCCCATCCCCCGGGGCCTGGCCATGTCACCTGGGTGCCCCACATGGAACCCATTCACAATGTTTGGAACCACAGGGGAGCCTGAAGGCCCCTGCAGTCGCCAGGAGGCTCCCCTACTCTTGTGTGAGTCAGCATTGCTGTCACAGAGAGGTGGCTAAAGCAGCACCCTCTCTGTGAGAGCAATGAAACCTCTGATCGCAGTGAGAGAGAGCTGCTACTGTCTAAGCTCCCCCCAAGTCACAGCAAATAGCTATGTCCAAAGGGTGGGCACCCCAGAGCATAGCAGGAGCTGTCCCAGGGGTGGCGGTCCCCAGGGCCATCAGTGGCTTCTTGAGGGGGGCTGCATGACCCCCTTCAAATGAGAATAGCTCCTGGGTGGGGGTGGTCCCGGGGGTGCTGGCATCAGCAATGGACCCCCTATCGTTTTAAAAGATATGCCCCATGGAGGAGGCAGTCCCCAGGGCTGTGGGGGGCCACGTGCCCCCTATGGATTCAATTTTAATTTGTGCCCGGGAAGGTGGCGGTACCCAAGGCAGTGGGGGGGCATGTGAATTCCCCTGAATTTGATTGAGAGATGTACCCAGGTGAGGTGTTGGACCTGAGGGCTGCGGGGGGGCAACAGTCCCCCACATTAAGTTTTAATATCTGCCCCGGGGAGGTGGTGGTCCCTGGGGCTGCAGTGGGGCCACATACCCCCACACTGATTTTAATTTCTGGCCCAGGGTGGTGGCGGTTCCCAGGGCTATGGGTGCCCCATCTTCCCCCCCCAAAAATGTAGAAGGTTGAGCTCCAGGAGATGGGGTCCCCAGGGCCAAAATCGGCCTGTAGGAGGGGGGCCACACAGTACTGTTGCCAACTCCCACTGCACATGGCTAAAGGCCAGGCACAGCATGGGTTGGGTGGTTGGCTGTGGTTGGGAGCAGGGAGTGGCCACAGGCCAGGCCCTACAGCTAATCTCACCATGCACAGCCAAAGGCCATGTGCGGCGCAAGGTTGGGTGGTTTTAGGGGATGGCCTTGCCATGCACTGCTAATTATCCCACAAATTACGGCCTTCATGATATCTTTGATAACACCATTGATAATATCAATGTAATATGGGCAGTAAAATGTTCGATGAAAGAACTGTGCATAACGGCGTGTTATAGTTACCTTAGGGCACAAGATGTGGTTACTTCCGGTGATTCTAATCATACCAGGTGAATTTCTATGGTTTTGTATGTTTAAAATGTGCGCCTAACTATAATGTCCCTCTAACCTTTGTTTTTTTAATTGATTTTCTAAGTTTTTTTCAATTCTAATTTCTAAGTTTAATGTCCCTAGTAACCTTTGCATTTTTCAATGATAACCAATATATATATATATATATATATATATATATATATATATATATATATATATTCACAGGATCATGTTTTCATAGGCAAAGCAGTTTTTGACTTGCCTATATCTTTGACTAATCTTCATGAAATTTTTGAAAAAAGTGTGCCATGATTCTTGTAGCACACGAAAGTTTCGGGGTGGTCAGTCAAGCGGGGGCCGAGAAAAAGGGGGGATTTAAAAAAAAGTTGTATTTCCCATGATCATTCCTATAGGACCTTTGAAAACAACAACAGCCTGATCCACTGGATGGAATTACACTAAATTTGGCAGAAAGATAGCTTTCAGTACACAGATTGTGCTTTTGCTTATTTGATGTAAATCTGCTAAGTAGTTTTTGAGAAAATTATGGAAATCCACATTTGTATGTCTCTGGCCACAGTGACTTCATAATTATTCCATGAATGGTTCTAGGAAATTCATTAATGCATGTGCAAAAAGAAGCACTGTAATTGACAGACCGCATCTTGACTAAAAAGTTGATGTCACCATTTTATTCCATGGAACATGATCCCCAGGGATAACAATCTAAATTGCAAGTGGCATAAGTGGTCAGGGTGAAGGTACCCTGAACCCAGGGGTGTTATATAGGTGTGTTTTAGAGCACACTATGAGTTTAAAATAATTTTGCATCACAACGCACTATATTCGGGAAAATGTGTGAATTTTCACAAATTATTCATGAAATATTCATGAATGTGAAAAAAATTAAAAGAAAAACCACATACTCATTCATATACTAAGTCATTCACTCATGGCATGGTAATGGAGTGAGTTACAGTTCCCTTAGTGTGAGTTATACATACTTCAAAGAACTTTAACTATAACTGCTGAATTTCAATGGTTTTGTATGAGTGAATTCAGAACCTCACTATAATGTTCCTGTAACCTTTGTTTTTTTCAGTATATGTATATATATATATATATATATATATATATACATATATATATATATATATATATATAAAGTATACCACTCCCTATATAGGATACCACTCCCAGGACCAGATTCACAGCACTGTGAACACCGTCTTCTATTTAAACAGTTTTAATTTATTCATATTTAATTGTCTGTGCTTTGATAAAGTGCAGTACAAAGGAAAGGGGAATTTGGGTCGACATGTTTTGCCGTTATGCCTTCGACTAGACCATAGAGTCCTATATTGTTGGTAGTCTCATTTTAAGGTGTCCACACAGTGCAGTCCCTCTATCATGTCCATGAAAAGACTACAACGTATATTTTACTTTCCGCTTTCTCATGATTCCAGCACCATGTCTGTTGTGATTCCTTATCATCTCAGAGACAGATTTCGAATATATATATATATATTACCGAGTGGCGCCCGCCACTTGGTAAGTATAGTTAGGACCTAGTTCTATATAAAAACTGTTTTTTTACTTGCCTATGTCTTTGCCGCCGCTTGACCAATCTTCACAAAACCTTCTAGGGACAGGTTGGTGCACAAGAGGCCTGAAACAGCAGCTTTCACTGCCTATGGCCAGAGCTGCAGTTTCAGTCCTTGTTTTTGCACCAGTGTGCACAAACAATGGAAAAGAAGAGACAATGATTTACCTGGGTCTTCCAGGGGGTCCTCCTCTCCTCGTCATCCACTCAGAGGACTCAGCAGCCTGGCTCTTTGCCTCCCTCTGGCCTCTGCCCCCTGCTTCTGGGCTCTGGTGCACACTGCAGTCCAGTTGTGGGCTGCAGTGCGCACCGGGTGAGCTCCGATCCACCGGTGGGGCTAGTGGAGTTTTTGGATGAGCTCCACACTCCGCACTTTCAAAAAACTCCGTTAGCTTTGCCAGTGGAGCGGAGCGCCCCACTCACCCTTAAAAGAAAGTGAGGGGGGAGAGATAGAGGTTTTTTTTAGACTTTGGTGGAATACTTAGAATGAGATGTTTCTCTACAATTTAAAATAAAAAATGTATCTGTCATTTTAAAAAATGAAACTTATTTGTACTTTCAATAAACAAAGGTAAGGAAGTCTGGCCAGACTCGAACCCTAACCCTAACTGGTCAGTGTGAAGGTCTAGCAACCTTCACACTGAACTACTGTTTTTCTTTCTTGAACTTTTTTTTTGCCCTTTTGAGGCTATCTGGGACCGCGAGGGAGCCCTCCAAGCATCTCCTGCAGTCCCTCCATATTTATTTATTTATTGTATTTTGAAAATGTTTGTTTTACAAAAATGCCTTTACTGGCTAACTGGCACAACGGGGGAATCCTTAAGGCTTCCCTCACAGTGCCATTGCTTCAGCAGGCAGAGAGTGTGCAGGGGATGGAGTTGAAAGCTTCCATTTTTCACATCAGGACCTCTTTGACAGGTCCTGCTGTCAAAAACTGAAGTGTTTGCTGAGAATTGCCTCCAGCTACAGAGCTGCAGCCAAGCCACAGCTAACAGCTATGTCCTGGAGGTTGGCACCCTAAGACATAGCAGGAGCCGCCAGCCCTGGGGGAGTGGCGGTCCCCAGGGCCATTATTGTCTCCACGAGAGGGGCCCGCCAACATCTGCTTAGCACCAGGGAGGTGGTATTCCACGGGGCTAATAGGGTTGTGAAACAGACCCCTTTTACATTATTGATTATGTGCCCTAGGAGGTGGCGATCCCCGGGGCACGGGGGGGCTCGCACCTCCACTCATAATTCAATGTAGGCCCGGGAAGGTTGTGGTTCCCTGCGGCTGTGGGGGAGGCCACCAGGCCATCCCGACTTATGAAAAACATTTTTGACCCCCGGGGTGGTGGTCGCCAGTGCACGGGGTGGCCCTCCTGAATATTTAATTACAATGTTTACAGCCTAGGGGAGCTGGTGTTCCTCAGGGTAGCAGGGGGGCACACAGCCCCCCAGCACATCAATCATATGCCCTGGGGAGGTGGCAGTCCTTGGGGTAGTGGGAGGGGGCCAGGAACACCCCCCTGCATTTTTAAACAAATGCCCTCTGGACTTGGCCCACTAGGGGGCTTTATAATAACGAAGCACTGGAGCCCACGCTTTGTTTATTTTTATTTATTTTATCCCCCACTCTCACATCCATTCACTTATGCACCCACTCACAGACCCACTCAGACACTCATGCACCCACTCACAGACCCACTCAGACCATCTTGCACCCACTAACAGTTCATCAGACCCTCACGCACCCACTCACAGACTCACTCTGACAGTTACATACCCACTCACAGACCCACTCAGACTCTCACAAACCCACTCACAGACCCATTGATGGCCTCATGCACCCACTCACAGACCTGCACACACACTGACACGCCCACTAGAACATGAATGTATGCAATCCAAGACAGTCACTTTCACAGCCACCCTCACCCTACAGATACAAACTCTGACACCAATTCTGACACCAAGAGAGGCTGCGGCCAACTTGGCCAAAGGGCTGTGCACAGCATGGGGTTGGTTGGTTAGGGGGGCTGGCTGCAGGGTCTGGCTGCAGGCCAGGTTTTGCAGGCAACCTCCGCTGCAAAGGCTGTGCATGGTTGTCCGCTTGTAGGAGGCTGGCCTCAGGGCCTGGACAAAGTCCGCGTGCAGTGGTGGTTGGATTGCCGTACAGTAATGAAAATTATTATACTTTGAAAAAGCTATAGAAATTCACTGAATAAAACAAGAGTTAAAAAGCCAAAGGATACAGGGACATTATAGTTAGGCTCACATTTTAAATGTACAAAACCCATTCACCAGTTGTAGTTAGAGTTAACTCAAGTAACTTTAACTCGTGCCCTAAGGTAACTATAATTCACATACTTGTCATATGCTGTGGTATGTGGTCCTCTTGGTTGGCCAGGGATAGGTCAATGAGGAGTTCTCTGTGGTTGGGTTAGTGTGCAAAGTTGCTGTAGATGTTTGTAATTTTGATGTGGAAGAAGTTGGATAGGTTGTTGCAAAAGTGCTGGGAGGCAGAAATGTTGTTGACACTGGCTAAGGTGAAATCTTTGATGATCCAGAAGTTGAAGCTTCCTTCGATGGGGTCCACTAGTGCATTACTCTTTGTATCTCTTTTCTGCTGGAGATAACACTTGAGTGCAGCCTTGTAGGTAGTTTTGTTGGTGGTGCCATGGCCGTCTCCCCATTTCTTTTCAAGCTTCTTGCAGTGTCGTTTGGGTTCTCTGAGGACTTCTGTGTACCAGCTGGCCTGCTTGTATGATCTAACATGATTTTTGGGTTTCATAGATGCAAGGGTGTCCTGCCATTTCTTGATCCAGTTTAAATAGTTGATGTCCCTGTGAAGGTTGTCTGTTGGGCTAGGTTGATCCATGTTGAGGGTACTGAGCTAGTTTGCTTCAGTGATTTTGCCCCTTCTGCTGCTTGGAATGCTGAACCTGGTAGTAGTGTGACAAGGTGTACTGATTTGGAAGTGGACGATGGAGTGGTAGTTCTTTGTATTTTTATTTTGTAGTGGTGCAGTTGTATTTGATGCTGTCACTTGTGGTGAAGATAAGGTCCAGTGTGTGTGCTGTGGAGTTTTGGTTCTGAGACAAGCTGAGTGAGAAAGACCTTGCTCAAGCTTTCGAGAAGAGCTGAGGACAGAGGTCATTTCTGTGTACAAGGTGAAAGTTGGGGTCACCAAGGATAATGTTGGCTCTGGAGTCAATGGTGAGCGGAGCAATGTAGTCAGTGGTGAGGTGGGTAAAGGCAGCATGGCATCCGGGTGGTCAGTAAGCAAGGGTACCGTTCAGGTTTAAGTTTTCAGAAATTTGCAGCTAGAAATGCAGGTGTTCCATGAACAAGGTGGCATTCTCTGTGGATGTTGTGCATTTGATGGATTCCTTGTAGATGATAGCTTGTAGATGAGAGTCAGCTCATTAACATGCCTCTAATGTAACACTGCTCATACAAATCTTTTAGACAGAATGTACCCTAATTTTTACAGAATTCTAGTCAGATATATTTGACATGAACTGAACAACAAGGCGTCTAAACAGAATATTAATTTCTTCCACATTACTGTTGATCCTATGGAAACATAAAACATAAAGTTGAAAGAATCCTCGAAGGGATGAAGATACCCAGCTCCAGCTTTACTGCATGACCATACTAATAATCAAATCAAATCAAATCATTAATATTTATAAAGCGCGCTACTTACCCGTGCGGGTCTCAAGGCGCTAGGGGAAAAAAGGGGAGGGGGGTTACTGCTGCTCGAAGAGCCAGGTTTTTAGGAGTCTCCGGAATGCAGAGTGGTCCTGGGTGGTCCTGAGGCTGGTGGGGAGGGAGTTCCAGGTCTTGGCTGCCAGGAAGGAGAAGGACCTCCCACCCGCCGTGGAGCGGCGGATGCGAGGGACGGCAGCGAGCGCGAGGCCCGAGGAACGGAGGAGACGGGTGGGGGCGTAGAAGCTGAGGTGACGGTTGAGGTAATCCGGTCCCTTGTTGTGGAGGGCTTTGTGTGCGTGGGTAAGAAGTCGGAAGGTGATCCTTTTGCTGACTGGGAGCCAATGCAGGTGTCTCAGGTGTGCGGAGATGTGACTGCTGCGGGGTACGTCGAGGATGAGGCGGGCCAAGGCGTTTTGAATACGTTGCAGGCGTTTTTGGAGCTTGGCGGTGGTCCCAGCATAGAGGGTGTTGCCGTAGTCCAGGCGGCTCGTGACGAGGGCGTGGGTCACGGTTTTTCTAGTGTCGGCGGGGATCCAGCGGAAGATCTTGCGGAGCATGCGGAGGGTGAGGAAGCAGGCGGAGGACACGGCGTTGACTTGCTTGGTCATGGTGAGAAGAGGGTCCAAGATGAAGCCGAGGTTGCGGGCGTGGTTTGCGAGGGTCGGTGCGGTGCCGAGGGCCGTGGGCCACCAGGAGTCGTCCCAAGCGAACGGGGTGTAGCCGAGGATGAGGACTTCCGTTTTGTCAGAGTTCAGCTTTAGGCGGCTGAGCCTCATCCAATCTGCGACGTCCTTCATGCCCTCTTGTAGGTTGGTCTTGGCGCTGGCGGGGTCCTTGGTGAGGGAGAGTATAAGTTGGGTGTCGTCGGCGTAGGAGGTGATGATGATGTCGTGCTTGCGTACGATGTCGACGAGGGGGCTCATGTAGACATTGAAGAGTGTCGGGCTGAGTGATGAGCCTTGAGGTACGCCGCAGATGATCTCGGTGGGGTCTGAGCGAAACGGAGGGAGGTAGACTCTTTGGGATCGGTTTGAGAGGAAGGAGGCGATCCAGTCCAGGGCCTGGCCTTGGATCCCGGTGGAGCGGAGGCGGGTGATTAGGGTGCGGTGACAGACAGTGTCGAAGGCAGCCGAGAGGTCGAGGAGGATGAGGGCGATTGTTTCACCATTGTCCATCAGGGTTCTGATGTCGTCTGTGACTGAGATGAGGGCGGTTTCAGTGCTGTGGTTGGTTCGGAATCCGGTTTGTGAAGGGTCGAGCAGGTTGTTGTCTTCCAGGAATAATGCTCAATCAACATACAAATCTCAGTTAATATGATTAACACAATTGTAATTTTCCCTAAAAGCATAGCTAGAAATGGCAAGTTGGTAGATTTAAGACAATAGTTTTTTTAGACTGGAATGGACTGCTTGGGAGGCAATAGCTATACATCAAATTTGACCTAACAAATGTGACATTTCGTCTAAGGGTTCATCATTAATGTGTAATAATGATGTGTACGCACAAGGGCTTCTGTCCCATTACACATTTCAATGGGTAGGTATGGTTAATGGCAGCTAAACGTATGTTTAGCAAAAATGTCACGTGCCGACTTTCATTTTTTAAGGCTGTAAGTGAACTCCTTATGTTGTTTATATTTGCATGAACGTTCTATCTACACACTTTTATCTGTTCTTATTCTCCACTGTTGACATTTCATTATTTAGAATAACAGAGTGTCCCGTAATATTAAGAGATAAATGCAACAAGCGTGGGGGAAGCAATAACACCTATACCAGTGATACTCAAAGTACGGCCCTGGGGCCGCATGCGGCCCTTTTGACGTTTACATGCGGCCCCCAGAGCAGCAGTAGCAGTAGGCTGCTGTTTACTGGATTTAACAGAGGACACTTTATTTAAACATGATAGAAGATAAGGAAAGAAAGTAAGGAATTTGTCCTGCCTTGCTTTAACTGCAGGAACACTTTCATTCTTTAAGAAATCTTGCAGCAAATGTCTATAAGTGTTCTTAAAAACATCAAAACATGTATTTCATTTACACACAGAACCATTTAATCTAGCAGTGCTTGGAGAAGTATTTTTTTAAAACAAAGGTTTCAAACGTAAATTCAGAAACTTTCGTTCTTCCCCCACCCCCAACATTCATTCTTACCCCCGCCTTCATAACAATGCCAATAGTGAACTAAGAGGCAAGTCAGTTGTTATCTGCACTCTTTGATTGGCCTGATTTGCTATTATACATGAACAACTTTATAGTTTATTAAATCAAACACAGGAGAATGGTTTGCACAGCGCACGTGCCAAAGCCATGCATTGTGAGGTCCTCCTACATACAATAATGAAGAAAAAGAAGGGAACGTGAAATAAAACAATTGAAAAGGATCACACAGTTTGGTAAGGTTGGGAAGCTGGGATTAATGCCAGGTTTTCTGGTTTCACATTGCACGATTTAGCCACTAGATCTATATGCTTTGCTGCCCCCTATCGCCACCATAACGCCACAACCCCTCCCCATCCAGAGCCCCCTCCTCCCTTTGATCGGCATGCTACTAGCATCAATGCGGCCCTCGGTCGCACCACAGACCAAACTTTGTGGCCCCTGGGAAAATGTTTGCGAGTACCCATGACCTATACAGTACAAATGAAGGCTCTTCCTGAAGAGTGGAAATGCCAATATAGTGCCTTAGATCCAACTAGAGCCCTTTGCTGGCAACTGTTCCATGCACCGTGCCAGTTTGAAAGAGCTTAAATTTTCTTTGTCGAATCGCTGCAGTGCCTTCGGTACTATCTTTGATGAAACATTCACGTCTAAATATGCTCCAGGGAAAAGTTCACACTATGCTCACAGTCAGCCACTTTTGCTTTTGATGAAACCAAAATCACTAGTGCTGGGCAACCTTTAATTTTGTTTTACGTTTCTCGATAAGTGAAACAAATAATTCAGAGGAAAGCAACGAATGATAGAGCATTTGGGTTTTTAGCGTTCTCGATTTGTCTGAACTAAACAGCCGGGGGTGGAATACGTGCAATTTCTAGGGATATTGCGTTTGTTTCATCGGATAGTCAACCAAGTGTATATTGCTCAAGCTGAATGCCATTTGAATATTTTCTTGGATTATAACCAATGGCAGGCAAACAGTAGCGAGTGATTATGCCAATGTTCTGCTCTGCCACAGAGACTGATGAACATTTTGTACTTCAATATTTGGGAGTCACTCAAACTATGAATCAGGAAAAATAATAACTGAAATCCCTATACAGTTAGGTTTACTTGGCCAGGTACATAATAGGGGCTGCAAATGGCCTGTTTCAGTACTTTTAATTTCGACACTTGCCAAACGCTATTTAAAATTTAGAAGTTTCCTGAAATAAGAAATAAGATTTAAATAAATGCATATCGGTTGACTTCTGTCTCTAAGAAAATCCCAATTAAAGTTTTTTTTTTTGTACAGAAAAAAATAGTCATCTAAAATGAAAGGTGGGAAATACTGACGAACTGTAGTTACCACTTTTTTTCCCCAATACGCGGCATATTTACATATTCGTTTATTTTAGCTATCATCTATCCACCACTGCCTTGCTAAATGACCAGAGGCATGTTGGTGGTCATCACTCTGCGAAGGCAAGTATGTACCGCTAAACTCTAGGGGGTCTATTTTCTAAATTTTCATGCAGCACAGCACCAAACGTTGCTTCGCTTCCTGAGGAGAGAACATGACAGCGCCGTGTCTACTGAGATATGGCGACCTCTGACCCGAGCACACATCTTTCATCTGTGTAAATCTAATATAGGGTTTGTACTTAAAAGAATAGTAGCTTTTAAACTTTCAACACTTTGCATGTGTGCTGCACAATGCCGCACATGAAAATTAGGGAAAGAAAGGAGTGATAAAAGTATTTCTCTTTCTTGCTGCCTATTTCAAGAGTGTTATTGTTTTATGCAAACCCTGCCTCCCTTTTTTGGTAGTTTTAACATAAAAAACCATGGGTGGTTGCATGGGAATGCCCATGCACCTCCCATGGAATGTCCCTTTGGCACAATAGCCTCATTACGAGTTTGGTGGTCCCACTGTGGGACTGCCAAACTCGTGGGAAGGATGCCACCGGCATCCCGGGTGCCCTACTACAATGTTCCCACTGGTCTGACCGACTGGACTATTGCAGTAGAGCATTCCCGCTAGTCAGACCAGCAGGAACATTGCTGCGATATAGCACTCACCTCCTTTATAGGAGCCAAGTGCTATGTCATTGCACAGAGGGGGCCAACCAACACCCTTGTAATGCCCAATGTCTGCAAAGCTGGGCATGGGCAGAGCAGGGCCCCCCCCCTGATGCCCCAGCATACCCTCACCTGGAGGTTAGGGGAGTTATAATCAGCCAGGGGTTGCTGAGTACAGCACCATCCTGGATGAGTACAACTCTGACTCCTGTCATGCCGTCGGGAACTATGCTCCCGGCAGGGATTGTGGTCTCCTAACAGGCCCGCCTACTAGGGTTGTAATTGGGCGGTCCGAACAACCTGGAGTGTGGGGTCTGACCGTCAACATGAGTGTGGCGGTCCTCAGACCACTAGTGATTCAATTACCACAATATTACAGGTTCGAGATTTTGTTTACAGCAGCCATTTCTGAATAGCAAAATATCTATACCTGTTACATATTCCTAACAAATCAATCTCTATTAAATAATTGCTATAAATGAGTATTTCATGTGAGCGACCCCGATGTTCTTTTTTGAAAGTCCCTTATTACTTTCAATATCACCGTCACAAAAATTATTATTTCATTCACAATAAATACATCTGGAGCCTATCACAGATCTTTTTAAAAAGAATACTGTTGATCACCATCATGGCAGCTTTTTTGCCTCACATCACAATCTTATTTATGAGGAATGTTGTGACTTGGTCGAAAAACCTCCACTAAAAGTGTACAATACAATCATCAACAACGTGGATATACCCACTTTTTCACCCCTTTCACATTTTCAGTGTTTCAATTACAGTAATGCCACATATTCTGCCATAAAAGAGGGAGCGATGTCTTCAAAGAGATCATTATATTATTCACAAAAATGAAATTCAATCTCTATCACAGATCTTTCGTAAAGGAAAAAAACTACTGATCATCATCTTGGTCGTTTCTTACCCCACCTCACAATCTGATTCTCGAAGGGTAATACGAATGATCATTACCCCAACCAAAACATGGAGTAAGATGGCAACTATGTGGCTACCCCACATTTAGCCTTAAACAGCTTTTTATGAAGCATCTCTAGACTTTCAATGCTCTATCATCACAGCGCACCAAATTAAACATCATCATAAGTGGACAAGGCGATGGCCACTTAGTAGTTCTTTCCATCACACTGAATTTGTATTAGCAGAACAAAACAAGTAGGTCTACCATCTCACAGCTGCCTTCTGTGGATGAAACCTTTTCAATGCATTGCCTCCACTGCAATTTAGAAAAAGTAGGGGTCTGATTTATGAAAAGTTATCGCCGCCTTTGTGTAATTTTTTTACGCAAAAGTGGAGTAAACTTTCACAACATAATTATATTTTGTAAGTCTGTGTCACTTTTGTATCAAAAAGTTACGCAAAGGCGGCACTAACTTTTCATAAATCAGGCCCTAAATACATCATTCAGAACAAAATTGTACATATCTAATTCCCTACTTCTTACTGGGAAAGGGGACATGCTGAGCATTATACTGGCATTCAAATTCCCTGCTTCATGTAGGAAAAGAGGACATGCTAAGCAACATTTTAATGACATTCTTACACAGCCCCAAAATCCGTTTTCTAATGGATTTTGGAAATGGTCATGACCTAACTCAAGGATGGAGATAGGAAAATGGTTGACAGATGTAAGTCATGGTTGACTTGGCCCTCTCTGAATGGTCACCCCTAACATTTTGTCTTTTTCCCTCCACTTTTTTCTGAATTCATTTTTGTTGTCCTCAGGACTTGGTGCACTTTATCACTGCTAACCAGTAATGAAGTGTTTGTGCTCTCCCTAAAACATGGTCAAATTGGCCTATACCAAGTTGGCATATTTAATTTACTTACAAGTCACTTGTAGAGTGGTATACCACAAACCCAAGCCTGCAGCACTTATTGTGCTACCCACTAAAGTAGCACTTTGCCATTGTGGTCTGAGTGCACTGCTAAATTGCCAATTTCAAATTGGTTTTTAAACCCTTCTGCCAAGCCTTAAACTCCCCTTTTATCACATATATCACTCTTAAAATAGGCCCCGGGTAGCCTAAAGGCAGTGTGCTGTGTATTTAAAACTTTGGACATGTAGTTTTAAGGTTTATATGAACTAGTAGTGAGGAACTCCAAAGTTCATTTTTTCCTACTGGGAGGCTTACCCCTTCCATAGGATAATATTTGGTATTTCTTATTACATTTAAAATAAGTAGTAGTTTCCCAAACGTCATGTTGGGAGTCTATTAAATTGTAATGATAAACCCTCTTTAATGGTAAAGTCACATTTTCCATTACAAGTTTGAAAATGGCACTTTTAGAAAGTTGGCATTTTCCTGCCCTTAGCCCTTTTGTGTCTGTAGCCTGCCTCGAGTCACATAACTGGGTGTTTTAACATTAGAGTGTTATTTAAAAATATGTTTTAAATATTTTTATTTTCTGATTGTTAATTTTGGATTATGATTTTATATTTTATTTTTATAGTTTGAAGTTTATAAATGTTAGTAACTATTTTTACAAAAGTATATTAATTAGCATTAATAGTAATAAATGTGTTTTTATATGTTATGTTTAAATGTGAATTTGTATGTTTGTAGTTTTGGTTAGTATGTTTTTAGATTAAATTATAGTTTATTTTGTAGTTAAAAAATTGTGTGTGATTATGGAGTATTGATTGCGTATATAACATTTTTAATATGTGTTAACTTGTATAAAATGTTCTACATTGCTGTTGACATAGTATATTTAATCTCTTTAGCATCCAACACCTTCTTTAAATGTAATTGTAAAGGTAATCCCTTCAATGTCTAACTTTTTTCCCCAATATGGTTTAATTGGAGTGGAAATAGTAAATGTCACCCCTTAAGTATCCAACACATTCCCCTAATATGGTTAGATTGCAGTGGGAATAGTAATTCTCAATCCTTTAGTGTCTAACTTCTTCCATCAATATGGTTGGATTGGAGTGGACATAGTAAATGTCATCTTTTAAGTGTCCAAGACCTTCCCTAAATTGGTGTAGGTTGGAGTGTGAACAGCAATTGCTACCATCTTAGTGTCCAACACCGTCCCCAAGTTTGTTTAGATTGGAGTGGGAATAGGTTTTTTTTTCACCTCTTTAGTGTCCAACACCTTCTTCAAACTGGTAAAGATTGGAGTAGGTGTAGTAAATGTGATAATGTTTTAGTGTCCAACAGCTTCCCCAAATTGGTATAGGTTGGAGTGGGAATAGTACATTACACCTTTTAGTGTCCAACACTTTATCCAAATTGGTTTAGATTGGAGCGGGAACAGCATTTCTTACTCCCATAGTGTCCCACACATTCTTCAAATTGGTATAGATAGGAGAGGGGCTAGTCAATGTTAACCTTCTGGTGTCCACCGCCTTCAAGAAATTGGTATAGGTTGGAGTGGGAATAATAAATGACATTCTTTCAGTGTTGAACAATTTCTTAAGAGTGGTTTGTGTTGTTATTTAATTTTATAATTTTAGTGTGAAATCCTTTACTATAATTTTATTTGACTGTAGTAGAAAAGTGTTTGTTATTTCATTAGTGTTGTTAATGATTAGAAATATAATAAAAACGTTTGCTGTATGTTTGTAAGCTGTTAATTTTATTAATTATTTTTGATAATACATGTAGCACATTTTTCACCTTTTATTTATGTTTTCAAAGTATATTTTATGTATATTTTTACATTTGTAAACATATATATTTCAATTTAAAAATAAACATTTATATTTTTTTAGGTAAAAACATTTTTAAAGTTTTTTAAAATGTAAATTATAAGTAAATGCTATTCTATGTTGTACATTTTCCACTTTGTGTTTCCATTGCTTTCAACGTTTTGAACATTTCTTAAGCAGATTTTTGTACATATTTTCAACATCATTTTCACATATGTTTTTTAATATATATCAAATAATTGTAAATATTTTATACTATTATTTAACTTATACTTTGCAACTTGTTAACATTTTTATAAATTTTTTGACATGTTTTACATGTTTAATACTTTTTTACATATTTGTATACATTTATTCAACAATTTTACATCATTTCCATTCATTTCTATTCCTTTTTAGTTTCGTTTAGTGGTAATTTTTTACAGCTACCTTCTATTTGGTCATCTGTTTTTGTAATTCATAATCTACTTTCCCAGAACCAGGCTGCAATAAGATGACACTGTTCATCAGAACAGGTTACTCCCTTTTTAGGAATTTTGTTAAGGGTTTTGATGGTCTGGATGTTTGGGGGTGAGGTCTAGATGTTTTTTAAAGGGTTGATGTTTTTTAAATATATTTAGATGTAGTAAAAGTAGTGTTTTTCACTAGTTTTGTGTTTTCATATGATATTATAGTAATGTATCATTTTGTTGTGTTAAATTATGTTATGTTCCTCATATTTTGATCATTAAATGTGATGTATATTTTTTTTTGGGAAGGTAACATGTGTGAGTAGGTTTTCCATTTTTGTTTTTAAGAAATACATTTTGGTTTATAATATATCAATGCTTTTTACTTTGATTACCTATTTCTTGAGGGTTTTCTGGAGTGTTTCTTTTGTTTCAAATTCTGTTTGGGAAGGGGTTATGGTTCCTATTTACTTTGGATTGCTTTGAGGTATGATCTCTATTGGATTCTGTTGGAAAATGGCCCTCTCTAAAGGGTCACCACAAACATTTTACTTTCCTCCTCCTCTTTTTCTGACCTTGTTTTTGTTGGCCTTAGTACTCCGGGCACTTTACCACTGCTAACCAGTGCTAAAGTGCATGTACTCTCTCTCTAAAACATAGTAACAATGGCTCATTGGATTAAGACTTACTAAAACCTCTAAAAAGTTATATCTTAACTTGTGCATATTGGAAGTTTGTTGTTTTGGTCTTGTTTTATTCAGATAAATAATGGCCATTGGTATATTTAATTTACTTGTAATTCCCTAGTAAAGTGGACTACGTGTGCCCAGGGCCTGTAAATTAATTGCTACTAGTGGGCCTGCAGCACTGATTGTGCCACCGACATAAGTAGCCCCTTAACCATGTCCCAGTCCTGCCATTGCAAGGTCTGTGTGCAGTTTCACTGCCACTTCAACTTACCATTTAAATCTACTTGCCAAGCCTTAAAAGTCCCCTATTAGTACATATAGGTCACCCCTAAGGTAGGTCCCAGGTAGCCCATAGGTCAGGGTGCTATGTAATTAAGAGGCAGGACATAAACGTGTACGTTTTACATGTCCTGGTAGTGAAACAAAAGTCGTTTTTCACTATTGTGAAGTTTGCTCCTCTCCTAGGCCAACATTGGGAATTCCCTTGTATACTTTAAAGTGGTAATTTCTGATCTGAAAGGAGAGGCATTGCCATATTTGGCATGGTTGGAACAGTAGTAAGAAATCCTGCTTACTGGTGAAGTTGGATTTAACATTACTATTTTAGAAATGCCACTTTTAGAAAGTAGGTTTTTCTCTACACTTATTGCTCTCAGTGTGTTACAGCCTGTTTCCAATCCACATCTGGTTCACAGCTCCCCTTGTGCATTCCGCCCAGACAGTCATCAAGACAGGACACTCAGCTGCATCTGCATTCATCTGCATAGTGATAGGTCTTCCTGGGCAGAAAGGGTGGAGGGGCTCTCACTTACACTTCAAAGGTTAGTGTCCTGACCCCACACAAAGGAATGATAACCCCCAACAGATCTCCTGGCAGGCAGGATTGGGCTAAAAGAGGAACTAGTGCACTTCGAAACCACTCTTTGAAATGTCCCCCACTTCAAAGGCACATTTGGGTATGTATACTGGGTCTGTGACCCAACTAAAATTTGACATTTCTGGACCTACAACTGGACTCTCTCAGAATGGTCTGCAGTGCTGTCCAAAAGACTCACCTGGACTGCTTTTCTGGAAGGACTGCTCTCCTGCTTGTTGCCCTGCTGCCTGCTGCTCCTTGACTCTGCTGTAAGGACATTGGCTTCCCACCACAAGTGATCTCCAAGGGCTCGTCAGCTTGCCTCCTGTTAGAACAGTCTCAGGGCCATCATAGACTTCACCTAAGGGAGAAAATCCACTATCCTGGAAAAATAGATACAATGCCTACAGAATCGACGCAGCGCCGGTCTCAGGGTGAAAAATTGCCACAGTGCACACAGAATCAATGCAGTGCCTGTTTCACCATTGTTCCCTCATCAGATTCCATCTGGATTTTTCTTGCATCATCCTTTGGCATCAATTTGTCATCAACCCCGTACCTCAATAAGGAACCGAGGCTGCATGACAGGAAATCAATGCATCACCCTTCCTACGAGAAAAGAATCACCGAATCACCTCTGCTATGCCAGGAAAATTGACGCATTGCTTTACTTTCCAATGCTTCAGCATCTTTGTGGCCTGGAGCGTCACTATTTTTGATGCATACAAGGTACCTTGTGATAAAGAGATACATCCATTGATTCCTACAGATTAAGACTTACTTTAACCTCTAAAAAGTGCCATCTTGACTTGTGCATCATTGAATTTTGTTGTTTTGCTCTTATTTTATTCAGACAAATAATTTATATTTTCCTAAATTGGTGTGGAATACTTTTTGTGAGTTACTGTATGAGTTATTGCACAAATCGTAACACATTGCCTTCTAAGTTAAGCCTGCCTGCTCTGTGCCAAGCTGCCGGAGGGTGAGCACAGGACAATTTCATGGACATCAATTCACCAAAATGTCAGTGCTAGCAGAAGTGACGTCATGCACCCTTTAACATTAACGATCATGGGAAATTCTGTCACATGACCTTAACTTTCATGACATCACCATAATTGCACTTACTCTTACGCTAACTCACTCATTCTCACTCTCTTGCTCACTCCTACTTTGCCCCACCTATACATTCACACTCACCTTTACACACATGCACTAAGCCACATACTAACATACATGCTCACAAATAAGCACTCTCACCAAACTCTTTCTCGCCCAGATGCACACATATTTAATATACTGAAAACTATTTTAATACACTAACCAAAGATGCCAGTGGAGATTATGTTCCAGATTCTGCTGTCCCACTTTTTTATTACGTTATTAGTGAATGATAGATTATTAATCACATTAATAATAAAAAATTAGCAGAAAAGGAGGCTGGAGCCTGACACTTGTAATGCGATCTAGCAGTGTATTCTTGTCACTAATTTTGCAACCTCTGAGGCCAGGGGTCGCAAAGGCAGTGTGAGGGGTCACAAAGAGTGAGCCAGGGGTCTCAGCTGCAACCCCTGCTGGCCTCTAAATGACATACATGGATAATTTGGGTTATGTTGTGACTTACCCTGTCTAGGATTTGTTGTACCTCCATGGACTGGATACATACCTCTACCAACTCGAAACCCAGTTTCTAACAAATCCATTTTTATTTTTGCATTATTTTTGGGCTTTTTAGACAATATTTTCCCCATTTTTAGTGGATTAGTATTTTTTATTACCTATATACAGAGGAAGATATGCAACAACAGAACAGGAAGTATTATTTATTTAATTTCTTTTGAGTGAGAAATGTGATTTTTCTTTATTGTGATTATTATGTGCAATTGTGTGGTTTATGTGATAAAGTTAATTTATGTGATCGATTGAGTTTTTTTAAAAGTTGTTTTATTTAGCGATGGTTAAATTTAAAAATATATATTTATATCATTTTATTTTCTCAATATTAATTAACATTGGAATTTTAGTTTATTTTTAGACTGACTTAATAAAATATTGTTATTATTAATAAAAAATGATTTGTCATGTTGGTTTAGACTTTGTATTTGTTTTTTGTGACTTTGGTAGGTCACTCCTTATTTTATAATAAGGTTTTGGCTATCATTTCTAAGTAATCTACTCCTTTGCTACTTATGTAGAGTTTGACTTTAAATGGCAGCATGTAGTGCATTATTTTGACTTGTTTACTATGTTTAGAGTCAGGTTGAGTAACAAGACCTTTCCATTCGCAATTGTTGGTAGCTTTACTCTTTTTGCAATGTGGTCATTCTGTACGTTATTGATCTTTCGCTACAGCGACTTTCAGTATTAGCTGCTATGAAATGTGTGGATGACATATCACTCAAGTGCTATTTGCTGTGATTGATAGGAGTGGAGATCTTGATTGGATAATTTTAGTTGGATGGTTTGGTAATTATTACTTATATTTAAACTAAATTTGAAGGCAAGTCATTTCATTAGCCTATTCAAGCCCTGAAGAAGCGTTAGAGATGTGAAACACATATTGGCTGTTATATGTTGTTTTTTTGTTCCGCAACTCAATGAAATAACCATTCATGATTGGCAAGAAAATCAATGATTTTGGAAAATGCTACTTGTCTATTTGTGGTAAATACATGGTAAATATTTCAATTGTTGTCTAAATGTTTGTAGATAATCGTAATATATTGTTTTGGGTTGTAGTGTTTTGATTTTAGGTATATAATTTATTGGGTTGAATGATAACTATTTTGGTGATGTAAAATGTTTATATCTAATTTAAACATACGTATAACATGTCTTTGGTTTATTTCAACTAACCGTTTTACATTAAACGTGATTTTTTTACATTAATGATAATATAATTAATTTGGTGTTATAATATTGTAGTTCATATTGTGTGAATCGATATTTTTGGCATATTATGGGACTCATTATGACCCTGGCGGCCGGCGGTAAGTTGGCGGTAACACCGCCAACAGGCTGGCGGTGTTCCGCCAGCTATTATAACGTGGCGCATTAGCCACGGGTATACCGCCGGCCCCTCCCCTATACTGCCAGGCTTCCGCCTGGTGGTCATGATCCCCTGGGGTTTATCAGTCCCCGACCGCCAGACTGTAAAACACCGCCATGTAAAGGCTGGCAGTAAGGAGGACTCGGGGTGCTCCTAGGGGCCCCTGCACTGCCCATGCACTTGCAATGGGCAGTGCAGGGGCCCATAGGCACAGCCCCATCGGGCATTTCACTGATGAAATGCGCAATGGGTGCTACTGCACTTGCTGCACATCAGCAATGCCGTCGGCTCTATTACAAGCCGGCTGCAATGTTGATGTGACTTTTCCGCTGGGCCAGCGGACGGTAACACTGTAACCATCCATTGGCCCAGCTGAAAAGTCAAAATAGGGAGCCAGAAATACCGCCACCACCGGCAGTATACTGGCACCCGCAGCTTCAGAGGTATTTCACAAAGACCGCTGAAGTTGTAATGAGGGCCTATGTGTTTATTTAAAGGTAACAATATTTTTGTTTCTGATATGTGTAAAAATCTTCTTTTTTAACAATGACATTTGTGTTATTGATATTTGCGGATTTGCTAGTTAAGTATAAGAAGTCAATATTTTTATTATCAATATTTAATTTTAGATATTTTTTATTTCAATATTATGTCAGTGGTGCAGATCCATATTCTAGAAATGTCCAAATTTTATCATCCATATTATCTTTATGTTATATGTCTATTAATACTGAATGGTCACGGGTTTTGATGGGTTTCAATATTTGCTGCACATTTTGCTCTATGGGCTGCTTGCTGTTCATTTAGCTTTGTTTTGTAAGTAAAACCTAAAGTAGGTAGATAGATTTTGATCTGAAAGAATGAACTCTGGTCCTGAATATAGTTTAAATGGAAAGGTCACCGCCATGGAAATGGCAAGGTTCTACCTGACCGCCAAGTCGGCAGTCCACCTGCCCAATCACAAGCTCAGCGGGTGCATATATGAAAGACCGATGTGGCACCGTTGCGACCACCATGAAATTCTAAACGCAAAGGTGGTGGTTGAGGTTAATACGTATGTTTGAAGGCAGACCCCCACCTCCACTGCCGGTCCAATGAAGATGCACCTTGCCACTGACGTGACTGTGAAGGCCAAACCTTTGCACCTGACCTTGTGGAAAATAAGGGATAAAAGGCAGAAACTCGCCTTCACTCCCCTGCACATGTCCTCTGCCATCACGGAACAAATTGTACATGTCCTGCCACTGCTGGTGCTGCTTGATGACCACCAAAATCCACACCTTTGTGGATGCAACCAACAATAAATCCTCATCTCACACTTTTCCATTTACTTTCCAGTTAACCAATGTACAGGCAAGTGCAATATAAGGTTCAGGGGGTCCCTGGATCAAAACTATTTTGTGGGTCCCCATACAGAACAGCTAATTATTTTTGCTTCCAAATCTCCTCACTGATGCATTTTTTGGCCATCTCACTACAGTGCACAGGAACACTCCTTCAAAATTGAAAGGTGCGCCTCAAAAATAGACAGGGAACAGTGATGTGTGTCCACAATACAGTAACATAACAGCAGGTCCACACTAACATCACAGCAAAAAATCACAGTGACACCCTCCAACTTTTCACAGGCTAGGTCTAGTATTGATAGGCAAGAAACTTACGTAGGGATGATGCATGAAACTGAAACACACCTTCTATGCTACATTACTGCAATAGACTCTCACACATCAGGCCCATCAAACAATCACATATGTAAAATGCTATCTTACGTAATACACTTAAGAAGTTATGCTAGACCACTATGGAAACACCCCCTGCTGAACAGGGTTGTCTCAATCAGGGGGCCCCCTTAATGTCCGGGTTCCTGTGCCACGGTCCACTTTGCCCATTCCCCAAAACGTCTCTGAGCACAGGCTTCCTGGCTTAAAGTATAGCATGGACAACCAATAGCATCACCAAGTACCATGCATATGTGTCCAATGTGGAAGTGCAAGATATTAGAACAAACACATCAGAAAGTGCATTCCTCACATACAACTAAAGTAGGTGTAAGCTACATAAAAATCAATGAAAACATGACACAAAAAAGACAAAAACCATGTCAACCAACCACCCGCCGGGTGTGAATAAATGAATGGCAAACTTTCATACAGTCAATACATATCCAACATACATCAAGTGGACAATGCACAAGAATAGTTGAATTCTCTACCATTTGAAATGCCACACAAAACAATGTCTGGCCTGATTTGGAGACATCCCACATATGCATCCACGCAACGGTGCCCCTTAATCTGTGTAAGTCCTCTGTCACAAAATTAAAATATACAGACCTGGTCACATTGATAACCATTAAGAGTGAAAATAACTACACCTGCAGTCCTATATCCCAATGTTACAAAGCACAGAAATGTGGTGACACAAGTGCTCACCACCATGATGAATGCCTGCCCAGACAAATCCATCCCAACACATACCATTACAATTTGTGAATGTCCATAACAAACCACACCATAAACATATGTGAAACATAACATGTCATATTGTGTAGAGACAACACCATTGTGTCACAATCAAACTGTTGTCACATTTGGATGTTCCCAAAAGTAGCTAGGGAAAAGTAAAACGAGGACCAATGTGTTCCAGCAAAACACTTTTTATAATTGTAAATGAATCAAAAATGTAATCATGATACAAAGGCCAATGGCCATTCCCAACAGAATGTTGTGTGCACAATGCTGTGCCACAAAACTTGTCTCATTAGAAACTATCAGGTAGCCACCTCACAAAGGGGAATCCATTGGGCAGGGAAGGCCCCTATAATTTTGGTGGGGACATTTGGGTTTGGGGGGGTTGACTTGCCATGGAAAGTGGGGAGTTGGAAAGAGGAAGGGGTGGAGCAATGCTTAGGAGGGAGGTCTGGAAAGTGGAAGGGGTGAAAACTCCTTTGAAATGGGGTGGCCTGGAAGGGGTGGATGGGGGGATACTAGGAGTGGGTTGGGGGTCAGAGAGATGGTTTTGGGCGTGGGAAAGATGGGAACCTTTTTGGGAGTTGCGGTGTTCAGGTATATTCTTGGAAGGAGAGAAAGTGACTGGGTCTGATAAGCCTGGGACTGTTGTGGATGCAGGTGCATGTGTGTCTCGTAAATGTTCTGAAGGTACAACTATACGTGGTGTGTGTTGGGTGCTTGCTTGCGTGAACCTGTATTTATAAGGTGTGTAGGAGGTGAATGATGTATCAGTTGTGCCTGCTGCTGTGGAAGTGGTGGGTGGAGGTGTGATGGATGTTGATGTGATGGTCACTGCGTGTGTTTTTGTGTGAGGTGTGAATGGATGTGACTGAGGGGGCTGCATGTGGGTGTGGTGTTATCAGTTCTGGTTGTGAATGTGGTGGTGGGTATCTGTTGTGTGCATTAGTGCATATTGTCAGATGTACTGTGTGTTGATTTGATGGGGGAGTGGTGTGAATAAGTGGATGTGGTGTTGTCAGTGGTGGGTGGGATGGTAATGCAAGTGACAGAGTCTCTGGTGGTGATGGTGGGTGTAGTGTTTGTATATTTGGATGCATGCCTATTTTTTCTTGTGTTTTTGCCTATGTGTGGATGTGCTGCTTGTGGGTGTATGGGTTTGTGAGATTAAATGTGTGCCTGTGCTTTGAACAGGTGAGGGGATAGGGTATTGGTATGGGGAAGGGGTGGGTGGAGGGACAATAGGTTGGGGTAGTGGGAGACTGCACAGAGGGAGGAGGTCAGCCTGAAAAAATCTTGCACTATGAATGCCTTCCAGGTAGGCCACCATCTGCTGCAGATGACTGTCTTGCCCGTGGCTAGAACTTAGAATGACAGTCTGACCCACAGAGATTGTCCTCAGGAGGTCAATAGCCTCCTCACTGTGCATCAAGGGGACAGGGCAGGGGCAGAGGTGCCTGGAGTAAAGGAGACAGGCCCCCTCTTAGGGGAGTGGGCCCAGCCACATGGGGGGGGGAGCAACAGGGAGGGTGCTGATGGAACTGCTGGTGGCAGACGAATAAAGATGGTAGAGACCTGTGAGCTCTGCCTCCACTTGGGAGTGTCCACTGGAGAAGGACTCAGAAGATAAAGACCTTGAGCTAGCATCCTCCTTGACTCTCCCCACACACTCTTGGCCACTTGGTCCCTCAGTGTCCAGAGACTTAGAGCCAGAACCACTGTGTCCAAATGCTTTCCCAATGACATGGGCACTGACTCCTTCACTTGCCCTGGATGAACCTGAAATGACACATGAAAAATGGCTGACTGCATCTGCATTAACACACCTGAACATCAGATTCAATCATGAAATATTACAGAAGGGAACAGACCACTGCAGCTGCATAGCTCACTACATAGCCTTCAACATTAGCAAGAGCACATGCATGCATGCTGGATTAACAGAAAATAGTTGGTCACAGTGATGTCATAACCCCCAAAAAACCTGCACCATGAATTCACTTATGAACACTCCCTCTGCATGTATGTAATCAGACAATTGACCAACTTGTGTAGTTTGGCCCTTGTAGGATAGCATTCTGAACTGATGGCACAAGATATGATGGCTAACAAGGGGACATGTCTACTGTGTCCACACAAGCCCCAGATTCCGCATAATGCTAATTTCCCTGAAACAACATCTTGATATGATGATGGGCATGTTGTTCAGCAAGGTAGACACAATAAGTGCTGTGGCAGGAATTATATCACATGCAAAGGCTTAGTTCACACTGATTTCATTTCATATGCCCAGTTTCAAGATAGTAAAATGAAAGATGTACTGAGGTAGCTGGGCTACCATCACAAGCAGCATAGATAAGTAGGCTGGAGAGAATCATGACCTAGACATTGAAGATATCTACTACAAATGCAGACATTGCAATGGTACATAGGGCACTATGAGCATACCAATCAGGCTTGGTACTGGTGACAACACCATTCTCAGATTGCATGCCTAGAAGCCCATACACCTTTGATGATTGTTGTATGACACTGAATATCAATGACATGAAGAGGTGGACATACTTCAGTGTCACAACATTGTACCATTTGGTATATGAAACACCAATGACTCTGTAAAACTGAGTTCAGGCACTCACACATAAACCCAACATTGTCACATATCATGAAATGTGACACATTGCCATTGTAGGTCATTAGAATGAGGTATCAGGTCAATGGGGTTACCTCAGTCACCATTTCAAATGTATTCCCTGTAAAACCAATCATGGCTACCAATGTGTGTTCAAACTCTTTCAGTGCTCATCCAAGGATTCAGAGATCTAATAGGAAGATACTCTTGGCATATGTTGTAGTGCTGCACAACCCCTATCCCAGCCTTGCCCATAGTAATGACCCGGCCCAACTCAATCTCAGGCCTTTCAGAGACAGCATTCTAATTCCACCTGAACATCACATTTCAAGCATTTCAAAATACCATTTTGCAACATGAGGTAATTCCAAATGTGTGCTCAAGGCTGTGTAGCACTCTAAGGTATCTGTGAGCTATTGGTAGTTCATAGACAACATATTCTTTGAGACATGATCTACAATGAGTGATAGGTTGGAACTTATACCTACCTAACATCATTCTCAACAGTTTAGTCCAGGATGCATTACTAGCTCATGCAGTAAGGGCCAGACTCATTTGCTGAGTCAGCATGCTCTGAATGCTAAATTAGTCACAGGTACTATGAAAGCTCTTTATGAATATATGCCTACATATACCACAAATGGGAAATAGGGCTTAACACACTTCACACAATGATAATGTTCAGTACACAATGTATAGTGCTGGCCAATCCCTCACAATATTAGCCTATGTTGGGAACACAATAATTTACAAAAGTAATCAGACTGTACAACTAGACTCAGAGGCACGATGTTATCTCTGAGAAGGAACATCATGGGGTAAAACATTGAAACATAGGCCCTGGGCACCTCTAGTTTACTTTACTAGGGACGTACAAGTACATTAAAAATGCCAGTTGGGTATGAGCCAATGTTACCATGTTTTAGGGAGAAAGCACATGCACTTCAGCACTGGTTAGCAGTAGTAACGTGCCCAGTGTCCTAACACTAACAAAATCAAGGTCAGAAAAAGAGGAGGAAGGCATAAAGGTTGAGGTGACCCTTCAGTGAAGGCCATTTCTTAACACAATGCCCTTTCAGCCTAAAGCCAGGGTAGACTAATCAATACCTTGATGGACTTTCCTGCTTAGGGCGATAGAACATGGACAACGGCCCACTACTGCGGGGCACTTTCCTGATCTATGCCTTTCTGAACTCATTTGGGTCCCTCTGTCTATATTCTCTGAGGCCACTGAACTGATCCCCGGGGAACCCTTCTCCTCATCTGTGGACCCCATCTATGAAGCTCCTAACCTTAATTTGATCACAGATGCATCACAATAGGCAAACAGTACCACCATTGCCAACAAAGTGATGTTGGCCCATTCCACTCTTTGGGTCTGACTTCAGACCCCAACCCAGGGACAGTTCTGTCCATAATGACAGCAACCAACAGAGGCGGATGTATGTCGGAACGACGCCTGCCGGAAAAACGAATGCCTGAACAACGAGGTCGGAACAACGACCTCGTTGTTACCACTAATGCCTTTACAACGAATGACTTAACAACGATTTTTTGTTGTAAAGGCATTCCTGGTAAAGGCATTATTAGTGATAGGCATCCATTGTTCCTGCATGCGTCCCTCCTGGCCCTCCACCCCCACCCCTAAAAATTACCGCAACCCCCCCTCCCCGCCTAAAACCACACTCACCCCCCACCCTTGCCCCTAAAACTACCCCTGCCCCAGTCCCGCCCCGCAAAATGACCCCCACCCTACCCCCAAAACCTAAAACAACCCCAACCCCCACCCCATCACTGAAACCTAAAGTACCCCACCACTAAAACTACTCCAAGCCCCCCACCCTGCCCCTAAACCTAAACACCCCCAACCCCCCACCCCGCCCCTGAAATTACCCGACCCCCAACCCACCCCTTAAACCTAAAACCCCAACCCCCCACCCCACCCCTCAAACTGACC
The DNA here is from genome assembly GCF_031143425.1 of Pleurodeles waltl. Taxonomy (NCBI): domain Eukaryota; kingdom Metazoa; phylum Chordata; class Amphibia; order Caudata; family Salamandridae; genus Pleurodeles; species Pleurodeles waltl. Next base: position 504,214,137 of record NC_090442.1, on the reverse strand, counting down.
CCCACCCTACCCACAAAACCTAAAACAACCCCAACCCCCACCCCTGAAACCTAAAGTACCCCAACCCCCACCCCTAAAACTACTCCGAGACCCCCACTCTGCCCCTAAACCTAAACTCCCCCAACTCCCCACCCCACCCCTAAAAAAATACCTGACCCCCAACCCACCCCTAAAACCTAAAACCCCAACCCCGCCCCCAAACCAGAAAATACCCCGACCCCCCACCCAGGCCCTAAACCTAAAACCCTGACCCCCCCCCACCCCGCCCCCCCAAACCAGAAAATATCCCGACCCCCCCACCCCCGGCCCTAAACCTTAAACCCGACCCCCCACCCCCAAACCAGAAAATACCCCGACCCCCGGCCCTAAACCTTAAACCCCGAACCCCACACCCCGCCCCAAACCAGAAAATACCCCGACCCCCCACCCCTGGCCATAAACCTTAAACCCCTACCCCCCACCCCTGCCCCCAAACCAGAAAATACCCCAACCTCCAACCCCCGGACCTAAACTTTAAACCCCGACTCCTCCACCCCCGCCCCCTAACCAGAAAATACCCCAACCCCCGTCCCCCAAACCAGAAAATACCCGACCCCCCGCCCTGGCCCTAAACCTTAAACCCCGACCCCCCACCCCCAAACCACCAAATACCCCAACCCCCCGCCCTAAACCTAAAACCCCGACCACCCACCCCGCCCCCCAAACCAGAAAATACCCCAACGCCCCCACCCCCGGCCCTAAACCTTAAACCCCGACCCCCCACCCCCAAACCAGAAAATACCCCGACCCCCCACCCCTGGCCCGAAACCTTAAACCCCGAATCCCCACCCCACCCCCAAACCAGAAAACACCCCAACCCCCCACCCGCCCCCCAAACCAGAAAATACCCCAACCCCCCACCCCGACCCTAAACCTTAAACCCTGACCCCACCCCCCGCCCCCTGGCCCCAAACCAGAAAATACCCCGACCCCCCACCCCCACCCCAAAAACTAAAACCCCGACCCTCCACTCCATGCCTCGTCGTGTTGTCCTCCTCAGCCGACTCCCTTGTTTGTGCCTTAACCACGCATGTGTTTTGTTCAGCACATGCATGGTTAAGGCACAAAACAACGAAGTCGTGGTTAACATAAGCGTTGTTCTGCGTTCGTTAACCAGGACTTCGTTGTTTAGGAGTTGGCGTGAAGGGCATTTCCCAACAGAGGCCACTGACAGCTGTCAACTTCAAGAGCCAGGCCCCAGGCAATCCTCTGCTAAGTAGAGGCCCTAATCGGGGCCATTGGGTATGCTTCTCCTCTTGTCTTGGGGCATGCAGGGAGTTCTCTTTGGGCTCCTGAGGTTTCTCTTTCCTCTGAAGTGTCTCAGAGTGGGGGGCAGTAGTCCCAAAAACTTGGCACCCTACTTCCATTCTACCTCCCTCCAGTTAAAGGGTGGTGCACTGGTCAATCAACCCAGGGTCTGTACCCTGAGGCTGAAAAGGGGGCAGGGGTGAGTCCTCCATCACCTTGCCTCTACATCTGGACTCCCTTACACTCCTCTGGGGAGTGGTACTTCCAGACAACTGAACTGTCAGGGCACCCTGAGGGGCCACCCCTTCCAGTTCTCCTTCCACTGGGGGTAACTCATTCTCCAGAATGCAGTTATTGGGCACCTGTGGACTAATTATGACCCTTCAATCGATCACCTCCCCCTCTACTCCAGGGATACTAGGGCCAAAGGGAGGAAAGAATCCTCCTTATAGGCTGGAGTCACTCTACACACCTGGCCAGTGCACTGCTCTGGGGAAAATAGTCCCTCACCATCATGGTATGACCAGTCCCAATGTCCCTCAGAGCAGTGACTTGGACATCATTTACCCCCACCTGGTGGAAGTGACAACTCCCACCCTCAGGGATCACCAGCTCACCCTCTGTGTCTATCTCCCAACTGAGGGAGATTATGACATGGTCTCTGAGCTGCTCTGAGGACTACTTTCCCCTTAGGCCACGTTGGCCACCCCTATAGAGGTCCCATCATTGGGAGAAGTCTTTGGACAGAGTCCCCCTGCTTATGTCCTAGCTGGGAGTAGTCAAAGGATAGGTGTTGGAAATTGGGTGCCCTGGGCCACCCCCAACCAGAGTCACCACCCTGTCTCTGAGATGCAGCATGGGAACCCTGTCCTCCCCTTTATTCTGGGCTTTGTCTGGCCATTTTTAACCTCCCTCTCATTCTGCTGGAGGGAACCTGAACCACCTTTCTTGGGGTCACTCCCAGGTACCTTCATGGACACTCTGGTGCTAGCCCAGAGGTCTGCCTCCTCAACAAGCTTCCTGGGATCAATCAGCTTACTGTCAACTAGCTAAAACCGATACCGAGCATGTGCTCTCTCATGATTAAATTGTACAACCCAACATAATCATTAACTTTCCTGCCCCACACTCAGCCATTCAGTGCCTTACTAGAGCAATCAATGAAGTCTGCTCAGGATTGGTTGGGGAGCTTATGGGCCAGATGCAGCATTTTCCGATTTTGCGAATCGGAAATTGCGAGTCGGTGCAACTCGCAATTTCCGATTCGCAAAATTGAATGCAGAACGGTGTCTCAGACACTGTCTGCGAGTCGCTATGGGGTCGCAAAGACCCACCTCATTAATATTAATGAGGTGGGTCACATTTTGCGACCCCATAGCGAGTCCCTGCATTCCCAGGGATGGTAGCCTGCTGAAGACAGCAGACCTCCATGTCTGTGACTGCTTTTTAAATAAAGCAGTTTTTTCATTTTTATTTTGTAGCCCGTTTTCCTTAAAGGAAAATGAGTTGCAAAATAAAAAAAATAACGAAACCATTTGGTTTCGGTTTTTCAGAGTAGGCAGTGGTCCATTGGACCCCTGCCTGCTCTGAAAAACCCTTTTTGTCAACATTCACAAAGGGGAAGGGGTCCCATGGGGACCCCTTCCCTTTTGCGAATGGGTTACCACCAGTGTGACACTGGTGGTAACTGCAAATTGCTTTGCGACCGCATTCGCTGTCACAAAGCAATTTAGCATAGCGATGCAAGTCGCAAATAGGAAGGGGACACCCCTTCCTATTTGCGAGTCGCATTCACAATTTGCGAGTTGGTTCTGACTCGCAAATTGTGAATGGGCATCGAAAGTGGCATTTTGCATGGCGCAAACTGCGATTTTCGCAGATTGCACCATGCAAAATGCTTGCTACATCTGGCCCCAAGAGTGTCCCTGAATCTTTGATGATACTTCTCAGAGGTCAGTCGAAATTTGGGAATCAAAATGGTTTTCATGGGAGTGCACTTGGTCTGGTCCCCAACCTCTAATTTTAGAAGTGTATCCCTCCCAAGTGTTGACATGTGTTTCCACAGACCCCCCAGTGCTCTTCAGGAACCCCATGTACCCTCAGTGCAACTTCATAAGCAGCAAATCCTTGATTATACCAAACTGCTTGTCTCCATCAGGTGCTGTACGTATGCTGCCACCATCAATGATGGAATTCACCTGCCTGGCCTTGAATTCCAGGTGTTTTTAGACTCAGTTCATAAGCCAGAAGTATTTTCTTCCCTGCTAAGCCTCATGCAGCCTCAGCTCGCTTTGCGTCCCGGTCAGCCTCTATTTTTAATCTTACTAACTGTAGTTGAAATTCTCTCTCCTCTCTCCTTTTCTCTGAGGTCAAGCTATGATTGGAGACACTGCCCCCTGCCCTTACAGGTAGCCCAATTTCAAGGGTGCCCCCCTCCACTGCTACAAGTAGCTGCTTGGAAAAGCCATTCCCAGATTCCTCTAACTCATCATCGCCTTGGGGCGGGGCTCAGGGCCTTTTGAAACTCCACCTTCTTGGTGGCTCCTCGGGTAGGTACCTCCATGCCTCTGCTGAAGCTTTACAACTGGTTAACACTGTAATCCCCCAGCTTAGCCTGCTCAAACTGCTTGTCTTAACTGCAGAATGAGCCAGAGGCATGATGTATAGAATGTATTAAAAATGTGAAGCACAGAAAAATTGAAGAAAAAGAAGAAAAAAAATAGTGTTTAAATGTGGGTAGGTAGTGTACACTTGGCTATTGTATGGCACTGCACAAACACAAGCCCTATCCCAACACTGATCACTAATGTCAGAAATGGAGTCTCTAGTTGGCAGAGGTGTGCACCCTAACAAGGTAGGGACCACAATCCTAGTCAGGGTAAGTCACAACACAACCTAAATTATCCTGAGTAGAAAGTCTGGTAGCTTGGCACAGAGCAGACAGGCTTCACTTAGAAAGCAATGTGTAAAGTATGTGTGCAATAACTCATACAATAACACAGTGACCACCACAAAACGTAAACAACACCAGTGTGGGAAAATAGCTGATATTTATCTAAATAAAATAAGACCAAAACGACAAAAAGCCAATATGCGCAATCCAAGTTATCACTTTTTAAAGGTATAAATGACTCTCAGTCCTTAAGGCTCAATGGTTGTATCATTTTAACACACAATACCTGGGATGCATCAGAAATAATGATGCAGAGGGCCATGTAGGAGGAAATGCGTCAAAAAATTAAGTGATGCCTCGATTTTTACGGTGTGGCAAAGGTGATGCATTGTTTCTTTCAATGCTACATGGCGATGAGCCAGTTTCCAGGAGTGCAGCCTTGGTTCCTCACTGCGATGCAGGGATATTTTGATGCCCAAGGATGGTGCTTGGAAAATCAGGTATGCATTGAGAAGAGGCAACAGGTGCTGTGTCGATCCGGCAGGTGATGCAATGATTTTTCAGCTGTGAGGCAGGCGCTGCATCGATCAGGCAGGTGTTGAGTTGAATTCTGTAGAAGTTTCATTGATTTTCTGAGGTGCAGGATTTCCTTCTCCTTGGTGAAGGCTTTGATACCCCTGAAATCTCAGAACAGGAGGCAAGCTCAATCTAGGCACTTGGAGAACACTTGTGGAGGAAGACAGAGTCCTTCCAGCAGAGTCAGGAGCCAGCAGGCATCAGGGTAACAAGCAGGCCAACAGTCCGTCCAGCTGTCATTCCTGAAGTGTCTGATTTGGTGGGGGTCACAGACCAAGTATATATTCCTAAAAGTGCCTTTCAAGTGGAGGAAAACTGAAAGAGTAGTTTTGAAGTGTACAAGTTCCACTTTCAACTCAGCCCTCTCTTCCAGGAACCCTGTGGAGGGTTATCAGTCCTTTGTGTGAGAACAGGCAGGCCACTAGCCTTCGAAGTATAAGAGAGAGCCTTTCTGCCCAGGGAGACCCATCAGTATACAGATGAATGTAGATACAGCTGAGTGTCCTGTGGTTATGGCTGTCTGGGTAGAATGTACAAGGGGAGCTGTCAACCAACAGAGACGATGGTGGTCATTACAACCCTGGCGGGCGGTGTTAAAGCGGCGGTAAGACCGCCAACAGGCCGGCGGAAAAAAAATTTGAATTACGACGTGGTGGAAACCACCAACAAAGACAGCCACTTTAACACTTTGACCGCCACGCGGTACAAACAAACAGCATGGTGGTCATCGCCAACAGACAGGGGGAGGACAATGTACCGCCCACAGTATCACAACCTACCAATACGCCACGCAACACCCCCACCACACCCCCACCCTCACCCACTACAACACACACACTAATACAGCATGATACATTACAGTTACACCCCCCAAACGCCCCGGAAGAATGCAAAGACAAAAGGAAATGAGTGTAACCATTGTAATATATTAAAATCCAGTACGCAAAAATATTTATGCACTATTAACAAATATATACACCAAGAATAGTAGTCCAGGTATTGCTCCATTGAAGTCCGTGGAACACTGGGTCCACACGGCTTGGGCGAGGCCCATACTCAATACCCGAACATGACGGAGAGAACACTGCAGGGGCATCAGATAGCAATAAAACAGGCACCTCAGGGGGGAGGGAAAGGGGAGGCACCTCAGCCGGTTGAGTGCACAACGCCAAATCAACGAGGGGGCCCCATGCCCACTGTTCAATCCTGGGGAGCGCAAAGCCACAGCCTCTCAAGTCTCTACAGTGGGTGGGTTGCCCACTGCTGCTTCCTGGGGAGTGCAAAGCCACAGTCTCTCAAGTTTTTAACAGTCTCCACTGGTTCTGGAGGGGGCTTTGCGCCCAGAGTGCTTCATCCTGCCAAGGACTGAGGTAGTGGATATAAATCTCCACTGGTTCTGGAGGGGGCTTTGTGCCCAGAGTGCTTCATCCTGCCAAGGACAGAGGTAGTGGATGCCTTTCTCCACTGGTTCTGGAGGGGGCTTTGTGCCCAGAGTGCCTCATCCTGCCAAGGACTGAGGTAGTGGATGCACATCTCCACTGGTTCTGGAGGGGGCGTTGTGCCCAGAGTTCTTCATTCTGCCAAGGACAGAGGTAGTGGATGCCTTTCTCCACTGGTTCTGGAGGGGGCTTTGAGCCCAGAGTGCTTCATCCTGCCAAGGACTGAGGTAGTGGATGTAAATCTCCACTGGTTCTGGAGGGGGCTTTGTGCCCAGTGTGCTTCATCCTGCCAAGGACAGAGGTACTGGAAGCCTTTTTCCACTGGTTCTGGAGGGTGCTTTGTGCCCAGAGTGCTTCATCCTGCCAAGGACTGAGGTAGTGGATGTAAATCTCCGCTGGTTCTGGAGGGGGCTTTGAGCCCAGAGTGCTTCATCCTGCTCGTGGCGGACACAGTACCGTCAGAGCCCTTGGCGCTCATGGGCCAGCGATGCTTGTGGCGGCAGTGTCCTGTTCAGCGGTGCTTGTGGCGGCGGTGTCCTGTTCAGCGGTGCTTGTGGCGTCGGTGTCCTGTTCAGCGGTGCTTGTGGCGGCGGTGTCCTGTTCAGCGGTGCTTGTGGCGGCGGGGTCCTTGGCAGCGACTCATCTGCTGGCGGTCCTTTCTGGCCCAGCAACTCAGTTGCTGGCGGTCCTTTCTGGCCGAGCGACTCAGCTGCTGGCGGTCCTTTCTGGCCCAGCGGGCCTGGTGCTGGCGGACCTTTCTGGCCCAGAGGGGCTGGTGCTGGCGGTCCTTTCTGGCCCAGCGGGGCTGTTGGCAATGGCCTCCTGGGCAGCGGGGCTGATGGCGGTCTTCTCCGCCGTGCTGCTCTTCCCAGACTTGCTGAGTTTCTTGTGCCCCTTCCCCACCTTGGAAGGTGTCGCAGCTGACTCCACACTCCCACCTGTACCCCTGGGAGCGGCTTTGGTGGCTGGAGTCTTCTCCCTCTCCCGACGGGCACTGGACAACTTTTGATGCTTGACAGGTGGGGGACTATCTGTGCTGTGGCTCCTTGCCACACTGGCTGCCCTGCTGCCTGGAGCACTCCAGAATCCGGTGACTACTGGCACCACTGGTCCCGGAGATGTTGTGGCTGAGGTGCTAGGTTGGGACCTGGAGAGTCGGCCCCTAGGAGACTGACGGGGTGGGGGAGCTGAGGGAAAGAGGTCAAGGGTGGACAGGAAAGGTTTTTTGAGAACACTGGGACGGGTAGCTGGAGGGGGTTTGGGAGTGGAGGAAGAGGTTGTGGTTGTAGGAGGTGTTCTTTTGGTGACTTTGGGTGAAGGTGCATGCGCTGGAGGCTGTCGTGAGGTGGATGGATGTTGGGTGGGAGTGTGCCTGTGTTTGTGTATCTTGGGAGGTGGCGTCACAGACACACTGGGAGAGGACACAGGGGACGTTTGGATGGTAGTGGGGGTGGTGACTGCACGTGAGCCGGGTGTGGTGGTGTGTGTGCTGGTGATGGAAGTAGTGGCTGTAGATGTAGTCCATGCAGGTGTGAGCGGAGACGAGACAGGGAGGGAGGAGGGAGATGAGGAGGAGGGGGACACAGTGGAGGCAGTGGATGTTGGTGTGTCTGCATGTGTGTGATGCTTGCGTGAGTGCCTGTGGGATGTGTGGTGCTTATATTTGCCAGAGCTTCCCTTGTGTGTTGACGTGTGTGCATGCTGGTCTGATGGTGTGCTTGGGGTGGGCTGAGGTACAGGGGTGTGGGTCTGGGTGGAGGCAGTTGGAGGGGGAAGGGCTAGAGACAGGGACAATAGCTGCCATCAGTGCTGAGGCCAGAGTCTGAAAAACTCACTGAAGGGCTGCCTGACCAGAATGAATGCCCTCCAGGAATGCATTTGTTTGTTGCACCTGCCTCTCTACACCCTGGATGGCATTCAAAATGGTAGACTGCCCAACAGTGAGGGACCTGAGGAGGTCAATGGCCTCCTCAGTGAGGGCAGCAGGGGTGACTGGGGCAGGGCCTGAGGTGCCTGTGGCGAAGGAGATGCCCACCCTCCGGGGTGAGCGGGAACGGGACACACGCTGAGGGGCTGCTTGGAGGGCGGTGCTGGTAGGGGTGGTGGCGGCTGTACCTGTAGATGCGGGGGGCACAGATGTGGCCACCACCACAAGGGAGCTCCCATCAGAGGATGAGTCCGTATCACTGGTCTCAGCTCCTGTCCCAGCCGTGGAGCTCCCATCACCCTCCGTCTCACTGGTGTATTCAGACTCCACAGTGTAACCCTCCAGGGCCATGTGAGATGCAACTCCCTCCTGCTCCAGGGCCACTGCTCCTCCGCCTGATGATGCTAATGCACACAAGAACAGGGAGACTACAAAAAGGGAGGGGACGACAGAAGAAAGACATGTTGAGTGCATGCATTACCGCTACTGTTAGTGGACACGACAGACACAGAAGCCCCCTGCACTACGCCGTGCACTTGGGGTCCACTGTTCAATCCCTGGGACATGGCCTACAAGGCCATGGCTGACATCTGCACACATGAATGTCACAGGAGCCTGACTAGGTGTAGTTGGCACTGTACACAGGTGGGGTGGGGTGGCACAGGGTCTGCCAGAAGAAGGAGACCTAACTAGCACACCCAGACACCTCCAGTGCGCGCTGAATCAGCTGAATGAGAGTTGAGAGCTGCTGTGATGCCCTCAAGTGCCCGTCCAACTCCAGGTACTCCACCGCCAGGATCCTGTACATCAGGGGGGTCATTGTGCGACGGGTACCCCTCCCACGTTAGGAGGCCATCCCCAGCTGGGCCTCCGCCGTCTTCTTGCTCCAGCGGCGAATGTCCTCCCATCTCTAAGGGCAATGGGTGCTCCGTCTGTGGTAGACCCCCAGGGTCTGGACGTCCTTGGCAATGGCACGCCAAACATCCTTCTTCTGGTGGGCGATGACCTACAGGAATTGTACAGGGGAAAAAGAGAAGTTATTACCAACTGCACCGTCACAGTCATTGGCCCCCATCCCTACCCTTGCCATGTGGCACATGCACTCACCATCATTTCATGCACGCCTCATTCTCCCCCCCCATCTTTCATCCACCCTACTCCACACAGGCATAGCCCATACAGCATGCTCCCAGTGTACTTACCTGTTTGTCTGGAGGACTGTAGAGTAGCGTGTACTGAGGGAGGACCCCATTCACGAGTTTCTCCAACTCCTCCAATGTGAAGGCAGGGGCCCTTTCCCCAGATGCACGAGCCATTGTCTCTTCCAGACTGAGGTCACAGCAGCACTTGCAGTGTAGGTCCTCTCCTGTCGAAGATCAGGTATCGAGTGATTGAACAGATAGAAAATGGCGGTCACGTCTGCGACGGTGCGTACCGTCACCGCCGGCGTACATTGTCATTGGCTCCCTGGACCCATAGGGTCCAATGTTAACCAATGCAGAATTGCGCTGCGGTCTTCGACTGCCTACCGCAACGATGTACAATGCCAGCGCAGTTACCTCACATCCCATTGTCCCATTTCGCAGGTCAGGCAGCCGCCATTTCAGGGGCCCACATGGCTTAATTTTTAACTGTGTCACACATACCTAGGCCTTGCCTCAACATGCCTACATGCAAATTTCGGATTATGAATCGTGTTCTGTGTAAGCTGTGGGTATGTACCTCTGAGTTGGTTGACTCTGTGCTCGCTGTTGTCCTTCATAGGCACCGTCCGCTGGGACATGTGAGGAGATGGCGGCTTCCTCCGGTGTACAGACCGCTGGTGGACCTGTCGACAATGGAGGAAAGACATGTGATCATCACCTACAGGCTTGATTGTGCCACAATCCTGGAACTGTGTGCCCAGATGGAGCCAGACCTGATGTCAGCTATCCACCATCCCACAGCAATCCCCCCTCTAGTGCAGGTGCTGTCAGTACTCCATTTCCTAGCAAGTGGCTCATTTCAAACAACAGTGGCCATAGCATCAGGGATGTCCCAGCCTATGTTTTCGAACGTGTTGGCTAGAGTGTTGTCTGCCCTGCTGAAACACATGCAGACCTACATCGTGTTCCCTCAGGTGGAGGATTTGCCTCCAGTGAAAGGTGATTTCTATGCCCTGGGACATATCCCCAACATCATAGGTGCCATTGATGGGACACATGTGGCTTTGGTACCCCCTGGCAGGAGTGAACAGGTGTACAGAAACCGAAAGAGTTATCATTCGATGCATGTGCAGATGGTGTGTTTGGCCGACCAGTACATCTCCCATGTTAATGGCAAATTCCCTGGCTCAGTGCATGACGTTTACATCCTGCGGAATAGCAGCATCCCTTATGTGATGGGGCAACTCCAGAGGCACCATGTGTGGCTATTAGGTGAGCACCTGGAAGCTAGTCAGTGGGAATGGTTGTCTGGGTTTCGGGATATCCCCACAGGTTAGTGTGTGTCTAACAGTTGTCCCTCGCCATTTGCAGGTGACTCTGGTTACCCCAACCTGTCATGGCTACTGACCCCAGTGAGGAATCCCAGGACAAGGGCAGAGGAACGGTACAATGAGGCCCATGGGCAAACTCAGAGGATTATAAAGCGGACCTTCGGCCTCCTGAAGGCCAGGTTCAGGTGCCTCCATATGACAAGTGGATCCCTATTCCACTCACCAAAGAAGGTGTGCCAGATCATTGTGGCCTGCTGTGTGCTTCACAACTTAGCTTTGCGATGACAGGTGCCTTTTCTGCAGGAGGATGGTCAAGATGGAGGTGTTGTGGCAGCTGCGGAGCCTGTGGACAGTGAAGATGAGGAAGCAGAAAAAGAGGACATTGACAACAGGAACTCAGTGATACTGCAGTACTTCCAGTGAGACACTGGTAAGAACACAAACCTGCCTACTACATGTACTTTAACACTACTACCTCTCTACTGTCTGTCGTTTTCACCCAGTGTATGGTCACTTTCCCTTACGATTTCACAGATGTGGGTCCCACTGTGTGACATCTGCTTTGTTTCCTCATGGACTATAGCTGTGTGACATAGGTATGTTGACATTACAATTGTAAGGGCATTTTGACACTGTAATTGCTAATACACTATTTGGAAATCACAGACAGACTCCAGATTGTTTTGTGATTTAAGGGTGTTTATTTAAGAGCTCAATATTGGAGGGTGCTGTAAAATGGTGAGGGGTGATGGTGGAGGAATGTCCATGGCAGAGTCCAGTCTGTTAGTCTCACAGGCGCATTGCCCAAATGGGCATAGGAAGTGGAGCTGGGGCAGTTTGAGGATGGACAGGGTGACAAGGTGGGACAGAAGGATGACAATCAGGGTGGTCTCATTTCTTGGCGGGGGTCTTGGCATCGTTCTCTGTCTTTGTCCTGGATCTCAGGGACCGTTTGCGGGGTGGGTCTCCCTCTGCAGGGGTGGGGTGCTGGTGTGGTGGTCCTGTGGCGGTGCCTCCTGTCCACTAGCGCCGGTGGAGGTGGTGGGCAGTTCATCGTCCAGGCTAGGGTCAGGGGCCCCTTGTTGTGCCACAGTGTCCCTTCTGGTGTTGAGGACTTCCTTCAGCACCCCTACGATGGTGCCCAGGGTGGAACTGATGGATCTGAATTCCTCCCTGAAGCCCAAATACTGTTCCTCCTGCAGGCGCTGGGTCTCCTGAAACTTGGCCAATACCGTTGCCATTGTCTCCTGGGAATGGTGGTAGGCTCCCACGATGTTGGAGAGGGCCTCGTGGAGAGTGGGTTCCCTGGGTCTGTCCTCCCCCTGTCGCTCATTAGCCCTCCCAGTTCCCCTGTGTTCCTGGGCCTCTGTCCCCTGGACCGTGTGCCCACTGCCACTGCCCCCAGGTCCCTGTTGTTGGGGTGGTGGGTTAGCCTGGGTTCCCCGTAGTGGTGGGCACACTGCTGATTGACGTGTCCTGGGGACAGAGGTATGGGCCCGCTGGGTGGGTGCTGTGCTGGTGTTTCCAGAGGGGGAAGCTCTGTAGTGGCCTGTGACTGTGTGAGGGGAACCGACTGTCCCGAGATCCCAGATGGGCCGGGCTGGTCATCTAGATCCAGTTGGACAGAGCTGCTGTCATCACTGTGGGGTCTTCTATTGGTGGTGTGGACATGTGTGGACCCTCCTGTCCGGTGACGTTGGGTAGGGGTCCTACAGGGGTATAAAAGGATGTTTATTGCATCTGTGTGTGCCATGGTATGCAATGGGTGGGTGACCGTGTACCCCAGTGCTTGCATTCCTGTGTGGGACCTTGTGTGATTGTGGCTTAGGGGGTTGTATGGGTATGTGCAGTGGCCATGCTTTGGGGATAGGTGTCCATGCTTTGTTGTTGCATGCAGGCATTGGTGTTGGGATGTGTGATTTATGATATTGAGACATTTGTGAGGAGTTGGAGTGATGAGGGTGAGGGTGAGGGTGGGGGTATGTGATGGCATGCAGGTAGGGTGGGGGATGCAATAGTTAAGATTTGACTTACCAGAGTCCATTCCTCCATCTACTCCTGCGAGGCCTTCAGGATGCAGAATCGCCAAGACTTGCTCCTCCCATGTTGTTAGTTGTGGGGGAGGAGGTGGGGGTCCGCCGCCAGTCCACTGAACCGCAAGGTGATGTCTTGAAACCACGGAACGCACCTTCCCCCGTAGGTCGTTCCACCTCTTCCTGATGTCATCTCTATTTCTTGGGTGCTTTCCCACTGCGTTGACCCTGTCCACGATTCTTCGCCACAGCTCCATCTTTCTAGCTATGGAGGTGTGCTGCACCTGTGATCCGAATAGCTTTGGCTTTACCCAGACGATTTCCTCCACCATTACCCTGAGCTCCTCCTCATCAAAACTGGGGTGTCTTTTCTGTGCCATGGGGTGGTGTGGGTGATGTGTGGGGTGGTGTGTGTAGTGATGTGAGGGGTGATATTTAGTGGTGTGCTGTGTGAGGTGCGTGGAAGTTATGTGGGTGATGGTATTGTGTGCTTGTGGATGCTTGGTAGTAGTTTGTAGTGTCTCTCTGGCTTTCTTTCGGTAGTTTGGTCGTAGGGGTTTGTGGGTGATGTGGGTGTGTGGGAGTGATGTGTGTATGTGTATCAGGTGTGTGTATTTCGATTTGTCCAATGTGGCAGTGTTTTGTAAATGTGTGTGTATTTTGAGCGCGGCGGTGTGTACCACCAATGGAATACCGTGGTTGAAGGTCCGCTGCGTGGGTTCATGGGTTGTGATAGTGTGGGCGTATTTCTGTTGGCGTGACGTTGGCGGTTTTGTTTTCGCAGTTTATCACTGACCTTTGGTGTGGCGGACTTGTGTGGGTGTCTGAATTTTGGCGGATTCCGAGCTGTGGGTCGTAGTAGCTGTGGCGGAATTCTGCGGCTGCGGCGGTGTGTTGGCGGTTTTCTGCACGGCAGTAAGCGGCTTTTACCACCAATGTTGTAATGAGGGCCTAAATATGGAGTGGAGACAGGCTGTAAGGCACAGATGGCAGTAAGTGCAGAAAAATGCCCAGTTTCTAAAACTGTCATTTCTGAAATAGTAATGCAAAATCCAACTTCACCAGTAAGTCAGTAAGTAGAATATCTCACTTCCATTCCAACCATACCAAACATGACAAGTCTATTCTTCTCATGTTCAGAAATTACCACGTAAGGGCAGATATTTGTCCCTATGAGGGGAGCTGGCTTCACAGTAGTGAAAAACGACTTTGGGAGTTTTTCATTGCCAGAACATGTAGCTCTTACAAGTATATGTCCTGCCTTTTACTGAGATGGCACCCTGCCCTGTTGGCTACCTAGGGTCTACCTTAGGGGTAACTTAAATATAATAAGAACACCTTCACATCACACACACCCACCACACATACCCCTCTCCACCCAACTCAACCCCCTTCAACACCCCCCACCATACTATCCACATGGACCCCTACCACACAAAAAGAAACCGAAAAAACCATGAACTCCATCCACTCCGGTTCCCCTTCCTACCCCTGTCCACACCGCATCGACAACAAAGCTAGGTCTACCATCGCCCCCATACTCTACAACATAATCAACTCCTCTTTTGACTCTGCCACCTACCCAGACCCCTGGAAGCACGCGGAAATTACCGCTCTCCTAAAAAAAAAAAAAAGCCGACCAGGAGATCCCCTCCAACTATTGCCCCATCTCCCTCCTCCCGTTCCCCGCCAAGGTTGCAGAGAAATTAGTCAACACTCGCCTATCCCACTTCCTCGAAGAAACCAACACCCTTGACCCCTCACAATCTGGGTTCCGCAAGAACCACAGCATAGAAACCGCCCTCATCGCATGCACTGACGACATCAGGACCAAAGTCGACAAAGCCAAGACCGTCGCACTCATCCTCCTAGACCTCTCCGCAGCTTTTGACACCGTCTGCCACCACAAACTCCGCACACGCCTCCACAACATAGGAATCTGCCACAAAACCTTAGACTGGCTCTCCTCCTTCCTCACCGACCGAACCCAGAGAGTCCGCCTCCCGCCCTTCCACTCCACCACTACCAAGATCACCTGCAGAGTCCCCCAAGGGTCCTCTCTCAGCCCCACACTCTTCAACATCTACATGATCCCCCTAGCCAACGTTCTCCGAGCACACGGAATCACCATCCTCTCATATGCAGATGACACCCAACTCATCCTCTCCCTCACCCGCAACCCCACCACCGCCAAAACCAACCTACACGCCTCTCTCCTAGACACCGCCAACTGGATGACCACTAACCATCTCAAGCTCAACTCAAACAAAACCGAAGTCATCATCTTCGGCCCCATCAAAACCACATGGGACGCCTCCTGGTGGCCCACCGCCCTAGGCCCCGTAACCACCCCCGCGACCCACGCACGCAATCTCGGCATCATCCGCGACCCCGCCTTCTCCATGACACAGCAAATCAATGCTCTAACCTCCTTCTGCTTCCACACACTCCGCACCCTAAAAAAATCCTTCAAACGGATCCCCCCAGAGACCAGAAAGACAGTCACACACGCACTCATCAGCAGCAGACTGGACTACTGCAACGCCCTCTACGCCGGCACCACACTCAAACTCAAACGCAAACTCCAAAGAATCCAGAACACGGCCGCGCGCCTCGTCCTTGGCCTCCCCGACACGAACGAATCTCACCACACCTCAAATCCCTACACTGGCTCCCCATAGACAGGAGAATCACATTCAAGTTGCTCATCCACGCACACAAATCCCTCCACAACACCGGCCCAACCTACCTCAATGAAAGAGTAAACTTCCACACTCCCACACGCAACCTCCGATCAGCCGACCTCGCCCTAACCACAGTCCCCTGCATCCTGCACACCACCACAGGAGGCAGGTCCTTCTCCTACATCGCCCCCAAAACCTGGAACTCCCTCCCCACCGACCTTCGCAAAACCAAAGACCTAGTGGTCTTCAGAAAGAACCTCAAGACTTGGCTGTTCGACCAGTGACCCTCCCTGGCCCCTCCTCCCCCCAGTTCCCCCCCCCCCCCAGCGCCTTGAGACCCTAACGGGTGAGTAGCGCGCTCTACAAATTTCTTTGATTGATTGAATAAAAGGGAGGTCTAAGGCTTGGCAAGTAGTTTTAAATGCCAAGTCAAAGTGGCAGTGAAACTGCACACACAGGCCTTTTAATGGCAAGCCTGAGACATGGTTAAGGGGCTACGTATGTGGATGACACAATCAGTGCTGCAGGCCCATTAGTAGCATTTAATTAACAGGTCTTGGACACCTATAGTACACTTTACTAGGGTCTTATAAGTAAACTAAATATGCCAATTGGGCACGAGCCAATGTTACCACACTTAATCGAGGAAGCCCATTCACTTTAAAACAACTGGTTAGCAGTGGTAAAGTGCCCAGAGTCCTAAAGCCAACAAACATGAGGTCAGAAAGAAAGGAGGAAGGCAAAAAGTTTGGGGTGACCCTTCAGAGAGCACCATTTTCCAACAGAGCCATTGATGGCTCACATATTGCCTTAGTACCCACAAGTAGTAGGGAACAAGTTTACAGAAATGGGAAAAACTTCCATTCTATCAACCTCCAAGTTGTCTACTTGGCAGATCTGTACATTTCAAATATCTGTGCCCACTTCCCAGGATCTGCAGATGATTTCTTTATCATGGAACAGCATTTTACCCCAGCTGATGTCACAACTCCAACCAGAGAGGGCTTGGCTTGTTGGTAAGTATGATCTGGGTTAACTATGTGGGGGTGATATCAGCTATTATAAACAGGAACTGTGTAACTTATTGTGCACCTCTGACTGTCTTCCATCTAGGAGACTCGGCCTATCCCATCTGGCCATGGTTGTTGACCCTCCTGAGGAACTCTACAACGCCAGGGGAAGTCCACTTCAATGAGACCCCTGGAAGGACAAGGCGGCCAGTGGAGCGGGCTTTTGGTCTCCTGAAGGCCAGATTCAGCTGTCTGGACAAAACTGGAGGAGCCACCTTCTGCTCGCCCAGGAAGGTATGTCAGATCACTGTGGCCCACTGCATGCTACACAACCTAGCCCTGCAACCAAATATCCCTTATATCGCAGAGGACGGAGACTCTGAAATGCCATGGGTGAGGATCCTGGAATGCCAAATTATATTGATTGTGATGAGGAGGAAGGAGTTGACTTGCTGCAAGATCTCATCAGCAAATTCTTCTCATGAGGGTAAGTATTTTGATAATATGTCAAGATTTGTACTGTAACCACAACTCTTATGACGATGAGAGGAGTATGTTATGGGAAAATATGGTGGAGGGAAAGCTCTGATCAATACAGGTGGAAGGTGTTTGTTGAACAAAGTTATTACACATGGTGATTATGTTTGTGTTGCTTTGCTGTGCTCCGATATTTTGTCATGGACTGTGTACTTCAGGAGTTGACTATTGGAATTGTCTCACCTGTATGGGTTGAAAGCTAATTTTCAGTTCTTATCTGTTTCAGGTACCGTCACCATGGCATCATCTTTTGGACATTTCAGAGTTGTGACATTTTTCAGTATATGGTGCTGGTTCGATGTACAATGGGAACAATGGTTGTTCCTGGGTATGACAGACACAGACTTTGGGTATGTAAATCCTGTACCAGGTAAGCTTGCACAGGGATAGGGTAGAAGTAATGATGAAATCATTGGACTTGTTCCTTGTCATGTGGTGGTCCTAATGGAATATGTGTGCCATCATGTGCTTCAACAAAATGTTGAGGAGGAGGCAACACATGCTATTCTCCCTCCAGATTGGCTAAATCTTCATTGTGTGTGATGTGTATGTAGCTGTTGATTGTAGGGCAAGGTGTGTGTATCATGACACAGATATTTGTTGTTGACATTCCACTATATACTGAATATGGTTTGGAATGACCCTGTGATCAGACAATGTAATACCACCATGTATATGTCTATTGGTAGTATTGATGAGGAATTACCTTTGTTGGCTAGGTGAGATGACTCCAGCTGGTGACTTACACCAATTCAGGTTTGCCTATTCACAACTGAATTGTCAGATGTATCCCCTCCTTTCATGTTTGTGAAATAAATTGTGAGCACTGTTCAAAATTATTGGTGTCATGTTTGATTTGCTAAGTTTCTGACATGATGTCTGGCTATTAGTGCTGTAATTTACTTAAGCTGGTATATTATTACACACTTGTATGTGCGTGTGAATGAAAGATGTTGTTGCTGTGAGTTAAACATTGTACATATCCAACATATCCATACCTACACAAGTAAGTTCATGTTGAATTAAATGCACACATTGCTAGATGTGAGATGTACAACAGCAGACAATAGGTTCAATACTGCTGGATTTCTTTTGGTGAACAGTGATAAAAGAAACATTGGGTAAAACAAACAGGAAAAGGGAAATGTGAAGAGGTCAGTCATGGTGAATGAAACCATAGGTGGCGCTGCCACATTATTTGGAGCCCAAAGTCCAAAATACTACTGCTGACAGAAAGGTAGATGTGTCTAGACATAGTTCACAGGGTGAATGTGTAACACACACTGGATAAAATTATGTTTAAGGTTTCCTGGTGGTGGAGGTCTTGCCATTCTCACCTCCTAGTAATTTGCATGTATGTTCCCACTTGGCTAAGTGGGGGGGATCCACAACTGCAGGAACAGGGATGTCTGAAGGTGTGTCTTTCTGTGGCTTCAGCAGAGTTTGATGGTCCAGATGTAGTTGCACCACAGGAAGAGGTAAATGGTGGTGGGAAAGCCCTGCATAGGTGGGTATGACTCCAGAAACATACAGGACATCTAAATACTTTTGCTAATATAAAATTTAGAATATTGTATGTCTCCTAGTCTGTCCCTGTGAGCAGGGCTGTGTGGGGGAGACAGCTCGCTCCCTTGCAACTAGACTTACAGAACACCGTTCACGCTTCTGAATAAAAAAAAGTGTGCTCTGATGGTGAAGCATTATCTTCAAAACAGCCACAAACCAGAGGACATTAGGGGGTTGATTTTTAGAAAAGATTGAATCACAACCAAGAAGGTTCCCTCAGGAGGTATGTAAATGTAAAGAAGTATTTTGGATCTTCACATTGGAGGCTCATGTGTATGGATTGAACAACGAAATCCCTTGGGAACAGGCCATTAGGTTTAACCATAATTTATTACAGGGAATTGGCCTTTGTACTATTGTCTTTTGATATTACACTAGTTATTATTTTGGTTGGCCTCGTTTACATCTTTGAATCCACACTTCTATGTTAGGCTTGGTTTGGTTTTGGCTTGGTAGATGTAAAATACATATCCTTCAATTATGCAGCTCATTAGATGTCCTGAGGTGTTTATCTTTTGGATTTAGGGGTGACTATGGCATCTCCACAACATTCTAGCCAACACAGTGGAATTTTAACAAGTATATATGACCATTCCAAAGGGTTAGCTGTGTACAATACAAGAAATCACATAACTTAGTTGCATATTTCATACTAGTCATCATGTGACTGCTGCAAAGACAATGGTCCACCTGCAATTTCAAGACAGCTGAGTTGAATTCATGCCTTCAAAACATTAGCACACACACACTTGGTAGGAGGTCACTCATTTCATCAATTATTTTAGTTGAGGAGGCTAGGACAACATTAAACAAAGTATACAGAAATGTCTTTGAGTAGAGAATTGTATGTTGGTTGCTCCCTCCAAGTGAAAAGGGCTTCAGTTGTGATATGTCAAACAACTGAGAATGGTCAAAATCCAATTTTTGTTATGTGTTGATTTGCTAAAAAAAGGCCCCATGGTAGTTGAGATCATTTCAATATCTACTTGGCAACACTTACAAAATGGTGGGTGTAACATACCTGTTCACAAGTTGTATTTGGGATGGACCATCTAGTTACCAATTGACACATATAATGGGTCTTGAAATGAGACTTTTGGTGGGACTACCCTTACATATTCCATTGCAACAAGTGACATGAAGCGAATTGATACATTTGATCTTATCTGCAGCAATACACGTTGACAATGATAACACAACCTCTCTGCTACTTTGTGGACTGGATGTTAGGAAACCTGGTATCCGGCACAATGGAGAAATCTAGATTGGGGACCAAAAGGACAATGAACATTGGTGAAAGTTAGTGAGTTGTAACTTACCAGAGTTTATTCCCCCTGGTATTTATGCCAAGCCTTCAGGATGCAAGATGGCTAAAACTTTCTCCTCCAATGGGAACCACCTGATTGTGTTGCTGGGAGGACCACAGCCAGTCCTATTGGGCTCCATAAGTTGCTTGGAGGCCAGGGAAACCACTTTCCCCCTCAGGTCGTTCCACCTCTTCCTAATTTTCTCCTGTGTGCGCAAGGTGGTGTATCCACCTTGAAGATATACATCAGATGTGTTGTGTTTGTCTCCATCCAATGGCCATTGTTATGGTGCTATGCTGAGTGTGTACCACATTGGTCGACCGTTGTCAGTAACCAGTGCCACGGTGACCACCAGTGCCACTGTGTTTTCGTAATCGGCTCAGCTGAAACAGGCTGCCCTGAGAGCGATGGAGTACATATTGCCAACATTCCAGTATGCGAGTTCGCTGGCGGCACCCACTCTGTTGATGCGGGTGGTAGTTCAGGCTGCATGCATCATAATGGGGCGTGCGATATACCACCAACTCGATGGTGTACTTGGGACTGCCGCCACAGCAGGCTGGTGGTCTGACTGCCAAACTCATAACCGGGTCCTCTGTTCTTAATAGTTCAGTGTTTACACACAGTGCCTGCACTTTCTTTCTCCTGGATAACTTTCTGAATAAGACACTAAGAGCTCCTAGAAGAAATGCATTTTAAGCATGTGAGGGTAGTGGATTCCTATAGGAAATCTACCTTTTCTGCATGGTCACCCCTGTTTTTTTCCCTTTGACTGGACCCTCATTTTGCTGGCTTTATAACTCTGTGCAACTTATCCATGCAAACCAGAATGAAGATGCCTCTGCCACTACTTTAAACATGGCTAAATTAGCTTCTTCCTAATTGTCATTTAACTTGGCTACAGGTCCCTAGTATATGGTGTAGGAAATGCATCCAGTGTTGGACTGAATACTGCAGTGTAAAACCTGCAGCACAACCTGTCAAAATAACCCTTTTTGATAAGAAAACATCTCCTTTTAAGTATGAATTAACCCTTTTAGAGGCCCAACAACCCACAAGGTAAAGTGCATGGTATTTAAAGGTGGGGCATGGAGAAAATGAATGACACCATGTTCCTATGGTGACAAGGCCCAAAAAGAGATTTTCTGTGTTGTAGGCCAGACTGTCCTATACAGAAAATCAGAGTACAGATTTAACCCCTAATTCTCTATCTCTGGTTTGGGACAAGCTAGAAAAATAAAATAACCACTCGGTGTAACATTTATTGAAATCACAATTCAATGGAGAAATTGGATCTTTCATAAATATTGAAGAAAGGTATTTTTTTTAAAGTTATCTTTTATCTGACTGAAGCTCCTGGTGGTTGATTCCAGCAGCTTTAAACCAAGTGCTTGACTTTTATGAAATCTCAGACAGGTGCTACACAATGGACCACTTCAATTGACAGACATAAATGGGCATGGATGACTCCTCCGAGCTAGAAGGACCTTCGGGGTGCATACTAACATTACAGTGTCAAATCCTGGCCTGAAAGACTTGCTTGAGGCACATGTAAAAGGTTGCACTCTTGAAGAGGATCAAACTTGGCCAGAACACAATTGTTGTGTTATCTCTGCTTGGTTGCTGAAAGACCATGCTTTGTTTTACCACACTTCTGTTTATTTTTTTGTTGTGGGTCCAGGGCCTGCCTTTAACAAGATTTCAGCAATATAAGTGGGAGGAGACTAGTAATTTTCATAGTAAATTTCCCTACGCACCCCAGGTGTTAGAGACCAGGTTTAGTGCGGCTGAAGAATTTGACCATCTTGGAGGTACCCTAATTCATTGCATTTTTGGCATATTAACAGTAAGGCAAACAGGAATTAAAGAAATGTGACTAGGTCAGGGCCTGGAAACGTTTACCCTATTGGTTAGGCAGTGCCCAGGAGACACCCCCTCTCACCAGCTCTAGCCAACCATAAACATGGCAGCCCGAGCAACCTTCTCTGTACACTTTCATGATCTGCAGATCATCAAAAGAGTACTAGACCTGCTGTCTGTGTCCTGCTCCGTCTTGCTTCTATGACATCCAAGTGAACTCCATGGTAAGTTAGCTGATCTCTGTTGCTACAGGAATACAATATACTGCAGGAGACCTTTTCTCTGAAATGCTGAGATGATACGTAGCAACTAGTCTCTGTCTGGCACTCTGAGAATCTCCAAGGGCCAGGTGCAGATAGCACTGTTTAGAAAGTACTAGTTATAATTTGCGACCAGTGTGGTATTTTGGGAACCTACCTATGTACAGATTCTTAGAGCACGTACCTCATAAATATTAATGGGGTAGTTCTCAAATTGCGACCCACCAGAAATTGCAGGTATCACAAGTATGGTGGACTGCTGTGGTCAGCAGACTATCATGTTCATGACTGCTGTTAAAGAAAGCTTTTTTTTTTAAAAGAAAGCTAGTTCTTCTTAAAGGAAAATGCGTAGTATGTGAAAAATAAACATGTTACTAACAATTTTTAAGAGTAGTCTGTGGTCCATGCCCTACTCTTAAAAATATTTTTTCAACATTTGCAATGGGACAGGAGTTGTTTGAACACCAGAAGAAAGTTTGGAAATTTTTGAAAACTTTTTTTCAGAGTGTCATCAGGAACCACTGGAAAAATAATCTGACCGGCAATTCCACACCATCGGGTTTCATGTTTGCTTTGTCTCGCTCAAAGGTCCTTGTACTTCCAAAAAAAAGGCTAAGGGCCTGATTTAGATCTTGGTGGATGGGGATTCTTTGTCACAAACGGATAGCAGTTTGCATTTCTTCAAGGGTGTTGGTTATTTGTACAAGGCTCCTTGCAACATCACTTTTGAGATGTACTAACTCCACCTGCCTGCAAGCTGTTCTCCTTCTCATTTTGAAAACACTGTAACCAACCTTACAGCAGAACATCCAAGTGTTTGTAGATGATGGTTGGTGTGCCTCTTTTGGCACCTATGTAAAGCAGAGTCTTGTGCCACTTACATTGTTATCTCTTTTATTGCCACAGTTAAGCCCTTAAAGCCTGCTGTAGTTAAAGCAGTGTTTTCTGTAATTGCTATATCTAAACTTCCTACCCTTCTACTGAATTCAGATGTTTCTCTGAGCAGCTTACATTGTATTTTCAGAGTGATTTGCTCCAATACATGAAACTGCACAAGAGTAGGTGATGTGTTACAGATGTCTTTACTTGAAGACCTTGTGTTACATGCCTTCTTCCTCTATGATCTACAAGTTCTGATGGCATGCTTTGCTATTCCTTGCAAGCTGAAGTGACATCAGTGGTAGTGTGTTTTACTACAGCTGTTGTGTTGCCCTGTCTGCTTGGTCCATCTTCTTTGTCAGTGGGATGATTTTTAATGACAGTTTCTGCCTGTTCTGCTGCAGTGCTGCATGATGCTTCACCCACATTCTACGTTTTCAGGTTGGTTAAAATTAGAAAGTTGCACCATAGCAGTTTTAAATAAATAAATAAATTAAACTACATGCTTTATAGTGATGTAATTGTACTTTGTAAAATATAATTACTAACATTTGTTCTTCTACATTTCAGCATCAACAATATGTTTTTTCTAGGCATGAAAGCTATGAATGGTAATATCAATTTGTTTTTACAAGCTATGTTCAGACTATCTTATACACAGTCCATTGTAACACTATGAAAACCAGGTATGTATTTTTAAAACAATGTCACATTAACTTCATTTGATTTATGTAATGTTGTTTCATTAGTAATCAAAATTGTCATACACACTTGTCTCTATTTGTTAAAAATGAAGTATCAATTTAAAACATTAGTATTATTTTTAATTATTAAATAACTAACTGATTGCCTGATGCAGGGACAAAAGTATTAATAGTAGATACTCCAGAAATTACTTTTGGATGCAAGATGGATTCAAGCATTTCTTCCACCAGTTGCTTCCTACTACTTGTTTCAGTCTGCAGCCTTATCCTCTGTATGGGAGCAGAGGTCATAGCACCTCTTGCATATTTATTCCACCAACTTTTTTGTGAACCCCAACATCATTAATCAATTCATGAACCCTGGTCCATATTTATTCTTTGTGGGTTCTTGAACAGAGAGGGAAGCCTTCCCAAAGAGCCTGCCATGCTCCCCCACAGACCCTTCCACCAGAATCTCCAGCTCTGAATCATGGATTTTTCTTTTTCACTTCTTCAGCAACTACATTTTTCATAAAGCAGGCCCTTTCTTTCTTACCTTTAAACATTAAGGGGGTCATTCTTACTTTGGCGGGCGGCGGAGGCCGCCCGCCAAAGTAACCCCGTCAGAACACCGCACCGCGGTCGAAAGACCGCTGTGGTGATTCTGAGATTTGCCCTGGGCTGGCGGGCGGCCGCCAAAAGGCCGCCCGCCAGCCCAGGGCAAATCAACCTTCCCACGAGGACGCCGGCTCAGAATTGAGCCGGCGTAGTGGGAAGGTGCGACGGGTGCAGTGGCACCCGTCGCGTATTTCAGTGTCTGCATAGCAGACACTGAAATACTTTGCGGGGCCCTCTTACGGGGGCCCCTGCAGTGCCCATGCCATTGGCATGGGCACTGCAGGGGCCCCCAGGGGCCCCGCGGCACCCCCTACCCCCATCCTGTTCATGGCGGGTTTCCCGCCATGAACAGGATGGCGGTAGGGGGTGTCTGAATCCCCATGGCGGCGGAGCGCGCTCCGCCGACATGGAGGATTCAGAAGGGCAGCGGTAAACCGGCGGGTGACCGCCGGTTTACCCTTTCTGACCGCGGCTGAACCGCCGCGGTCAGAATGCCCTTCGGAGCACCGCCAGCCTGTCGGCGGTGCTCCCGTGGCCGGTGACCCTGGCGGTCACCGGCCGCCAGGGTCAGAATCAGGCCCTAAGAGGGATAATAAGCATAATCAATTAAGGTAGCATGTGCTATAAAAAAATCCTTGATAAAAAATCCTTGATAAAGACCCCTTAACAAGGTCTGTAGACACAAACATTCAGGTGGTCATTCCGACTTCGGGAGTCTTTTCGTAAGAATGACAAAGCTGCAGGTGCCAAAAGATCACCATATTATGACGTCATGCCGATTTCTGCAGGATTTCGGGTGGAAATCCAACACAGTCGGCCTTGCCGATGCCATAATGGAGGTGGTTTCCATCGCCGGCACCGCTATGCCAACAGGACTCTGCCTGCCGTATTGCGATCCATAATGCAGCACAGCGGTTTCTTTCACCACAGTGCGGTGCTGGCAATGGAAAGCGCAGGAACCCATCCCCTCTCGGACATCCACCTCACAAAAGAAAGTAACTTAATCATCCGAAAGAGAGGGGGTGGGGGGGATGTTGTGTGAATGTGAGTGGTGTCTGCATTTGTGTATGAATGCGGGGGAGGGGGTGTCTGTGTGTGTGTGTGTGTGTAAGTATGTGTATGCCGAGGGGGTTGTTGTGTGTGTGTGTGAGTGCGTATATGTTTTTGTGAATGCGGGGGGTGAGGGGGGTCTGTGTGTGTGTGTAAATGCATGTATAACGAGGGGGGAGGTGTTGTGTGTGTGTGTGTGTGTGTGTGTGAGTGCATGTATGTTTGTGTGAATGTGGGGGGGAAAGGGGGTGTCTGTTCCAGTGCGTGCCTGCGATTGAATGTGTATGACTGAGTGCATGCATGCGAGTGAATGATTATGTCTGAGCGTGTGCATGCGAGTGAATATGTATGTCTGAGTGCGTGCATGCCAGTTTAAGGTGTGTAGTTGAGTGAGTGTTTGGGTGCAAGTGTTTGGGGGTGTATGTAAGTGAATGCGTGGGTGAGTAGGGGTGTGTGCATGTAGGTGTGTGGTCATGTGGGGGTGTGACTGCCGGTGACAGGAATGGAGATTCATGTCGACAGGTGTATGACCACCAGCATTTTCGTGGAGGTGTGACCGCCACGAAAATGCTGGCAGTCCTCAGAATCCTAATACTGATGGCGGTATTGCGGCTACCGCCTGATTGGAGGTGCTCACCCCCGGCCCGGTGGTCTGATCGCCCTGGCAGCACGGGCAGCGGGCAGCATTTAGGCAGTTTGGCTTTGGCCAAACTGTTGAAGTCATAATACGGCGTTCTTCTCCTCCAGCCTGGCAGCGGTAAGACCACCACCGCGAATCTGGCGGTCCAATAACTGCCAGACTCGTAATGAGGGCCTCAACCTCCACTGCTAGACATGGGGCACTGAGAATAATTTATCCATGGCAACTTGAAGACTTGGTGTTTAATCCAGGCTTTACCACCATGTCAAAGCCTACTAAAAAAAAACGTCCACCGCCCAGGGTACCCAAAAAATACTGGCCAATCTCCCTGTTCCCATTCCCAGTGAAGGTACTGGAAAAGATCATCCACAAGCAACTCATGACACCAGAACCAACTTCCACAGATGCATGACAAGCGTTGCTGACTGGATGAAGAACAACTGCCTGCAGATGAACAGAGACAAGATGGAAGTACTGACCTTTGGCAATTGCAGCAACACAGGGAAAGACCTATGACCCGCACCCACTCTCCCCTGATCATTCCAGAAACCTCAGAATCATCATTGACAACAAGCTCACCATGAAATTACAGATCAACAGCATCTCCTCCGCCTGCTTCCTCACTTTGCTCATGCTATGTAAGATCTTCAAGTGGCTACCCCTACACACGAGATGCACTGTGACACAGGCCCTCATCACCAGCCAACTGGACTACGGCAATGCCCTCTACATGGGAATCGCCACACACCTCCAACAGAGACTTCATACCTTACAAGCGCCACAACCAGACTCATTCTCGGCGTTCCCAAATAAACCCACATCACAACCCACCTCAGGCAACTCCACTGGCTCCTTGTACAGAAGAGATGCCATTTCAAGCTGCTGACCCATGAACACAAGGCTCTACACAAACAAGCACCCACGTACATTAACCATCACCTGAACTTCTATCAACTTCCAGCACCCTTACCCAGAACCCACCTACCGACCCCCCGACCCAGACACCGCCGCTCACGACCTCAGACAGTGGATCAACGACTGTGCCAGCTCCCTAGCGGCACTCAAGAAACCCTCCGACAGCCAAGACTGCAAAAAAACCTCCTGGTTCACTGACGAGCTCCAAGCTTCCAAGCGCGACTGCTGGAAACTAAAAAATAAATGGCTTCACGAACGCACACCTGAAAGCCACACAGCCCTCAAGGACGCCTCCCGCAGGCACCACCAACTTATCAGACTAGCCAAGAGATCCTCCTTCAAAGACCGCCTGGATAACAATGCACACGACAGTAAAGAGCTCTTCAACATTGTAAAAGAACTCTCCAATCCCAGTGCCAACGTCAACGACATCCCACCATTTCAAGAACTTTCCGACTCACTGTCCACCTTCTTCCTCCAGAAGATCACCGACATCCACAGCAGCTTCAATACCATGACCACGCAAGACCCAATCCCCGCAAGCACCACCCGTGCCAACCGCCTGACCTCCTGGACCAACGTCAACGACACAGAGACTCTCAAGATCATGATCTCCATCCACTCAGGATCTCCGTCAGACCCATGCCCACACCACGTGTACAACAAAGCCGACGCAATCATCGCCCCCTAACTACGAAAGGTCATCAACATCTCCTTCGAAACAGCAACATTCCCGGAAAGCTGGAAGCATGCCGAAATCCACGCCCTCCTCAAGAAGCGCAAAGCTGACACTAAGGACCTCAAGAATTTCCGACCCATCTCCCTACTCCCGTTCCCGGCGAAGGTCATCGAGAAAATTCGTCAACACGCAACTGACCCGCCACCTTGAAGACAACAACATCCTGGACCCATCCCAGTCCGGTTTCAGACAGAACCACAGCACTGAGACCGCCCTACTGGCCGCCACAGACGACATCAGATGTGAACTGGACAACGGCGAAACATCGGCCCTCATCCTCCTGGCCCTGTCAGCAGCCTTCGACATGGTCTGCCACTGCACCCTAAAAACACGCCTCCCGGAAGCCGGAATACAAGAAAAAGCCCTCGACGGGATCACTTCCTTCCTCTCCGGCAGAACCCGGAGAGTCCGCCTCCCTCCCTTCCGTTCCAAAGCCTCCGACATCATCTGCGGCGTACCCCAGGGCTCATCCCTCAGCCCGACGCTGTTTAATGTCTACACAGCCCCCTCGCACAAGTGGCTTGCCAACACAACCTCAACATCATCTCCTACACTGACGACACCCAGCTCATCCTCTCCCTCACCAAGGACCGACACACCGCCAAAACCAACCTTCACGAGGGAATGAAGGCCATCGCCGAATGGATGAGAAGCAGCCGTCTGAAACTGAATTCGGACAAGATGGAGGTCCTCATCCTCGGACCCACCCCCTCCCCCTGGGACGACTCGTGGTGGCAGACCGCACTGAGAACCCCACCGAATGACCATGCACGCAATCTAGGCTTCATCCTCGGCTCCTCCTTCTCCATGTCCAAACAGGGCAACGCAGTCTCCTCCTCCAGCTACAACACCCTCCGCATGCTCCGCAGGATCTACAAGTGGATCCCAACTGAAACAAGAAGAACTGTGACATAGGCCCTCGTCAGCAGCAGGCTAGACTACGGCAACGCACTCTACAGAGGCATCCCGGCCAAACACCTGCGACGCCTACAGTGCATCCAAAACGTCTCTGCCCGATTGATCCACAACGTACCCCGCCGCAGCCACATCTCCCACCACCTGAGAGACCTTCACTGGCTCCCCGTAGACAAGAGGATCACATTCAAGCTCCTCACCCACGCACACAAGGCACTCCACAACACCGGACCAGCCTACCTGAACAACAGACTCAGCCTCTACACCCCCACCCGCCAGCTCCACTCCGCAAACCTCGCCCTCGCCGTCTTTCCCCGCATCCAACGAAAGACCTCCGGCGGCAGATCCTTCTTCTACCTCGCCGCCAAGACCTGGAACTCATTCCCAACCAACCTACGGCAGACCCAAGACCTACTCACCTTCAGAAGAAGCCTCAAGACCTGGCTCTTCGATCAGTAGCAGCTCCCCCCCACCCACCCCTACAGCACCTTGAAACCCTAACGGGTACGTAGTGCGCTTTATAAATACTTTGATTGATTGATTGATTGATCAACCATCGAAAAGGTTACACTCTGCCTCCCTTTCAGTCCCCACATCTACTGAGGCAGAAATAGAGGACGCTCCTTCTCTCACATCACAGCAAAAACCGGGAACAGCCGCCCCACACACCTCTGTACCATCACCTCACTTCCGGAATTCCAAGTGTCCCTCAAGATCTACTTGTATGAATAAGCCTCTGGGACCTGCAAGCCCCGGAATACCCTATTGGGTGATTAGCTGTGCTTTATAAATCCTGATTGGTTGGTTGATTGATAATCATTGTGAACTCAGGCCCGTATTTATACTTTTTTTAGCGCCGCATTTGCGCCGCTTTTTGGCGCAAAACGGCGCAAACCTACAAAATACAATGGCATTTTGCAAGTTTGCGCCGTTTTTGCGTCAAAAAACGACGCAAATGCGGCGCAAAAAAAGTATAAATACGGGCCTCAGTATCTAAACTATGGGCAGGATCACAGTACAGTGCCATTCTTGTGTGGAGTATGGTCCCTGAGACTCACCAGATGAATCACTCACACCCAAGTTGTTGTGTTATAAGCAAGATAAAAATTGTGAAACCAGAAGGCATGTTTGTATTAATCTCTGCCTATCCTTATGATAAGTTGTGTGCACTAGGGTAATCACCCTCTGAACATATTTCTCTGCTTCTTTTTAGCAGGGAGAGGATACAAATAAATACAACTAATCACTAGTACTAACAATGTGAAAAGAAAACAGGACTGTAGCCTCTCAGTGTAGTTATATATCATCTGATGTACTAAGGAGAAACATTTCTACATGTTAAAGAAATGCACTTTTTAGAATTTTTTAGAAGTTATCATATTTTATGTTTATTTCACAATACCCTTTGTCAATGAAATTGTTCCTAAGGATAGCTGGTGTGGGGCACCTTATTTGCTTCTTTTTCCATATTTAAGTTCAGGTGTAAGTAAATACTTGCCTGTTTAACAGTTTTTTGGAATGTTCATGCCAGGTCAAGTAAACAGCAGCCCCTTGCTGTGGTTCACCAGGGGGCCGCATGTAAAAGTCAGGAGGGCCACAAGCAGCTCTCGGACCTTACTATGAGTATCTCTGACCCTAAGCTAAGACTCTCTGCCCTGTGTCATAGCTACGAGGGAGTTGACCTCAGGTTAATTTTGTGAATTTGATGGTTTACCCTCTCTAAATGATAATCCATATTCTTAGAATACAAACTGACTTCTTTAGAGATAGATGCCAAATGTCGACCTGAGTAGAATTTTATAATCTAAAGTCCACAACCTAAATGAGTTAGTTGGTCTTGGCACAATGCACCATGAGCCGACAAAAGTGGAGGCAAATATTTACAATCTAAAACCGAGGGCCTGATTCACAGAGGTAAACTTAGACTTTTGGTCGAAGTTTAGACCAAAAGTCTAAGTTTATGACTTTTCGGCATTCACAAAGGTAAGTTACAAGTAGTATCTTTATATCCACACTTGGGGCAGAATCACCGCACTCAGGGTGGGGATCTGCCCCGAGTTTAGAGATTACGCCCTGAGTGCGACCGTAAAGATACTACTCATAACATACCTTAGACATTACGTGTTGCTTTGCAGATATAAGAAGCAACATTAACACATCAGGCAGAGGACTCCATGGTACACAACAAACGCATGACAACTTTGCAATCCCTGATGCCATATGCAATCAAAATGGGTTTTAAAAAGTGCTTCCTTAAGGCCTGATAAAACTGACAAAAAAGGCATCAAGTGCAGAATGCTCTGTTTTGAGGTTCCGTCACAGGGGCATGGGACGGACATTCCTTCCTACTGATTAATATTGAGAACGAAAACAAGGTGCTGTACTGTGTTCAGCTTCCATCTGGTCTAGACAAAGCCATGTTCCCTATTTGTCTCCCAGGCCAAGTAAGTTTGATAAACCCTCTGGTAGGGAATAAGACATATATGTAACTACTGTTTGTTTCATCTCATTAGCATAAGCTCTCTTTCTTGCCCTTGCGTCAATCTTATTATTTAAATATGCACAGCTTTCACCAAAAAGATGCAGTAGGAAGTAGGTGTTTCGGAGGATTCCTTTGATTCTATTAGATTGATTGGTTGTCATAAATGAAACATTTCTATTCCAAACCTTTTACATATATCTTGCCATCAATGTGTGCGCCTTCAGTCCCTAAACATTATAAAGGAATGTGCTATTTGTAGAAGGGTCAGAGGATCTTTTCCTAGAAATGTTTGCTTTGTCTTTGACATTTGCTTTGAGATTTATCACTCACCCAAACATTTGTTCTGAGAACCCTTTGGATTTTTCTTTTGAGACAGACCTTATGTCAGTCTCCTTGCTAATTCACTTGATTTATCAACTAAATAATTTTTGTTTTCTGTAATGATACTATTTTTAGTAGACCCAGAGAGCTATTCATTTTACAATCTTATCATGAGCAGGGTTTATTAATAGCCTTGGACTATGTGAGGCTCAGATAGACCCAATGGCCCCTTAATTTCTCAATTAAGGCATCAACATGTCAGGCTTGGCCTTAGCCTCTTTGGTATTTCAGAGAGTCTTCTGGTGGCATAGCATGGGTTTTGGAGGTACCATGTAAGGGAAAGGTCGGTGGACTGCTTGGCTCTGCTGCACTTGATGCTGCTGTGTTCTCATCTTCCACTGCTCTCTCTGAACTAGGACTCTGTCTTTGTGCTGGTTGTTGGTGTGAGAGGCAGTATTTATTTTTGTACATGAAAGGTGTTGGGCCATGATTTCACATCCAAGCTCATAGTACACCTTTGATGGTGGGTTAGTGAATGAGCTTTACAGTGGCACTTTTGTGGTTTCTCATCTTTCTTTCAGATGATCTGACTGTTGACCTTGTTGTCTCTTCGTCTTTGGATCATAGTTTAGTTTTGCAACAAGCCATTTAGCTCCCATCTCGTACTTATACATTACAACCTGGTGATAACCATTTGTTTTGGAGGAATGGCAAGCTGGTAAGGGTGTTTCTGAACGTGCTCCTTCTGCTGGGTAAATTAATATATTTGACCCTACTGGCAGTTGCTTCTGTCAGCCTGCTTTTTCCGTTGGGAAAACTCTGGGGATTTAGGAAAGTGATGTTATCACCCGTCATCAGGCAGTGCTATGTAAATGCCCCCTGCAACTGGATCATTTTTCTAAAAAGGCCTGGGCTGGTTGGGAAGAGGTGGGTACCCC
The DNA here is from genome assembly GCF_031143425.1 of Pleurodeles waltl. NCBI lineage: Eukaryota > Metazoa > Chordata > Amphibia > Caudata > Salamandridae > Pleurodeles > Pleurodeles waltl. The sequence continues at coordinate 504,182,102 of NC_090442.1, read as the reverse complement.
CTCACAGAAAATGCTGATTTTCCAATAAAGTACGTCTCTTTTACTATATTTGGTGCACAGGAGACAGTGTGTCCAGACCTCACTGTCTCCTGTGCATGTCTATACGTTTATATGGCTCTTTGGACAGATTTTATTTCCATTACATTCAGTGACTATGAATCGGAGTTAATCATTCTATCTTCTATTCAGATAAAGAAATAAGTGGAAATGCTCTTCAAAGTACCAGATTTAAATCCTCATTTCAAGATCATTCTCATTTCTCGGAGTGGACGTGACAATATAAATCAGGGAGGCTTGTCCATAAACTTTGTCATAAAAATATAAATAGTGTTCAAAGGAACAACTTAATTTAGGTTTGACTCCTTCTATGAAGGTGTGGTGTTTGATAAAAGTAATTTGAGATTGAAGCTGTACCTACAACTAGCAAAAAATGTTGACCTAGTGCCCGACGATCCGTAAATCAATAGGGAATCTTTAAATGAGTTTACTTTGTTGGTTTATGGGCATATTCATAAATACTTTGTGGGAGACCGTATTTCCTAAAACTAATGTGCTGAGGACCTGAAAACGGAACTTGCATGTCTTGCAGAGCAAAGTATTTTGTGATCTACTTTTTAAAGTATTTCAGGCTCCTACAATTACATTGTTGATCTATTTCATGTTGTAGAACAGTCCTTCCTCGTTTATTTTATTCGTATTTTAGAATTCCGCAAGGTATTTAGTAGCAGCAGTGAAAATATGTTTGAAAACAATGTATTTCCACAACAAAATGTAGCACAAACATGCAGAAATGATAGATAGTTGTTTTAGTATTTTAATGTATGTTTCTATTCAAAACTTTATTTCGGCTACAAAACCATTAAATTGTACGCAATTACAATATAATGCATACATATTAAGTAAAACATGAATTACATCATTAAAAGGTAAAAAAATGCACAGAAAAAACAGCAATCCTTACGGAGTGCTCAAAAGCATTCAACCACAAACATTAGCAACAAAATGAAAACATAGTACTTGGGATGAATTTAAAAGCAAACATGTCACATATGAGAAGAAAGGACCTTCCTGCGAATCAGCCACATAGCACCCAAGTATTTGGCAACCACACATGCATATTGGTCGGCAATCAGATCTAAGAATGCAAAGAGCAGTACTATGACTTCTGGTGCAAAGCCAACATCAAACATGCACGGGCATAAGCAGGGCAAACAAAAAAAGCATGGGAGACAGTCTCTTTTGAAAGATTGCGCATAGGACATACCGCAGATTCAGATGCTAGCCATTTAGAAGTAAATAATTTCAGCTGTAGAGTGCCCACTCTAAACTGAAAATATAGCTTTCTGTCGAAGGGCACTGTACTAGTATCCTAAAACTGCTCATGAGCACAAGATGTTTTGTAAGCAAGGAACTCGCCTAACAATGTGGCCCTAGCTGCTTTGTGTACTTCGTCAGACATGTTTTTGCCCAATAGAGGTTTTTTTAGAGATTTTTTGAAGGGATAGGGCCCATGGACAGATTCTCCCATAAATTAGCTAAATCATTAGAGATAAATGACTGTTTAATATAGTAAAGCCAATAATTTTTGTGGTTGCGATCTATTTTACTAACTTGCTATAGTGCTTTAATGTAATGAGCTAGCTCGGTTGTAGACTGTAAACGTCACAGCAACGGGCAGAATCAGTGTTTGCCCTCTACCCTTTTAAAGCCTATGTCCAATGACAGAAGGAAAGGTGGAGTGCCTCGGGGTAGAAGGGAAACAGTTCCAGGAATTTATTATCAGATCTAATTAGCCCATCAATATTGGCAGAACCCCAAAGCTCCGCCCCATAGAGAGCAGAGCCTAATGCCTTCACCTCATAAATCTGGAGAGCCGGTGCTATTGGTTTATTAACGGAAGTTCGATGCTCTTTAGACATAGTCCTCACTATCTGTGCTGCAACACCGCTGTTAGAAATGGGGTCTTTGGTTTGCAGTCAGGTTGTCCCCTGTCCAAGCAAGTACCCTCACTCTAGTCATGGCAAAGGAGAAACACACCTGGTTAACCCCAGCTCACCTCCCTTGGGAGCTTGGCAAGAGCAGAAAGGCTTAACCCAGAAGCAATGTGTAAAGTATTTGTACCATCACACACAGTAATACAGTGAAACACTACAAAATGGACACCACACAGGTTTAGAAAAATAGTTAATATTTATCTAAATAAAATAAGATCAAAACTACAAAAATCCAACATACACAAGTCAAGTTATGAATTTTCAAAAGAATAAGAGTTTTACTCCAAAGAAAACAATGGAAACGTTGATTTTACTCAAAGTACCTGGTTTGCATAAAAAATAAAGCCACACAGGTGAGCGTGCATTAGAAAAGTCAGTGATGCATCCATTCCTTACTTGCAAGTGAGCCCGTGCATTGTTTCTTCTCTGCAGGAGAGTGATGAGCCGATTTACAGACAGGGCACCTCGGATCCGAGCAGGTTCATAATGACTTTGATGCCCAGCGACGATGCATGAGAAATCCCGTTGCACAGTGTTAGAAAACTGTGCTGCCTGGGGTTTGCGCCATTATCAGCAGCTGCAAGTGGGTGTTGTGTTGTTTCCCTTCATGCGATATGCCGATTTCCCAGCTGCGATGCAGGTGGGGCGTCGGTTTCAGCCGCGAAGTGGGTGGCGAGTCGTTTTTCAGCCGCATTGCATGTGGTGCGTCAAAAATGTCCCCACACGGTGTTCTGTGCGTAGATTTCAGTCCCTGTTCTGACAACTTCTCCTTTCAAGGGCCCAGGGATTGCATGGGGTACCACTTAGCAGGGCAGGAGTCTCAGCAGGAGTATCTGCAGAGAGTCCATGTGTTGGCAGAGGAAGTCTTTGATGGCCCTGAGACTTCAAAACATGAGGCAAGCTTAGTCCAAGCCCTAGGAGATTCTTCTCAAGCAGAAATGCACAACATAGTCCAGTCCTTGTCCCCTTTCACAAGCAGAAGCAGCAACTGCAGGATAGCCCAACAAAGCACTTCTCCTCAGCTCTTCATCTCGTCACCTTGACAGTGGTTCCTCTTGAAACCAGAAGTGATCTGGATTTTGGGTCCAGTACTTATGCCCCTTTCTGCCTTTGAAGTATGCAACATCAAAGGAAAGTCTCTGTTGTTTACAGGATCCTGCCTTGCCCAGGCGAGGCCCCAGATACACACCAGGGGTTTGGAGACTGCATTGTGTGAGGGCAGGCATAGCCCATTCAAGTGTAAGTGACCATTTCTTCCTCCATTCCAGCCCAGATGACTCATCAGGATATGCAGGCTACACCCCATCTCCCTTTGAGTCACTGTCTAGAGGAGATTCACAAACAGCCCAACTGTCAGTCTGACTCAAACAGGGAATCCACAAACAGGCAGAGTCAAAGAATAAGTTAAGCAAGAAATTGCGCATTTTCTAACAAATATTTAAAAAACAACTTTACCAAAAGATGTATTTTTAAATTGTGAGTTCAGACAACCCGCACTCCCTTTCTCTATCTGTTCTCAAAGGTAAACTGCAGTTTAAGGTTATTTAAAGGCATTCCCAGAGTAAACCTATGAGAGAGATAGGCCTTGCAACAGTGAAACCCAAATATGGCAGTATTTCACCGTTAGGACATGTAAAACACATCAGTACATGTCCGACCTGCAACAGACACTGCCCTTGGAGCTACCTAGGGCCTACCTTAGGGTTCTTTACATGTATAAAAAAGGAAGGTTTGGGCCTGGCAAGTGAGTACACTTGCCAGGACGGATTGGAAGGTTAAAACTGCACATACATACACTGTAGTGGCAGGTCTGAGCCATGTTTACAGAGCTACTTATGTGGTTGGCATAACCAGTGCTGCAGGCCCACTGGTAGCATTTGATTTATAGGCCCTGGTACCTCTAGTGCATTTTACTAGGGACTTACTAGTAAATCAAATATGCCAATGATGAAAAAGCCAATTACACATACAATTTACACAGAAGCACTTGCACTTTAGCACTGGTCAGCAGTGTTAAATTGCCCAGAGTACCAAAAACAGCAAAAACAGAGCCCAGCACACAGTCAAAACATGGGAAGCAGAGGCAAAAAAGACAGAGGAGACCACAACAAGGATGCCAGGTCTAACAACCACCTTACTAACATGGGGCTTCCATGACACGGTAGAGGACAGAGTGACGCCCAAGTATGCAAATAAATTGGCCCTCTCTAAAGACAGTCTCTCAAGTTCCAATCTCCTTTTGAACAATTTATGGGGATTAAAAAAACATCAATTTGATTTTTACAATGTTGATTTTCAACCCCCGATTGCGACAAAATTCACTGTAGTGAGTTGAAAGTTTTTGGAGCTCACTTGGCGTCTTGGAAATCAGAAAGGTGTCATCAGCAAAAGGAGAATGGGAGCTCTCACACTTTCTAATGAGGGGACATCCATATAGGGCAAAGTTAAGCAATATACAATGTATTTTAACTACAGCTGAAACAGGGCGGTGGCCAGCACACAGCCACGACGAACACCTTTTAGTACCGAAACTCTCTCATTCAACTGATGCTCAGTGAATTCTCACATTATTCTTCTCATGTAGGTGAATTACAACAGATAACACATCAGAAGGCATGTCCATATCACTGAGAACTTGCCATTCCTTTGAGCTGGGGATCAAATCAAAAGCAGATTTTAAATCGACAAAGGCAACATAAAGGTTGCACTTGTAGATTATTACCGTTTTCCAATATTTTAACTGAAAGTGCAAGGTTGGGCAATAGTTGACACTCTTCCTGAGCGCAGCCTGAAAAGGCCTGAAAAGGACTTAAAATGTTGTTTGCATTTATCCAATCGTGGATCTAAGCAAGTACACAGTGACTAAAAACCTTTGAGTATGGTCTACTAGGCTAATAGGCCTATAATTCCCTGGCTCGGACCTGTGGCCCTTCTTATAAATTGGTAATACTACAGCATCCTGATAAGAGTTCGGTATGGAGGCACCCTTGCCATTAGCACTGGCAAGATTAAAAACATATTTAGACCAAGCATCAATATCATAAAGAAAGATGTCAGCTGGTATGCTGTCTGGGCTGGCAAACCTACCTCTAGTGATATCATTAAAAGAGAATAAAATGTCAGACATGACGAACATTGGTACAGCACGACACGAGGGGGGAAGAGACAGGGAGGAGTCCACAGTTATACTCATAGTGGCACTGTTGGACCTGGCCTTTTTGACAGAGTCATCCCCAAACTTTTTGCCTCCTTCCTCCTATTTTCTCTGACCTGTTGTTGTTGGCTTTTGAACTCTGGGCACTTTACCACTGCTAACCAGTGCTAAAGTGCATATGCTCTCTGTGTAAATTGTACTGTTGATTGGTTTATCCATGATTGGCTACTTGATTTACTTGTACGACCCTAGTAGAGTGCACTATATGTGCCTAGGGCCTGTCAATTAAATGCTACTAGTGGGCCTGCAGCACTAGTTGTGCCACCCACTTAAGTAGCCCCTTAACCTTGTCTCAGGCCTGCCATTGCAAGGCCTGTGTATGCAGTTTCACTGCCACCTCGACTTGGCATTCAAAAGAACTTGCCAAGCCTAAAACTCCCCTTTTTCTACATATAAGTCACCCCTAATGTGTGCCCTAGGTAACCCCTAGAGCAGGGTGCTGTGTGGGTAAAAGGCAGGACATGTACCTGTGTAGTTTATATGTCCTGGTAGTGTAAAAGTCCTACATTCGTTTTTACACTACTGTGAAGCCTGCTCCCTTCAAAGGCTAACATTGGGGCTACCCTTATACATTGTTGAAGTGGTAGCTGCTGATCTGAAAGGAGTAGGAAGGTCATATTTAGTATGGCCAGAATTGTAATACAAAATCCTGCTGACTGGTGAAGTTTGATTTAATATTACTATTTTAGAAATGCCACTTTTAGAAAGTGAACATTTCTCTGCACTTAAATCTTTCTGTGCCTTTCAATCCATGTCTGGCTGGGCTTAGTTGACAGCTCCTTGTGCATTCACTCAGACACACCCCAAACACAGGGTACTCAGCCTCACTTGCATACATCTGCATTTTGAATGGGTCTTCCTGAGCTGGGAGGGTGGAGGGCCTGCCCTCACACAAAAGACTGCCACACTCCCTACTGGGACTCTGGCAGACAGGATCGAACTGAAAGGGGACCTGGTGCACGTCTTAGCCACTCTTTGAAGTCACCCCCACTTCAAATGCACGATTTAGTATAAAACAGGGACTCTGCCCTACCACCTCAGACACTTGCTGGAGAAGAAACCTGAACAAGAACCGACATCCTGCCAAGAAGAACTGCCTGGCTGCTCAAAGGACTCACCTGTCTGCTTTCTACAAAGGACTGCTGCCTTGCTGTTGGCCTGCTGCATTGCTGAACTCTTGTCTGGCTGTAAAAGTGCTCTCCAAGGGCTTGGATAGAGATTGCCTCCTGTTCCCTGAAGTCTCAGGACCAAAAAGACTTCTCTTTTTCAACTGGACTCCTTGTGCACCGAAAATTTTGACGCACAGCTTGCTCTGTGGTGAAAAATTCACTGCACACCCATCTGGAAAGACACGCTCGACGCGACACCTGCGGTGCGACCGGAACTTCGACGCACAGCCTTGTCTGGACAACGCCGCCTGACTTCAGAGAGGAAATCGACACGATGCCTGCCGTGAGGGATAAGATTCCACGCACAGCCCACCGTAACGACGCGCAGCCGGATAACAAGCCGAGGAATCCACTCACGGACCCTGGGACATCTGGTAATCCCGCGATCCATAGAAGGGGACGGTCCGCGTGCCGGAAAACGATGCACGTCTTCCCGAGTGAAAAATAAAGACGCACGTCTGTGTGTGAAGGGGCGAAACTGACGCACACACCATTTTTCTTCCTGTAGAACGACGCACATCTTCCTGCGTGGAAAATAACGACGCAAGTCAGTGTGTGAAAAGGGGGTAACCGACGCACACACCATTTTTCCACGCATCTCCTCTTCTGCGGCCCTCTGCATAGATTTTCCACTCCAAACCAGGTACTTTGTGCTTGAAAGAGACTTTGTTTACTTTTTAAAGACTTAAGACACTTCATATCACTTTTTAGTAATATCTTTACAAATTCATATTGCATCTTTGATTGTTTTGACCTGCAAATACCCAGATAAATATTATATTTTTTTTTAAACACTGTGTGGTGTATATTTGTGGTGCTATATTATGCTATTGTATGATTTATTGCACAAATGCTTTACACATTGCCTTCTAAGTTAAGCCTGACTGCTCGTGCCAAGCTACCAGAAGGTGGGCACAGGATAATTTGGATTGTGTGTGACTTACCCTGACTAGAGTGAGGGTTCTTGCTTGGACAGGGGGTAACCTGACTGCCAACCAAAAAACCCATTTCTAACAGGCACCATGATATTGATTCATAAATTGGTCAAAAAACGTACGGGAAGAGGCATAATTATTGGGTTCCATCACAGCGAGGTTACTACCCTTGGAAGCCAATGCCCAAAATTTAGTGGAATCTCTAATTGGGGAAGCCTCTTGGAGGTCTCGCCACCTTCGTTCATCCCAGTCCCTTTTTGTATTAACTAAACTCCTTTTATAGGCGTTCCTACTGGTAAGAATTTAGCCACTATCCTTAGCCTTGATGGGGTGTACCAATGAGCTTTTAATGCATCTTCATTCCCCATTATACTAGGAGCTGGACTTGTGAGTAAAGCTTTTAAAGTTGGTAACAGGAATGGTAAAATATGGTAAAATGCGTTAAAAAAAAGTGATGATGTAGAGTACAAATATCCTTATGGGCCTCTTCGGTAAAAGCACCATCATGAATTATCGCAAGTAACATATGCAAATCCTGTTTTATGGCAGACAGAATGTCTGGATGGGCACCTATTTGGCACCATTTCAGATGGCCCATGCCAGATGTGAGGTCAATGTCCCTAGTTATAGAAGGAGAACAACAATGAGATTGATGGCTAGTACAGAAAACTGACATTGAACAGAACAATGGATTGTGATCACTCTCAGCACTATGCCTAATAACCACGTCTTCAACAAGTGACCACAGTCTCACATCAACCAAAATATAGCCAATGTGACTAGTGTGGTTGGGTTTATTAAATGTGAACTCTCCCATGGAGTATGATTTTGTATGCCCATTAGTGGCTCTAACCCCAAGTTCGATTGTAAGGCCCTTCAGTTAAATACCAGCCTGTGTCCACCTTTTAATTGGGGCTATTTCCAGACAGAGAACACCCTAAATCTCATCCTCCTCATAGGTTAACTGGATATCATCATTGTCAAGTGGTTCAAATGTAGTATTAAATTCCCTGACCATGATAAGATGATATTGAAAGTGGTATCCTTCTAAGTAGTCCTCAAGGGCTTGCACACTTTTTGATGCCAACCCAGCCTTTTCCCCTCTAGCATATAAGTTTAACATGGCAATGCAAACATTCCTATTAGTTGTTAGTTGGATCCCAAAGATATCTAAAGAGGCAATGTCTAATTGGTTAGTTTGCAAGACAAAAAAGCTCTAACCCAAGGAGTTAGGCCACCTGAAGCTCTCTCAACTACACTCGATTTTGCTGACACATAGAAATTAAGAAATCCCAATATATATACTGGATCAGAGCTCCGTGTCTCTTGGAGCAAGCATATGGCATGCACCTCAATACATTTATTCACATCTGGTTGGACAATTTGTGACCTGATGCCAGCCACATTACAGGATAGGAGTTTGGACGAGGAAGGCCTTGTTGCAGGGGGGGCATTATTTAAGGTGTACTCTTCAAAGATAGGGATTTCTAGGCAAGATTATATTGGTTGCTAAAGAAGTAGTAGTGGTACTATTAATCAAAGCGGGCCTGAAAGCAATGGGAGCATTACTTAAGGTATACTCTTGAAAAATAGGGATTTCAGTTAGCATGGTTGTATTGATGGCCATAGAGGTAATAATGGTACTAGATTTATCCAGTGATTCATAGTAATTAAGATTATTGTTGATAGGTAAAGCACTATCAAACTCTACCATAACCTGTCTATCAGGATCTATTAATGCTGGACATGTGGTATTTGAAGAAAGATTGATAGACTCCATAAGTCAATCTACATTGGCCAACATTGTTGATAGTTGTCCCCTATGCTGAGCAGTAAGAGATAAATCAATTCCTGGCGGACAGTATTTAAACTGTATTTGAATTAATTGGAGGACTAGACCTGATGTCAAGGGCTACCAAGTTGTCCCATATCATCGAAGAAGCGATGGGAGGTGAATATTCCTCAGGCAGCTCGAGTAATGGCAACAATCAGTTACTACAGGGAAGAACATCCTCAAAGGGAAGTGATTAGGGTGGAGAGATTGTAGCCAAACCAAGGGGTCTTTCCAAAGCCCCAGTTGATGGTACTAGTGCTGGCTGGGTCTTTGATTTTTCAAACATACTTGGTATCCATAGTTGCTGTGGATTTGAGGGAAGAGGGCCCTGGTTAGAGAGACAGCATGGAGCTGGATTGAATCAGAGTTTAACAGCTCTTCAAACATGACTAAAAGATTGTCTAACCATTCAATAACAGAATGACCTCCAGCCTCCATTAATTTTGTTTGTTTTCTGCTTTCTTGTAGAACCACTTGTCTCCTCCACTGCCTTCCTTTTACGCATAGGTATGTATGGAAAATACAAAATAGGCTAAAAACCAGAGAAAGTACTTTCCTAAGCCAAGAGAGGACGTTCCTTAATTGCTATTCACAGATGAAACAAATGATAACTTTATGAATAACCAAGTAGAGGCAAGCAATAGCTAAGACCTCTTCACTAAAGCATGTAGATGAATCACATGTAAATCATACTACACCCAACTATGAAATAATAACAGTGGTGTAAGACAGAATAGGCCACAAAAAAGGTAGATCTAATTAATGTGGGCTAGTCCGTGAGAACTTGTGAGGACAGATGCAGTTTGTAAAATCAAATACCAGTACCTTTGGATGAAAATGTTAGAGTAAGGGCCCCTGTAGTCCTGTGGGCTCAAGGAGGTGACGTGCACCCAGAGATATGGACAAGGAGACCTAATATTGTTGAATGTGAAATGTTTGCCATTAAGAATATTTTATCACTAACAGTTGTTATATATTTCATAAATTGTTGATGTTAACCCCGAGACTGTGCATTGCCCTGTTCTTTATAGAAATACCAAAAGCTCCTGGATAAGGCCACAAAAGCATCACCAGGAGGATAGAGCAAAGCAGCCTTTATCTACACTAGCTGGAATGTTGAAACATGGGCCTAGAAAACAGTAGCATGACTCAATATATGGATACAGCTGCCGCTTGCAAACTGGAAAGAAGGCTTGGCATGCCATGGGATATCGGAATCATGATAATTTGAACTGCTTTTGATTGTTGTGGTGAGCATGACTGTTAGACTTTTCATCCTTGGCGTGGTCTCCCTTAACTTTTTGCCTCTGTTCCCCAGGTTGTTGATGTGTGCTGGACTCTGATGTTACTGTTTGTGTTACTCTGGGCACTTTACCGCTGCTAACCAGTGCTAAAGTGCAAGTGCTCCTGTTTAAAATGTGTACGTAATTGGTTCTCCATGATTGGCATATTTGTTTTACTGTTAAGTCCTTAGTAAAGTGCACTAGAGGTGCCCAGGGCCTGTAAATCAAATGTTACTAGTGGGCCTGCAGCACTGGTTGTGCCACCCACACAAGTAACCCTGTAATCATGTCTCAGACCTGCCACTGCAGTGTCTGTAAGTGTATTTTTACACTGTAAATTTGACTTGGCAAGTGTACCCACTTGCCAGGCCTAAACCTTCCCTTTTCTTACATGTAAGGCACCCCTAAGGTAGGCCCTAGGCAGCCCCAAGGGCAGGGTGCAGTGTATGGATAAGGTAGGACATATAGTAATGTGGTTTATATGTCCTGACAGTGAAATACTGCCAATTTCGTTTTTCACTGTTGCAAGGCCTGTCTCTCTCATAGGATAATATGGGGGCTACCTTTAAATATGATTAAAGTGTAGATTCCCCTAGAGAGTAGATGGACATGTGGAGTTTGCGGTCCCTGAACTCACAATTAAAAAATACATCTTTTAGTAAAGTTGATTTTATGATTGTGCGTTTGAAAATGCCACTTTTAGAAAGTGAGCATTTTCTTGCTTAAACCATTCTGTGACTCTGCCTTGTTTGTGGATTCCCTGTCTGGGTCAGTTTGACAGTTGGGTTGTTTTTCACCACACAATAGACAGTGACACAAAGGGGGCTGGGGTGTAACCTGCATTTCCTGATTAGCCATCTCTGCTAGGAGGGAGGGGTGGAGTGGTCACTCTCATCTGAAAGGACTGTGCCTGCCTCTGACAATGCCGGCTCCAACCCCCTGCTGTGTGTCTGATGCCTTGCCTGGGCAAGGCAGGATTTCACAAGTAGGTGTGAGTCCCCTTTGAAGAAAGGTGACTTCAAAGACTAAAATGGGTATAAGAAGGGCACCCAAATCTACAGACTTTAGAAACACTTCTGGAACCAAGAGGAACCTCTGTCTGGAGAAGAGCTGATAGCTGAGGAAGAAGTGCTGCCCTGCCTGTGACTGTGCTTTGTAGAACTTTCCTGCAGTGCTGCTTCTGTCAGACAAAGAGGGCAAAGACTGGACTTTGTGTGCCTTCCATCTTGTGAAGAAATCTCCAAGGGCTTGATTTAGAGCTTGCCTCCTGTTGTTTGAAGTCTCAGGGACAGCAAAGACTTCTCTCTGCTAGCACCTGGAGTCTCTGGAGAGACTCCTGCCCCGACAAGTGGTGCCCTATCCAGTCCCTGGGCCCTTGAAAGGAAAGCTGGTGGAATCCAAGGAAATTAACTTCGGACCGGCGCCGCTGCTGAATCCGGTAACGCCGCCTGCACCTGACGCCGTGACCTTCGCTGGAACGCGACACTCTTCGCAAGCCCGACGCCGCAGCAGCCCCGCTGAAGTCCGCGACTCCGTGGAAGTCGCCGCACCACCACCGCTCAAAGTGCACGGATTCAACGTTTCGCACAGACGCCGCGATTCCCGACTTCGCGCATCGGCTTGTTTTCACTCTTCACCAAAGGTACTGTACTTGGGGGTCTACACGACTCCGTGTCCGGCGCCGCTGGTGTCGGCTTGTTGGGAACGACTCCGTCACGACGCCGCGTTAACATCTCATCGAAGCATTTTTGTTTCTAAGCGCTATTTTTGAGTTTAATCTCTAAAAATTCATAACTTGGCTTCTGTATGTCGGATTTTTGTTGTTTTGGTCTTATTTTGTTTAGATAAATATTTCCTATTTTTCTAAACCAGTGTTGTGTCATTTTGTAGTGTTTTCATTAAGTTACTGTGTGTGTTGGTACAAATACTTTACACCTAGCGCTCTGAAGTTAAGCCTTTTGCTCTGCCAAGCTACCAAGGGGGTAAGCAGGGTTTAACTGAGGGTGATTCTCTTTTACCCTGACTAGAGTGAGGGTCCTTGCTTGAACAGGGGGTAACCTGACTGTCAACCAAAGACCCCATTTCTAACATTGGTGATCAGCGGTTGGGATTTGGACTTGTATTTGTACTTGACATTTAGTAATTAAGTGTACACTTCTGTTTGAGTTCAGACCACTACGTGACCACATACTGCTTGTCTTGAGATTTTTGCTTTTTCTCTTTTTGTGGATTTTTCCCTACGTCCACTTTGTTTTTTTTCGCTGATCCTTGATTGACTTTGAACTTCATTTGGGAACTTGTTTCTGCATTTCGAACTTTGCACTCTTTTTACCTTTCATCATGTCTCTACTTGGAGATGCATCAGTTGGAGCTGACTTTGACCTTGAGAAATTAGAGAGTTATACCAAAGCTCAGTTGAAGCAGTTCTGTAAAAGTTTTGAATGTCCCATTAAGAGCTCATCCAGGAAGGAGGAGCTGCAAAAGACGCTGAGGGCCTGGGTGACAGCCAATAGCACTGAAGGGCACACAGAGGATGAGGGAGATGAGGAGGATGAGGAAGAGTGTTCAGTACACAATGGTATTGTTGCTGGGCCTGTTATGTCCAGGGAGAAGGTCTCCAGGGCAGGTAGCAGTGTCTCATCCAAGGGTCTGACACCTGAGGAGTTGCAGGACAGACAGGCAGAAAGGGCATACCAATTGGAGCTGCAGAAGCTCAATCTGGAGAAAGAAAGAGATGAGAGAAGAGCAGTCCTTGAGGAAAGGAAGATGCAGCTGGCTCATGAGCTTAACTTAAAGGAGTTAGATCAGAGGAGCCAGTCCAGTAGGGATGGTGGCAGCAATCCTACAGTGCAGCCGGAGAGAAGGGTACACATCCCAAAAGACCTTGTAAGGGAATATAAGAGGGAGGATGATATCTACTTGTGGTTCAAGGGTTATGAGTCAGCTCTCCACATGAACCTGGTCCCTGAAGCTCATTGGGGGGCAGCCCTGTGGAAGCATTTTGAGGCAGAGGGGAGGGACACACTGACGGCCTTAGGGGATGCTCAGAGTCTCACCTACCCTGTCATGAAGGAGGCCTTACTCACCAGGTATGGTCTCACCCCTGAGCAGTACAAGGAGAAGTTTAGATCATACAAGAGAAAGGAATCCCAAACATGGTTGGAATGGATTGATTCTTTTTGCAGGTCACTGGATGGTTGGGTGAAGGGCAGTAAGGTAAACACGTATGAGGGGCTTTACAATTTAATTGCTTGGGAGCACTTGTACAGTTTATGTTTTCCAGAGCTGCGCCAGCACCTCATTGACAGCAAGCTGACTGACCCCAGGAAGCTTGCGCAGGAAGCGGACCGCTGGGAGAGCACCAGGGTCCAAAAGAGGTATGGGGGAGACCACGCCAAGGGGGGGCAGGGTCCCTCTCAGAAGAAAGGGGGGGTAAGGGCAAACAGGGGGAGTTCTCTAAACGGCCCCAAACTGATTCCCAGGGTAAGGATTCCCAACCCCCCAGTGAAAAGAAGCCATGGTTGTCCAAAGGGAATCCAGTGGCAGGTGGTCCCCCACGTAAGTGCTATGCATGTGACCAGGTGGGTCATGTGAGGGGGGAACCCAAATGCCCCAAAAGTACACTGACACCCACTGGTGCACCGTCCCAGGGTTTGGCCAGTGTAGCGCTTGGGGAGGAGTTGGTTTCAGGTGGATGGGAACCAGCAGAAATGACCCTTGTCTCACTAGGGGACAGTGAGATGGTCCAGAGAAACCTAGTGCCTGATAACACTAAGAAGTACAGGCAATGGGTGACCATCAATGGACAGAGGGTAGAGGCTCTGAGAGACACAGGAGCCAGAGTGACTACAGTGAGGAGTCACCTGGTGTCTGAAGAGCAGATTGATCCCCGGATACTTCACCAAGTAGTTGCGGTAGACAACTCTGAGCGCCTCTGCAGAGTGGCGCAGGTTCCCTTTGAAAGGGCGGGGGGTCTCAGGTTCCTGGAAAGTAGCTGTGAGTCCTACCATGCCTGTTGATTGTCTGCTAGGTAACGACCTGGAGGATTCCCCTTGGAAGGAGGTGGAACACAGGTCTCACTTGGAGACATTGGGTCTGCCTGGGTGGGTATGCGTATCCACCCGGTCTATGGCAGCCAATCAGGATAGTCAAGAGCCCCTGGAGCCTGAAACAGTGGCCCAGGGGACCGGCAAGAAGAGGAAGGGCAGGGGGCGCGGGAAACGGGCCCCAGAAGTTCCCACGGTCCTGGAGGAGGCAGAGCCTGAGGGTGATGCCCCGGAGCCTACAGGGGAACAGGTGGCTGAACTGGGGGAGGTCCCTGAGCTGTCGCAGTGGCAGGAGGAAGGGGGACCCACCAGGGAAGCATTCTGCACAGCGCAGAAGGTGTGCCCTACTCTTGAGGGGCTGCGGCAGCAGGCTGCAGCCCAGGCGGCTGGCGAGGCGCCAGGTACTCACCTGATTTATTGGGAGGATGGCCTCCTGTACAGTGAGCCTAAGGTTCCTGAGCCTGGGTCAGCTCATATGCTGGTGGTACCCCAGTGCTTCAGGGCCTTCCTACTGGCTTTGGCTCATGATGTGCCTTTGGCAGGACATCTAGGGCAGGACAAGACCTATAAGAGGCTTGTCTCCCACTTTTACTGGCCCTTGATGCACAAGCAGTCAGCTGCTTATTGTAGGTCTTGTCAGACTTGTCAGGCAAGTGGCAAAAGTGGGGGGAAATGCAAAGCTCCCCTCCAACCTTTACCTGTAGTCAGTACTCCCATTGAAAGGGTAGGAATTGACATTGTGGGGCCTCTGGATCCCAAGACAGCCATGGGCAACAGGTACATCCTGGTCTTGGTGGACCATGCCACAAGGTACCCAGAAGCCATTCCTCTAAGGACGGTCACTGCCCCCGTGGTGGGACGTGCCTTGATCGGGTTTTTTACTCGCACGGGGTTCCCCAAGGAGGTGGTATCTGATAGAGGTACAAACTTCATATCCACTTATATGAAGTCTCTGTGGAAGGTGTGTGGGGTAACCTACAAGTTCACCACCCCTTACCACCCCCAAAGTAATGGTCTGGTTGAGAGATTCAACCGCACCTTGAAAGGCATGATTCAGGGCCTGTCAGAGCCCTTGAGGCGTAAGTGGGACGTCCTCTTGCCATGCCTTCTGTTCGCTTACAGGGAGGTGCCTCAAAAGGGACTTGGCTTTAGCCCCTTTGAGCTCATCTATGGCCACCCTGTGAGGGCACCGCTCAGTCTGGTGAAGGAGGCTTTGGAGAAAGCTCCTAGTAAACCACCCCAGGATGTATTTAGCTACATGCTGGCACTAAGAAACCAGACTGCCCGCTTCAGGAGTCTCTCTCAGGAGAACCTGGAAGCAAGCCAGGAGGATCTGAAACGGTGGTACGACCAGAATGCCACTCTGGTTGAGTTTCAGCCTGGACAAAAAGTGTGGGTCATGGCACCAGTGGAGCCTAGGGCTCTCCAAGATAAGTGGACTGGGCCTTTTGTGGTGGTGGAAAGAAAGAGCGAGGTCACCTATCTGGTAGACTTGCAATCCCCCAGGAACCCTTTGAGGGTCCCACATGTCAACCGCCTCAAACCACACTTTGAGCGAACTGAGCTATTCATGCTCCTAGCGACAGATGACGGGGTGGAGGAAGAGAGTGAGCCTCTTCCTGACCTCCTGTCTACAGGAGAGAAAGATGGGTCTGTGGAGGGAGTGATCCTCTCCCCCTCTCTGACTGAGGAACAGCAGAGGGACTGTCGCCACGTGCTGGGACAGTTCGCTTCGCTGTTTTCCCTGATCCCAGGAGTCACACACCTGTGCACACATGATGTGGACACTGGGGACAGTACACCTGTTAAACATAAGGTTTACAGGGTGACTGACAGGGTCAGGGCTTGCAATAAGGAGGAAGTCTCCAAAATGTTAACCCTAGGGGTTATTGAGCACTCCAGCAGTCCTTGGGCCAGCCCAGTGGTCTTGGTCCCAAAGGCTGCTGCTCCTGGTGCCACTCCAGAACTTAGGTTCTGTGTGGACTAACGGGGTCTCAATGCGGTCAGCAAGACTGACGCACAACCCATCCCCCGAGCTGATGAGCTCATTGATCGGTTAGGAGCTGCCAAGTACCTCAGTATGTTTGATTTAACATCTGGGTACTGGCAGATTGCCTTAACTGAGGGGGCAAAGGAGAGGTCAGCATTCTCTACCCCAGATGGGCACTTCCACTTCAATGTGATGCCCTTTGGGATGAAGAACGCCCCTGCCACCTTTCAGAGGTTGGTCAACCAGGTGTTGGCAGGACTGGATGAGTTCAGTGCCGCCTACCTGGATGACATTGCTGTGTTTAGTTCCACATGGGAGGAACACCTGCAACACCTCTGGAGAGTGTTAGAGGCCCTGCAGAAGGCAGGCCTCACTATTAAGGCGAGCAAGTGCCAAATAGGGCAGGGTTCTGTGGTGTACTTAGGACACCAGGTGGGGAGTGGCCAGGTGGCACCCCTACAGCCTAAGATTGACACGATTCTGGCTTGGGAGCCTCCCAAGACCCAGACTGAAGTGAGAGCCTTTTTAGGTCTCACAGGATATTACCGGAGGTTTGTTAAGGGATATGGTACCATTGTTACCCCATTAACTGAGTTGACTTCTAAGAAGCAACCCAAGAAAGTGATCTGGACAGAGGCTTGCCAGAACGCTTTTGATGCCCTGAAGGCTGCCATGTGCACAGCACCTGTGCTGCAGGCACCTGACTACTCCAAGGAGTTTGTTGTGCAAACAGACGCCTCAGAGCATGGTATAGGAGCAGTACTCTCACAGCTTAATGAAGAGGGCCTAGATCAACCCGTAGCCTTCATTAGCAGGAGGTTACTACCCAGGGAACGCAGGTGGAGTGCCATAGAACGCGAAGCGTTTGCTGTGGTGTGGGCACTGAAGAAGCTAAGACCCTACTTGTTTGGGACTCACTTCCGAGTTCAGACCGACCACAGGCCCCTCAGATGGTTAATGCAGAGGAGGGGTGAGAATCCAAAACTGTTGAGGTGGTCCATTTCCCTACAGGGGATGGACTTTACGGTGGAACATCGTCCTGGTACAGAGCACGCCAATGCTGATGGTCTGTCCAGGTTCTTCCGCCTTAGTGATGAGAACTCCCATGAGGTTGGGTAGTTGCTCCCCACTTTTAGCTGGGGGGGACACGTGTTAGACTTTTCATCCTTGGCGTGGTCTCCCTTAACTTTTTGCCTCTGTTCCCCAGGTTGTTGATGTGTGCTGGACTCTGATTTTACTGTTTTTATTACTCTGGGCACTTTACCACTGCTAACCAGTGCTAAAGTGCAAGTGCTCCTGTTTAAAATGTGTACATAATTGGTTCTCCATGATTGGCATATTTGTTTTACTGTTAAGTCCCTAGTAAAGTGCACTAGAGGTGCCCAGGGCCTGTAAATCAAATGTTACTAGTGGGCCTGCAGCACTGGTTGTGCCACCCACACAAGTAACCCTGTAATCATGTCTCAGACCTGCCACTGCAGTGTCTGTAAGTGTATTTTTACACTGTAAATTCGACTTGGCAAGTGTACCCACTTGCCAGGCCTAAACCTTCCCTTTTCTTACATGTAAGGCACCCCTAAGGTAGGCCCTAGGTAGCCCCAAGGGCAGGGTGCAGTGTATGGATAAGGTAGGGCATATAGTAATGTGGTTTATATGTCCTGACAGTGAAATACTGCCAATTTCGTTTTTCACTGTTGCAAGGCCTGTCTCTCTCATAGGATAATATGGGGGCTACCTTTAAATATGATTAAAGTGTAGATTCCCCTAGAGAGTAGATGGACATGTGGAGTTTGAGGTCCCTGAACTCACAATTAAAAAATACATCTTTTAGTAAAGTTGATTTTAAGATTGTGCGTTTGAAAATGCCACTTTTAGAAAGTGAGCATTTTCTTGCTTAAACCATTCTGTGACTCTGCCTTGTTTGTGGATTCCCTGTCTGGGTCAGTTTGACAGTTGGGTTGTTTTTCACCACGCACTAGACAGTGACACAAAGGGGGCTGGGGTGTAACCTGCATTTCCTGATTAGCCATCTCTGCTAGGAGGGAGGGGTGGAGTGGACACTCACTTTCTTTGAAGAAAGGTGACTTCAAAGACTAAAATGGGTATAAGAAGGGCACCCAAATCTACAGACTTTAGAAACACTTCTGGAACCAAGAGGATCCTCTGCCTGGAGAAGAGCTGATAGCTGAGGAAGAAGTGCTGCCCTGCCTGTGACTGTGCTTTGTGGAGCTTTTCTGCAGTGCTGCTTCTGCCAGAGTAAGAGGGCAAAGACTGGACTTTGTGTGCCTTCCATCTTGTGAAGAAATCTCCAAGGGCTTGATTTAGAGCTTGCCTCCTGTTGTTTGAAGTCTCAGGGACAGCAAAGACTTCTCTCTGCCAGCACCTGGAGTCTCTGGAGAGACTCCTGCCCCGACAAGGAAAGGAAAGCTGGTGGAATCCAAGGAAATCGACTTCGGACCAACGCCGCTGCTGAATCCGGTAACGCCGCCTGCACCTGACGCCGTGACCTTCGCTGGAACGCGACACTCTTAGCAGGCCCGAAGCCACAGCAGCCCCGCTGAAGTCCGCGACTCCGTGGAAGTCGCCGCACCACGTCGTGACCGACGCCGCTCGAAGTGCACGGATTCAACGTTTCGCACAGACGCCGCGATTCCCGACTTCGCGCATCGGCTTGTTTTCACTCTTCATCAAAGGTACTGTACTTGGGGGTCTACACGACTCCGTGTCCGGCGCCGCTGGTGTCGGCTTGTTGGGAACGACTCCGTCACGACGCCGCGTTAACATCTCATCGAAGCATTTTTGTTTCTAAGCGCTATTTTTTAGTTTAATCTCTAAAAATTCATAACTTGACTTGTGTATGTCGGATTTTTGTCATTTTGGTCTTATTTTGTTTAGATAAATATTTCCTATTTTTCTAAACCAGTGTTGTGTCATTTTGTAGTGTTTTCATTAAGTTACTGTGTGTGTTGGTACAAATACTTTACACCTAGCGCTCTGAAGTTAAGCCTACTGCTCTGCCAAGCTACCAAGTGGGTAAGCAGGGGTTAGCTGAGGGTGATTCTCTTTTACCCTGACTAGAGTGAGGGTCCTTGCTTGAACAGGGGGTAACCTGACTGTCAACCAAAGACCCCATTTCTAACAATGACCAAAACCATTTCCCTCTAACTGTGTAGAATATCATACAAAAACACACACGCAGTTAACATTTTTGCTACATTTGGTGAACCTGATGCACGTCAGTGCTGCAAATATTAAGTATGTCTTTACAAACTGGACATTACTCCAATTCTGCCTTACTCGTCCCATTGCTTTCTATAGGAGTGAATATGCCCCATCACTGACTCTCTTACACTATTTCCCCAGCTGGTGTTTATTTTTTCCTTAAGGTGGGAATTTACCAATAAAGCATCTTACCTTCATGTCCCATTCTGCCTCCGAGTTGTCCTCTTCTTAAAGAAGATAGTAGTTATTTTGAATAGTACTTCTGTGCAGAAATATGTAACCTGATTAACAGTTGCCTGGTGCCGAGGACGAGACCAGCTTGTCCTGCTATGGGCTCTCGGGGGACTGCTAGTGCTCCTCCCCAAGGGCCAAGTACCTCACTCCCATGGGCAGGAAAGAAGGGGTATTGCTTCCCGTTTCACCTCCCCACCCCCTCCATTGCATCTGATGACATCAGCACAACTTTGCTGGAAATTACACATTTTCCCCACATTTTTGCGATGGAACCTTCCGAAATTTGCAGGAATCCACAAAGTTCCTACCACCCAGCATTGTTGCATCTATACCGATAAAAATTCTTCCTCACTTGTCAGCCTAAAAATGTTTTTTTTTCAAACTGCCCTTTTGGACCCGCTTTGGTTTCCCCTCAATTTCAACATGTTTTTGGCACTTCCCTCTCACAGGCACTTGGCCCACATATACAAGTGAGGTATCATTTTTACCGGGAGACTGAGGGGAACGTTGGGTGGTAGGAAATTTGTACCGATGTGGTGATCCCACACAGACATGTGGGAAAAACTTGATTTTTTAGCTAAATTTGAGGTTTGCTGAGGATTCTGGGTTAGAAAAAACTGGGGGACCCACGCAAGTCACACCTCCTTTGATTCCCTCGGGTGTCTAATTTTCAGAAATGTTTGGGTTTGGTAGGTTTCCCTATATGGCTGCTGAGCCCAGTACCAAAAACGTAGGTGCCCCCTGCAAAAACAGGTAGTTTAGTATTTGATCATTTTAATGTGTCCACATGGTGTTTTTGAGAATTTCCTTTCGTGGGCACTAGGCTTACCCACACAAGTGAGGTACCATTTCTATCGGGAGAATTGGAGGAATGCCTGGTAGAAGGAAATATGTGGCTCCTCTCAGATTCCAGAACTTTCTGTCACTGAAATGTGAGGAAAAAGTGTTTTTTTGGCCACATTTTGAGGTGTGCAAAGGATTCTGGGTAACAGAATCTGGTGAGAGCCCCACAAGTCACCCCATCCGGGATTCCCCTAGTTGTCCAGTTTTGAAAAATGCCACGGTTTGTTAGGTTTCCCTAGGTGCCGGCTGAGCTAGAGGCCAAAATCCACAGCTAGGCACTTTGCAAAAAACAGCTATGTTTTCTTTGGGAAAATGTGATGTGTCCATGTTGTGTTTTGGGTCATTTCCTGTTGTGGGCAATAGGCCTACCCACACAAGTGGGGTACCATTTTTATTGGGAGACTTGGGTGAACATTGGGTGGAAGGAAATTTGTGGCTCCTCACAGATTCCAGAACTTTGTGTCACCGAAGTTTGAGGAATAAGTGTTTTTTAGCCAAATTTTGTGGTTTGCAAAGGATTCGGGGTAACAGAACCTGGTGAGAGCCCCACTTGTCACTCCATCTGGATTCCCCTAGGTGTCCAGTTTTTAAAAAATGCACAGGTTTGGTAGGTTTCCCTTGGTGCCGGCTGAGCTAGAGGCCAAAATCCACTGCTAGACACTTTGCAAAAAACAGCTCTGTTTTCTTTGGGAAAATGAGATGTGTCCAGGTTGTGTTTTTGGGGCATTTCCTGTCGCGGGCACTAGGTCTACCCACACATGAGGTACCATTTTTATCGGGAGACTTGGGGGAACGCTGGGTGGAAGGAGATTTGTGACTCCTCTCAGATTCCAGAACTTTCTGTCACAAAAATGTGAGGAAAATGTGTTTTTTTGGCCAAATTTTGAGGTTTGCAAAGGATTCTGGGTAACAGAACCTCGTGAGAGCCCCACAAGTCACCCCATCCTGGATTCCCTTAGGTGTCTAGTCTTACAAAATGCAGAGGTTTGGTAGGTTTTTGTTGGGGCTGGCTAAGATAGAGATCACAATCCACAGCTAGGCACTTTCCAAAAAACACAGCAGTTTTCAATGTAAAAATGTGATGTGTCCATGTTGCGTTTCCTGTCGCAAGCATTAGGCCTACCACGCAAGTGAGGTGCCTTTATTATTGGGAGACTTGGGGGAACACAGAATAGCAGAACAAGTGTTATTGCCCCTTGTCTTTCTCTAAATTTTTCCCTTCCAAATGTAAGACAGTGTGTAAAAAAGACAACTATTTGAGAAATGCCCTGTAATTCACATGCTAGTATGGGCACCCTGGAATTCAGAGTTGTGCAAATAACCACTGCTTCTCAACATCTTATCTTGTGCCCATTTTGGAAATACAAAGGTTTTCTTAATACCTATTTTTCACTCTTTATATTTCAGCAAATTAATTTCTGTATACCCGGTACAGAATGAAAACCCATTGCAAGGTCCAGCTCCTTTATTGGCTCTGGGTACCTAGGGTTCTTGATGAGCTTACAAACCCTATATATCCCAGCAACCAGAAGAGTCCAGCAGACGTAACGGTATATATTGCTTTAAAAAAAGCTGACATCGCAGGAAAAAGTTACAGAGTAAAACGTGGAGAAAAATTGATATTTTTTTCATCTCAATTTCAATATTTTTTATTGCCGCTGTTATTTTCTGTAGGAAAACCTTGTAGGATCTACACAAATGACCCCTTGCTGAATTCAGAATTTTGTCTATTTTTCAGAAATGGTTTAGGTTTCTGGGATCCAGCATTGGTTTTTCACCCCTTTCTGTCACTAACTGGAAGGAGGCTGAAAGCACAAAAAATTGTAAACTTGAGTATGTCCCAGTAAAATGCTATAATTGTGTTGAAAAATGTGGTTTTCTGATTCTCGTCTGCCTGTTCCTGAAAGTTGGGAAGATGGTGATTTTAGCACTGCAAACACTTTGTTGATGCCATTTTCAGGGAAAAAAACACAAGACTTCTTCTGCTGCCCTTTTTCCCATTGTTTTGAAAAAACAATTTTCGCTGTATTTTGCCTATTTTTTTGGTCTCCTTCAGGGGAACCCACAAACTCTGGGTGCCTCTAGAATCCCTAGGATGTTGGGAAAAAAAGGACTCAAATTTGGCGTTGGTAGCTTATGTGGACAAAACGTTATGAGCGCCTAAGCGCAAACTGCCCCAAATAGACAAAAAAAAGGCCTGCCACCTGAGGGGGAAAAGGCCTGGCAGCGAAGGTGTTAAGTCATGCACTCCTGAAGCTCAAGTTGGTTGCTAAAACAGAAAGGTTAGCGTTTTTGATTTAACTTTTAAATAGTACTTAGTCTGCTGTCAGCCACCATTGTTCAATACATGTAGCAATTTATTTTTTCTTTTATCTATCTATTCGCCTTTGCTTCCAGAGGCTCTGCAAGTAGACGCGCTGCTAGGAGCAATATTATGTCTGGAAGTGGTTCATAATGGAAGCTGTAACGATCTTTATCCTGCTCATCAACCTTTGCAAGTAGAGGTTTCCACTTCCAAAAATGACAGCTCGCCCAAACCCATCATAACAGCAACTAAGCGGTAATTGTGTCTTATAAAAGAGGCCAGGGATGATATAGACACCCACATCGAAGTAATGGCTGCTTATCGGTTTTAGCACCTGGAGCTGGGACTAACAGTTACTAGATTGAGCATTGCCCTCTGGTACATTAAGGTCTTCTGACTTTGGAGTACAGGCTGCGTAAAGCCTAACAGTGGTGATGCAATCTGTAAAACATATATAGTTTTAACTTGGAATTGATGTATCTGATGATTGCAAATCAGTCACTGCTATCCCAACTGCCACTTTCTGTGCTCAGAAAGGTACCTGATTTGGTAAAGGGATAAACTCTGATCGCCTTCTTGATGCAATGTGTCATTGTTCAACACGTGCCCTATGTTAGGGATGGCACTGCATGTTTGTTTCTTTTCCACAAGCAGAGCACCTTGCTTTAGTATGTTTTGCACATCCGTTAAAGATCTCTATGAATGAAACTTTACAGAAAAAGAGGACAGCTTCTCTCTTCAGATTTATCTCTTCTTAGTTAGGCATCGTCTCAGTTAATAATGTACATGGGGACAAATCAATGACATGGATGTTTTACACTGAATGGTTCCACGTGACGACAGGATGGTCCATTGAGGATGGGACAGGTAGAATAGGCGCTCGAACATCCACTCTGTTCTGTCATCATAAGGTCTTTATCCTGGCATGATATTACAACAGCCATCAGCGGCTGGCACATTAATATTGCTCTTCTCATGCCTCAATTCTTCCCCTCCATGCATCAGAACGGTTTTTGCAGACATTGACTGCAATCTGGCATGCCTTGCTGCACCATGTATGTGGCATCATAAGACAGCTGCCTTAATTCGCTGGCCGTGCCTAAGAAGACACATACAGCAAATGATTAATTGGTAAACGAATGAAAGCACAAAAAGGATGTGCTATAGTTAATGCAATTATTTCAGCATACAAATAATTCCTTTAGGAGCAAGCTTTCTATGCAGTGTATCTAAATTACTCTTGTTTGGCCTGAAAGCCTTAGGGTGGACACCCCTAACTTTTTTCCTGCCTCCCTCCACTTTGTGGACACTGTTTTTGCTGTTTTTTTGACTCTGCACACTTTGCCATTGCTAACCAGTGCTAAAGTGCATGTGCTTTCTCCCTTTAAACATGGAATTGGACTATTTAATTTAGTTATAAGTCCCTACTAGTGTGCAGTATATGTGCCCAGAGCCTGTAGATGAAATGCTACTAGTGGGCCTGCAGCACTGATTGTGCCACCCACTTAAGTAGCCCCTTAACCTTGTCTCAGGCCTGCCATTGCAAGGTCTGTGTGTGCAGATGCACTGCCAATTCGACTTGCCAATTATAAGTACTTGCCAAGCCTAAAACTTCCCTTTTTCTACATATAAGACACCCATAACGTATGCCCTAGGTAACCCATAGGGCAGGGTGCTGTGTAGGCAAAAGGTAGGACATGTACCTATGTAGTTTACATGTCTTGGTAGTGTAAAACTACTAAATTCGTTTTTACACTGCTGTGAGGCCTGCTGCCTTCATAGGCTAACATTGGGGCTGCCCTCATACATTGTTTGAGTGGTAGCTGCTGATCTGAAAGGAGTAGGAAAGTCATATTTAGTGTGGCCAGAAGGATGATATAAAATCCTGCTGACTGGTGAAGTTGGATTTAATACTACTATTTTAGAAATGCCACTTTTAGAAAGTGAGCATTTTTTCTGCACTTAAATCTTTCTGTGCCTTACAATGCACGTCTGGCTGGGTTTAGTTGACAGCTCTTTGTGCATTCACTCAGACACACCCAAAATACAGGATACTCAGCCTCACATGCATACATCTGCATTATGAATAGGTCTTCCTGGGATGGGAGGGTGGAGGGCCTGCTCTCACACAAAGAACTGCCACACCCGCTACTGGTGAAGAAGTGCTCTCCAAGGGCTTGGATAGATCTTGCCTCCTGTTCCTTGAAGTCTCAGGGCCAATAAGACTTCATATCTTCAAGAAGGACTCCTTGTGTGGCGAAATTCGATGCACAGCCTGACAGAAACGATGCACAGCCTGCACTGCGATGAAAATTTCACTGCACTCCAAACCGTAACGACACAGCCCGACTTTGCAACGAGAAGATCGGCGCAGTGCCAGCGTAGTGACCGGAAATTCAACACATGGCCCAGTGGATCGATGCATAGCCGAGTCGCAATGGCGCAGCCCGACTTCCAGACAGGAATCAATGGAGCGCCTGCCTTGCAGTAGAAAATTCGACACAACGCCCACCGGATCGACACAGCTCCTGTGACTTTGTCCTTCCAGCACAGGAAATCCATGCATCGTCACCGGGGCATCTGAAAACCCACAAACTGAAGAGGATCTACGACTGAGCGCCGGAAATTGACCCACAGCCGTCCTTGCGTGGAAACTAAACGACACATCCCTGTGTGTGGCCCGAGAAATCGACACACACCCATTTGTTTCCACGCTTCTCCTCCTCTGCGGCCCTTTTTGGTGATTTTTCATGCAAACCAGGTACTTTGTGCTTGAAAGAGAATTTGTTTGCTTTAAAAAGACTTAAGACACTTTATATAACTTTTCAGTGATATCTCTACATTTACTTATTGCATCTTTGATCGTTTTTGACTTGCATCTTATCAGATAAATATTATATATTTTTCTAAACACTGTGTGGTGTATTTTTTTGGCGCTATATGGTGTATTGTATGATTTATTGCACAAATACTTTACACATTGCCTTCCAAGTTAAGCCTGACTGCTCAGTGCCAAGCTACCAGAGGGTGGGCACAGGATAATTTGGATTGTGGGTGACTCACCTTGACTAGAGTGAGGCTCCTTGCTTGGATAGGCGGTGACCAGACTGCCAACCAAAGACCCCATTTCTAACAACTCTGTATTGTATAACTTATACTTCAGCAATAACTCTAATAGTGATATCTCCATTGTAACAATAACCAAGTACATGGTTTTACCTGCTGTGTGATCTCTAAACATGTTAGCAGACTTTATCAATGGTGCTGATGCTAATTAAATCTGCATCTATTTCTTCAATGGTCTACTGGTGCACTGTGTGCACATGATCAAAGATCATTAATGTTTTGCTCCATGCACCTAAAAGTGCACTGGATAGTGCAAATTTTGCACATCGCAAGAAGTCTTTCATCGACATGCTCTTTGATGTGAAACGGAGCCTGTCTCATGAACTATATGCGTAAGCACTGAGGAAAGATTACATTGGGCCACCCTCTATGGCACAAAGAGCGGAGCTACTGTGCAATAGTTGGTTGGCTTACCTCATTTTTCTTCAGGTGCAGCCCTCATTGCTAATATTCATGAACCTAAACAACAGTCCAGTGCTGTGGTGTATGCTGGGAATATTGAATCCTGAATATTGACAGATGAGAATATTCCAACAACAATGTTTAAGGATAAAATATTGAAAAGTAATTTTCTCTGCATTTTCTGTACCTTACTCTACATACGAATGCCCTGGTGATATGTATCTTCAAGGTACGTAGATATGGAGCTAAGAATAGTCAATCCTTACTATTAGACCTTGCCCTTTTACCTTTTACCCACCACTTTTTGTTGGTCTTAGGACTCTGTGCATTTAACCACTACTAACCAGTAGTTGAGCTGATGCTCATTCTCCTAAAACATTGTTAAAGTGGCTTATACCAAATTGACATGTTTAATTTACTTGTTAGTCCCTTGCATGGTGGTATACAATAATCCATGAGCCTGTGAATTAAATGCTGCTAATATGCCTACAGTATGTATTGGGCCACCTACCCACTTAAGTAGCACCTTAAACCATGTCCAAGTCCTGCTACTGAGGCATGAATGTTGTTTTCAACTGTCGTGCCGACTTGGCAATAAAAAGCCCTTGCCAAGTTTGAAACACCTCATTTTTAACGTATAAATCATCCTACGGTAGGCCCTAGATAGCCCATAGGGCAGGATGCTCTGTAATTAAAAGGTTGAACATGTGCTTTTTAGTTTTACGTGTCCTGGTCCTGGTACTGAAAAACTCCTACATTCATTGTTCACTTCTCCGAGGCTTACCCCTCCCATAGGATAACATTGGGAATTCCTTTTTAGATTGAATAAGTTGCAGTTTCCAATGGGAAACAAGCCTCTGTATCATGTTAGGTATCTAAGAAATTGTAATGATAAACCTTCTTTAATGTTAAAGTCATATTTTTCATTACAATTTGAAAAATGCCACTTTGAGAAAGTTGGCATTTTCCTGCCCTTAGCCCATTGTGCCTGCAGTCTGTCATGGACCACATGACTGAGAATAGCTCACAGTTAAACTTTATAAATTCCTCTCAGGCAGTCACACAACAGAAGGATTAGGTGTGCTTCAGTGGGCCATCTGCTAGCAGGATGGCAGAGGCTGAGCTGAACTGTGCTCAAATTACAACTGTGTAGGGTGTGCTCTGCCTTTACACAAATGACAAAATAACCCTATAATGTCATTGCAGCAAGCTTGTAGCCAGGGCAGGGGAGTTGTGAAATACCATGCACATCAATGAACCTTTCTAGAAGCTTCTCTCACGTTACGGAGGAAAGGCACCAGGATATAAAAATAGGACCTTCAGACCTGGTCTTTAGTTCACTACTGGTCCTGCAGAAGGACTCTGAGGACTGCCTGCTGCTGTGACCTGCTGTACACTCTTCAAAACTGCTGCTGTACCTGGAAGTACTGATTTGCTGCCTGGAGCCTGTCTTGAACCCTCAGAGACCAGGCCTGCTGACTGACTTTGTGGTTCTCCCACTATGTTCTTCTCTGCAGCAGCAAATCCTTTTCAGCGGTCCTTCACCGAAGAGGTATCCAGCCTTGTGGAATTGACTTCAGCTATAGCCCTCTGCCTTGCAGATTTTCAACTTCCATTTCAGAGACTAAGGCACTCATGAGTTTAGAGTTTGGTGGACCGGAAAGCCCGTTGGCCAAACTCCCGGCAGGGTGGCTGACACCACAGTGGCGACCACCCCGACTGACCTATTAGGAGTTTCCCACTAGGCCGGCGGGTGGAAACCTCAGTTTCCACCCTCTGTAGTAGCTGGAAACAGGCTACAGCATTGTCTCCAGTTCATGATCGAGCTGGCGGCAATGCTGTAGCCCGCAGAATGCATCTTCATGTGGTGGTCGGACCGTCATAATGAGGTCTTAAGTACAAACATAGAAATCTTCATTGTGAATTTGATCCAAGGCTATGTGAGGAAGATGCCACCCCTCCTTTACACCTCCTGCAGCCTTGCCCCGCTGAATTTTACCTCCTCACCACATCTTTTTCAAAAATTTGTTTTTCAGAAGGTAAGTGCTGACCAGACTCAATGCACTTCTTCTATGCAGTAACACCCTCCATTGCAGTCAGTCATATTATTTTACTTTGGCCAGGTTGCACGCCTAGATGTCTGCAATTGGTGCTTTGATCTTTTAGGTGCAGTTTTTCTGAACTCTAGTTCTACTAATTGCATTTTTGTCATTTAGGTGTCAAATAATTTATTAAAATTTACTCTATTTTTCAAAAGTGGTTTGGGATTGTACTTGTGTTGCCTTTTCACTTTATTACTGTTTGTGTGCTGCATAAATACTTTACACATTGCCTCTAATTTAAGCCTGACTGTTTTTTGTGCCAAGATACCCACGGTTAAGCAAATGTTCATTTAGTGGCCTTATTGGGTTCAGCCTGCAATGAATTGTGGCTGTTGCTTGACCAGGATTCACAACTTGGTCAGCCAACAACCCAGTTTCTCACACTTACCTCTCTCAGAGCCCTTCCTTTCAATAGTTTGTACCTTGCTATTGTTGAAGGTTATTATGTCCGGTTGATATTTGAGATTCAATATTCCCAGCCCTAATCCACTGTTGCGATTAGCTCAGATGGTCACATTAGATTTTTTTATCAGGTAGTTCATGGTTGTTCATAATTGTCAATATGGTACATGTGAATTAGTAAAACATTAGTTCTGGCTACTATATAAGGAAAGTTGGGTCTTCAGTGACATTGAGTGGATGATTGAGTAAATATCTGAAAACTTAATACACAGTTTGGTGCATATATGCATTCATGAATTGGTAAATATATGTGACTAGGTGTATAGAAAAATTTATGATTACGATTATAGATCAACTAATAGTTGAATAATCAAGTGCAGTGATGAACTGATCTATGAATTTATGAGAGCAGGAACAGATTATTGGTAACTGCATGGATGGATGCTGACACTTTATAAAAATCCCAGACTGAAGCCTCAGACTGCAGTACTAGTTATGTTATGAAAATACTCAATACTGCCAGTGCAAGAACACACCAGTTAAGGGCACTGTCATTCCAAGAATGTCCACACGACGTATAAAGAATTGCCAATGATATTGCACCACAAGCATTACACCAAAGGTGGGCACCAGTTTTCTAAGGGCACCTAAAAGTTTTCAATAATTACGTCTGTAATGCCATCGCAAGTGCTATGTAGGAGTAGGCACCAATGGACCAAGAATATTCACCACATGTCAAGAATTATCTTTACCATTATATTGAATGTTAGAATTCATCCATCACCTAGCACACATTTAGGCATGTTTCCATTAGCCCCATTACTCATTAATTCTAACTTCATGTTTATGTATTCACTAGGGCGTTTTTAAATTTGCATCACCACTCAGGAATACATATTGTGTTTTCAGATTTGCACCATCATTCATTCATCTTGAATGCATGCTCAGCATTACATTCAAAATCAAAATTGTGGGGCCATATTGCCAATCTTACTTTGACAACCTGAACGCATGGGCACATCTGTGCAATCATCCATTATGTTTAGCACAATTTCCTCTTAGTTTTCATCCATCTGTTTTGGGAGTTTCACAATCACTCACTAATCCTGAGTACATACACATACTTGCATCATGTCTAATCAGTAACTTTGCCACATTCCACTACAAACATATCAACAAAACAATGTCACAAAAACATACAATAAGTAATTTTCATTTTCAAAAGTATAAACCAGTGTTTCTACTAATGGCACTACATCCCTCCCCATTGTTCACCAACACTGACTTCTTTATCTGCTTCGTCTTCCTTGTGCCTCTAGCTGTAAAAGGAAGCAGTACAACAGGCTGTTAGTGGATGTACCTCTGAAGTAGAACAAAAAGGGGCAGTACTCAGGCTATTACTAGTGGGACCTCTGAACTGAGCAGAAAGGTTGTAGTACATCAGGTTGCTAATAGAGGTTCCTCGGAAATCAACAAGTGTGTAGCACATTACTTTGTTACTAAAGATCACTGTAAAATCAGCATCGGCATGTGATGTGTGCTAGTTAACTCATTTACTCTTCGCTAGGCAGGATCAAGACGTTTGAGAGCACTTCACATGAGTAACATTTGAACAAAATGTCCACACGTAAAACAGAATCCTTCTCATACCATGGTTAATCTTTGCACGTTATTTAATATGAACATGGATACAGCTAGGTGGGGCAAAGCATTTAAAATTTTAGAACAGAACACGAGTTAGCCTAAAAAAACCACTGTGTTGCTCAACAATGCTGTTGTTTTTTTATTATTTTAACAGTTTTTTTAATCAAGGTTACGCTGCGTTTTAATGAAGCGAAGTGAGAGCAGATCTGAAGAAGCACTGTCACACTTACATCTGGACCAAATTATGGTTTTTCAAGCACCTTTACATAAATTACATTTTGCCAAAACTCAAGCGGACTTGGGTCAAGCTTTGAACATGTCACTTCATATGTAAACCACCATAGCTAGTTGGAGAACCCTTCATGGAATGTTGTGAAGTGGTTGCATGAAAAGAGTGTAACATAATCTTCCTTTTGACTCTATTGTTTTCCACGTAGTGCGGTTGAGAGACATTTATCTTTCAACAAAACATTAAAATGAAAATCCCTCTCATATAACGGTGCTATTCTGTTCTGCAATGACACCGCGCTGTGATGTGTGCCGCGCCTATTGAGACCTGCACTGCTAACATCTTACCAACACAAAGGCACCACAATGGCAGTGAATGCTAAATTATGGGAGATTCTTTTTGAAGGTCCAACTGCTTGAGTCCACTTCCATCATCATTTTGACATGACGGGCGTCTTAAATGAGGGAACATCAATTTTTTTTTTTTACAAATCACCGATGCAAAATCAGCATTTCAAAGTGTACAGTTGCTCACCACTCATCTGAACTGATCCAAAATATGAGCGGCACATCAGACATGCAATGGTTCAATAGGGCTGACACAAACAAGTCAGTGGGGGAAGTGGGCTGGCCCAAAGTCCACTCACTCACTCTCTGTGTAGTTGTGGGTGATGACGACATGAGCTCCCGCAGACAGCTAGAACTGCCTGTAAAGAAACCTTAAAATGAGCACGACATGTTTTGTTATAATATGGGGAAGAGATAGCATGATGAAACGTGAACTAATTAATGAAAAAGTGTGTCTACGTTAATCATAACGGAGGCCGAACTGATGTTTTGGTACCTAAAACGCAAACATTTGGCTGCAACTGTGCTAAACGAGGTGCACAACCCAAGGTCTGATCATGTGCTAATTTGTCTCGATATGGAACAAAATCCATGCACGGTAATTGCGAGGGTTAGTGACTGAGATCATGGTATGAAACCACAACATGAAATGGCAGCCGCTGGCCAGTGGTCCAATATGAGTTGACTGCAACTCCTACACTAATTTGTGGAGTTATTGAGGTTTTTAAGTGCTGTGTCCAGCACTGAAAACTGTCCTGCACCCGTGATCATACTTTATGCAATGGCTGTTGTTTGCATGTGAGCTGAGGTAATGATACAATGATACCGTCGCGTTTATTAGGAACTCTACATATAGGCACAGGAGGGTTTTGTGCATTACTTTTCAGATAAATTACGTTGCCTAAGGAGCATCATGATCATGGACTAACTTGGTAATTCTGGGCAGTAGTACTTGAGCTCTGGACATGGATGATCAGAAACAGAGAATTCCAACCAGGACTCTGTTTTAATTTGCTCTTTCTGCAGCTGATTCTAACTCCCAGGAATCAAAGAGTTATTTCATGCAGATGATATAATGTAGATTTTGTTCATCAGAGAGACACCATTCCGATCTGTTCCTCTGTACAGAGTTCATGAAATCGCTGTTCTCTTCTGCACCAAAAAACAGGTGCAGTTTATCTCAATACTAAATGTGAAAGGGTGGTGATCATTGGAAAGGAGAATGCACGATTGTTTTTCTGTAGCAGAAACTGGAATTTCTCCTGGGAAATATAGCAAGGTGAACATGCTACTTCTCACATATTTAAATGCAGGAAGCCTTTTCGACCATCCCTACTAGCATCTTAAACAGCAGTGCGCTCTGCTTGGTTAAAAACTGTCATGCTTCGTGTTCAATTCCTAATAGTAATTAGTACTTGTGCATGTTTTTTTGGATGTTTGGAGCTATTGTGCGGTTTTGCATCATCATGCAGAGCAGCACCCAAAACAAACTTACACTACTTTGTTCGTTTAGCGCCATGGTTTAAAATCTCTGTCATACTTTATGATCTGCATTGATTTTTTTGTTGTTCAAGAGCATGCCTATGTTTATGGTTTAGACCTATTTTGTAGCGACTCTCAACACATCACCTTCTATCTAAGGGAAAAAGTACCCTGTCACATTATAATGATATTGCAAGTTACTGAGTAGTAACCATATATAGGAACGAGCCAGAAGGATGAGTTCCTTTATAAGGTTATAGACCACAAGAGGGGGCTGAGAGGACCTCTCATGAACACACAAGAGAAATGGCCATCTTAAGCTCAAGACGACTCCACCCTCCTGCATTCCATTGTTTGTGTGGTAGCACAATGCTTATCATAAAAAAAGAAGCTATGTAGCATCTGTATTACTCTTTCTGTGAAGTATTCTCCAAAAAGCAGGAGTTTCACAATTTACTGTAGATTGTTTTCATTGGTGAGCCTTTAGAAACATAGTGAACATGGCTCCTTGAGTTCCTCTGATTTAAACTGATAATGACAGTTAAACTGTAAAGTCCCACAGAAAGCGTCATTCAATATGTGTAAACTCACACAGTGGAACCACTTGGCATGCAAGTGGTGCTTGAATATGAATTTAGCTTACAAAACAAAAGACGAGGCATTTGGCAAAACAGGAACAGTTGATTTAATTAACCACTACAGCCGAGAGAACAGTTACAGAAACGAGGTCTGAGGACTGTATCAAAGTACAATCGATTTCAACAGGTGTTTTATACATTTTCTCTGGGCATCATAAGGCAATTATGGCATTTCCTTTTTAGGTAAAGAATGTATCAGTTGTCTTGGAGTTGTAAATAATGTCTCTGATAACAAATGAAGGTAGGCTTCGAACTTGTGTACACACAATGAGGGGCAGTGGGTAACTGTTATACCTGGTATACTTGGCGTGGTCTCAACTGTCTTTTTTGCCTCTGCTTCTCATGTTTTGACTGTGTGCTGGACACTGTTTTTGCTGTTTTTGGTACTCTGGGCACTTTACCACTGCTGACAAGTGCTAAACTGCAAGTGCTCCCTGGGTAAATTGTATGTGTAATTGACTTTTCCATGATTGGCATATTTGATTTACTAGTAAGTCCCTAGTAATGTGCACTAGAGGTGCCCAGGCCCTGTAAATCAAATGCTACTAGTGGCCCTGCAGAACGGATTGCGCCACCCACATGAGTAGCCCTGTACACATTGCTCAGACCTGCCACTTCAGTGTCTGTGTGTGCAGCTTTAACATGCCAATTCGACCTGGCAAGTGTACCAATTGCCAAACCCAAACCTCCCCGTTTTATACATGTAAGGCACCCCTAAGGTAGCCCCTAGGTAGCCCCATGGTCAGGGTGCAGTGTATGTTAAAGGTGGGGTATTATTTACTGATGTGTTTTACATGTCCTAACAGTGAAATACTGCCAATTTCGGTTTCACTGTTGCAAGGCCAATCTCTCTCATAGGTTAGCATGGGGGCTGCCTTTAAGTATCTTTAAAGTGCAGTTTCCCTTTGAGAGCAGATGGAGATGTAGAGTTTAAGGTCTCTGAACATACAATTTAAAAATACATCTTTTGGTAAAGTTGTTTTTTTAAATTGTTGGTTTGAAAATGCAACTCTGCATTTTCTTGCTTAAACCATTATGTCACTCTGCCTGCTTGTGTAGTCCCTGTCTGGGTCAGACTGACAGTTGGGCTGTTTGTGAATCTCCTCTAGACAGTGACACAAAGGAAGCTGGGGTGTGGTCTGCATATCCTGATAGGCGATCTGTTAGAAATGGGGTCTTTGGTTGACAGTCAGGTTACCCCCAGTTCAAGCAAGGACCCTCACTCTAGTCAGGGTAAAAGAGAATCCCCCTCGGTTAACCCCTCCTTATCCCCTTGGTAGCTTGGCAGAGCAGTAGGCTTAACTTCAGAGTGCTAGGTGTAAAGTATTTGTACCAACACACACAGTAACTTAATGAAAACACTACAAAATGACACAACACATGTTTAGAAAAATAGGAAATATTTATCTAAACAAAACAAGACCAAAACGGCAAAAATCCACAATACACAAGTCAAGTTATCAATTAAAAAGCAAAAAGAGTCTTTATGTGGCTTAAAACACACACTAACACTGTTAATGTGAAAATGTACCTTTGGTGCGTCAAAAGTAACCGCACACGGGCGAGTGTGCGTCAAAAAGGGCTTGCGATGCGTTGATTCCACTCACGAGCTGGACCTTTCGTAGTTTCTCCTTTCGTCGGGGCAAGGCGTTTCATTTCTTCTCTCCACAGGAGAGCAATGCATTCATCCGATCAGCACTCTTGGGTCTGGGCAGGCCTTGCATTGTTTTTACACGACCAGAGGTGCTTGAGTTGGAAACCCAGCTGCATGATGATTCGAAAACCACGCAGCGTGGGTTGTGGTCTCCCAGCCTCCGTCAGCGATGCTGCGCATTGGTTCTCCAGTTCCGTGCGTCGATTCTTCGATCGCGTTTCCGACGAGCATTGATTTTCAGCTGCGGAGCCGGCAGCACATTGTTTCTTCAGCCGCAGATCGGAGTCACGTCAATCTTTTCCCTGCATATCGCTCTGTTCATGGATTTCCTCCTCTTAGACTGCCAGCTTCCCTTTTCAGGGCCCCAAGAACTGGATGGGCACCACAGGGCAGAGTAGGAGTTTCTCTAGAGACTCCAGATGCTGGCAGAAAGAAGTCTTTGCTGTCCCTGAGAATTCAAACAACAGGAGGCAAGCTCTAAATCAAGTCCTTGGAGAGTTCTTCTCAAGATGGAAGGCACACAAACTCCAGTCTTTGCCCTCTTACTCTGGCAGAAGCAGCAACTGCAGGATAGCTCCACAAAGCAAAGTCACAGGAAGGGCTGCTCACCTTCCTCAGCTCTTCAGCAGTTCCCCAGGCAGAAGTTCCTCTTGTTTCCAGAAGTGTTCTAAAGTCTGTGGTTTTGGGTGCCCTTCTAATACTCAATTTTTCCTTTGAAGGAGGCCTACTTCAAAGTAAAGTCTCTTTTGAATGTGAAATCCTGCCTTGCCCAGGCCAGGTCCCAGACACTCCCTAGGGGGTTGGAGACTGCATTGTGTGAGAGCAGGCACAGCCCTTTCAGGTGTGAGTGACCACTCCTCCCTTCCATCCTAGCACAGATGGCTCATCAGGATATGCAGGCTACACCCCAGCTCCCTTTGTGTCACTGTCTAGTGTGAGGTGCAACCAGCCCAACTGTCAAACCGACCCAGACAGGGAATCCACAAACAGGCAGAGTCACAAAAATGGTATAAAGAAGAAAATGCTCACTTTCTAAAAGGGGCATTTTCAAACACACAATCTTAAAATCAACTTTACTAAAAAAAATATTTTTAAATTGTGAGCTCGGAGACCCCAAACTCCACATGTCCATCCACTCACAAAGGGAATCTACACTTTAATCAGATTTAAAGGTAGTCCCTATGTTAACCTATGAGAGGGACAGGCCTTGCAACAGTGAAAAACGAATTTATCAATATTTCATTGTCAGGACATATAAAACACATTACTATATGCCCGACCTTAACCATACACTGTACCCTGCCCTTGGGGCTACCTAGGGCCTACCTTAGGGGTGTCTGACATGTAAGAAAAGGGAAGGTTTGGGCCTGGCAAGTGGGTACACTTGCCAAGTCGAATTTAAAACTGCACACACAGACACTGCAATGGCAGGTCTGAGACATGAATACAGAGCTACTTATGTGGGTGGCACAACCAGTGCTGCAGGCCCACTAGTAGCATTTGATTTACAGGCCCTGCCACCTCTAGTGCACTTTACTAGGGACTTACTAGTAAATCAAATATGCCAATCATGGATAGCCAATTACATACACATTTTTATAGGAGCACTTGCACTTTAGCACTGGTTTGCAGTGGTAAAGTGCCCAGAGTAACAAAAACAGTAAAATCAGAGTCCAGTACACGTCAACAACCTGGGGAAAAGAGGCAAAAAGTTAAGGGAGACCATGCCAAGGATGAAAAGTCTAACACCATCTGGGCTAGAGTGGAGGGAGGAGTTGTCACTTACACCTGAATGAGCTGTGCCTGCCCTCACACAATGCAGTCTCCAAACCCCTGGTGTGAGTCTGGAGCCAGGCCTGGGCAAAGCAGGATCTTTTGAAAGACAGAGACTTTCCTCTGAAGTTTGCCAACTTCAAATGCAGAAAGGGGTATAAGTAGTTGACCCAAAACCCCAGAATTTCAGATTACTTCTGGATTCAAGTGGAAACTCTGCCAAGGAGACGAGCTGAAGAGCTTGAGGAGGAGTACTGCCCCTTTGCCTGTGTCTGTGCTTTGCTGTGTTGGCCTGCAGTTCCTGCTTCTTACTGAGAGAGGACAAAGACTGGACTTTGTGGTATATTCCTGCTTGTGAAGAATCTCCGAGGGCTTGGACTGAGCTTGCCTCCTATTTTGAAGCCTCAGGGCCATCAAAGTCTTCCTCTGCCAGCACTTGGACTCTCTGCTGAGATTCCTGTACTGCCAAGTGGTACCCTATCCAGTCCCTGGGCCCTTGAGGGGTGAAGTTGGCAGAACAAGGACTGAAATACACGCACAGTACACCATGGGGGGGAAATTTCGATGCGCCACCCACTTCACGGCTAAAATCGATGCTCCACCTGCATCGCAGCTGGGAGAGCTACACATCGCAGCTGGAGAAACGAAAACACCAGCATGCAGCTGTTGATAATGACGCAAACCCCTCACAGTGTGGTTTTCCAACACCGGGCCTAGGGTGAACACAACCATATACTAAGAAAGTCAATGCAGGCCTGCGTAGATCCGAGGTGCCCGTCTGAAAATTGACACATCGCTCTCTTGCGAGAGAGGAAAAACAGCGCATCGTCGACCTGACCAGAGAAAAAGCAACACCTGGCCTCACTTGCAAGTAAGGAATCGACGCATCACTGACTTTTCTGATTCATACTCGCCCATTTAGCTTTATTTTTTATGCAAACGAGGTACATAGTGTAAAATCGTTTCAATTCTTTTCTATGGAGTAAGACTCTTATTCTTTTGAAAATGTATATCTTGACTTGTGTATTTTTCTCATTTTGATCTTGTTTTATTTAGATAAATATTACCTATTTTATAAAACTGGTGTGGTGTCCATTTTGTAGTGTTTTCACCTGTAAACTCAGGCCTTGGTCTCGGGGCCTGCCTGACCATGTATTTCTGAGGCAGGGTTGATGGATAGTCCATGATGGGTGAATTCAATGATAAAAAGGCAATTTCATTTTTATATGAACATACCATTGTGCACATCGACATCAACTTTTCCAATATTAACACATTTTACAGAAAGTGAAGAAAAAAACCTAAGAACAGCAGAAGAGCTTGGAGGAGCAATTTTTAATGAATACTTGATCACGCATCAAGGGTTGAACTATGTTGAAAGCCTGTATATCACTGTCTGAATTTTTCTTTTTTCAACTTTTTATTACCCTTTCCTAACTTGGTAGCATTAACAAATGAAATAGAGGAATAATCCCAGGAAAAATATCCTATTTCACTGTTATCTATAAATGGCAATATGACAGCTACCTTACCAGTACTGGGAATCTCCTTTACTTCTCCACGTTCATAGTCCTTCATTGTATTCTATAAACCAGCACTGTCTTTAAACTTAACACCCTTTCCACAGTCACTGTCCCCTCTCACAAGGAAGTGTTTCTTGGATGCCATTTCTGAAATCTCAAAAACAACAAGGTGTTGGAAGGACTGCTTGAATTAATCACTAGGGGCCGCATCCCAATCCATCATTTTCGCCTACCATCCCACATCAGTTTGGACACAGCCATATGCAATTCAGCCTTGATTCTGCTCCTTGTGTGAACAATCCAACCTGAACTGCCAGGTCAGGTCCTCCATGAACTGGAACACAAGCAACCTAGGACTGGTTTCACTCCAGTTAGAGTTCTTCAGCCGGGTATAGCTTGGTTCCAGTGGCACAATGGGCCAAAGTCCCACACTTGAAATGTTTCCAAACCCAAGGGTAAATAATTCATGTAAGGGAGGGCTTTTATAAATATCAAAGATTAACTGACAATGATAAAACAGTTCTAAAAAGTCTGATACCAGCTCTTCTGCTGAGAATATAATGAGATTAGCCCAAGCCTCTTGGACAATGCTTGTGGAGATTACTCCCAGAGTACAATGTGGACAGTATATCACATGTATTTTCTGAGTTTTTAATAGCACCATAGTTGTACCAGTTTTTACAATTTCCTGTTATGTAAAGCACTATAACCGGACCAGATAGCCTATATCCCAGTGTATAATACATTATAACTAGGACAGTTTTTGAAACAACAGCAGTTCAACAACAACGGCAAAGCCAATGGCTAGGATAGTTTAACTCCAACATTAAATGTGCCATAGCCAGGCTAGTGTATAGCATTTTCCCAGTATGTAAATGAAAATAGTCAAGGCAATTTTCACAATATCCCAATATCTACAGCCTTATGGCTATGACAGTTTTCCCAGTGCTCTTGTTTTCAAGTATCATTGCCATTTAAACCATTATAACTAGACTAGAGTTCAGACTTCACAAGTATGAAATGCATCACCATTTCCACAATGCTCCGGTGTGTAAAGTGCCATTATTCCACAACGACGATCAATTTTCACTGAGGTCTAGTTTCACATCACAATACCCGGGCCAGTTTTAGCAATAGCACAATATGTAAATATCCATAATGAGGCCAGCTTATTTGATGCACTGTGGTATGACCCATTTCACACTACCCCTGTATGTGGAACCTCAGAGTTGAGCCCATTTTCAGAATACCCCCTTTGTAGATCAATATGACCATGAAAGCATCACTATGTCACAATAGGTACAGCACAATTTACAGACCACCATTGCAACAGTGTGAAAAGCTTCATAGCTAGGTCATTGTTCACGGTTCTTTAGAATGTGGAACACAATACCCTGACTGGTATTGACCTAGTCTATAAGGTAACATAGTCATAACAAAATTCCCCACAGTGTCCAGGCCTGTGTTAGTCTAATATGTGAAGTACCATAATCAGTCCAGTTTCACCGCTACTCCAGTATGTAAAGAATCAAATCCAGAGCAGTATCCACGATTATTAGAGCACAATCTATGCGTCAAACCACAATGCCTCAGTATTCTGAAGTACCAGCTCAGGGCCTGTATATATAATTTTAAAACTATCTTTCACAGCCAAGATTCTATGTCTGACTTTAAAAACCGTATAAAAAGACCCATACACAGACCTTATCAAACCTCATCAACAGACCCATATGCATACTTCCTAGTGTATATAAAGTGCCACTACCAGACAGCATCAGCAAGGCCGTGGTATTGGGGTTTTAGGAACCATCTTTTAGAACATGTCCACAAAGACCCATTAAGTAAAGCCATATTTATTACCACGTTCCAGTATATAACCCACTATCTTGGGGCCAACATCCATAATAGCCAATGAAATAAAGCAACAAATCTATACCCATATCGGCAATGCCCTGGTAAACAGACTTCCCACTCAAGCCAATATCTGCAAAGCCTCAGCTTTCAAAGAACGAAAACAAAACAAACCACTCTCTGCAATGCATCAGTACATAACACACTGTCCAAAATCCTTAATACCCAGCCAAGCCCAGCTGCTTCCTTGGTGGCCTTGCTCCTGCACATAGTGCACATACAATCTTCAGGGAAGGCAATACACCCCACACCTTGCTGCACAGGAGATGCCAAAGCAATCCCAATGTAGCTGGGAGTTGTGGAGCAGATGTCAGTAAGGAGAAGGAATGATTTAGAACACTTAAGTGGACATTGTGGATGCAGACAGAGTTTATTATGATGCAGAATACTGCAGCATATCAACAACTAGCCTGAGGATGTTCTTTCAAACATTGTAACTTCACTGGTACTGGTTTGATCTCATTGATCTCATTGATCAAGTAACTGCAGCTAGCCATGCAAGGTGTGTGATACACCATCTCTTTATAGTTGATCCGTTACATTTAACAGCAGGTAGTTTTGGTGGCATGTAGATAAAAAAAATTCTAGGACCCTCATAAATGATGCCACACTTGCATATTTTGGTTGCTTGCCCATCACAAGCACTTGTGTTGCTCCTGTGGATAAATGGACCTGCTGCTTGTGCAATTGCAGCTAAGGAAAACATGATCATGGTCCCATCTAACACCCTGGTGCTTCAAGATGCCTCCTCAGACATATTTACGATACAAATTCTGCAGCACTTGTCAGCCTAAGAATGTTTTTTTTAGACAGCCCTTTTGGACCCGCTTTGGTTCCCCCTCAATTTCGACATGTTTTTGGCTCCTTTCAGATTCCCAAAATTTATGTCACCGAAATGAGAGGAAAAAGTGTTTTTTTAGCCGAATTTTGAGGTTTGCAGAGGATTCTGGGTAACAGAACCTGGTCAGAGCCCCACAGGTCACTGCATCTTGGATTCCCCTAGGTGTCTAGTTTTAAAAAATGTGAAGGTTTGCTAGGTTTCTCTAGGTGCCGGCTGAGCTAGAGGCCAAAATCCACAGCTAGGCACTTTGGAAAAAACTGCTCTGTTTACTTTGTGAAAATGTGATGTGTCCATGTTGTGTTTTGGGGCAGTTCCTGTTGCGGGCGCTAGGTCTACCCACACAAGTGAGGTATCATTTTTACGGGAGACTTGGAGAAACGCTGGGTGGAACGAAATTTGTGGCTCCTCTCTGATTCCAGAACTTTCTGTCACTGAAATGAGAGAAAAAAGTGTTTTTTAGGCCACATTCTGAGGTTTGCAAAGGAGTCTGGGTAACAGAACCTGATCAGAGTACCACAAGTCACCCCATCTTTTGGATTCCCCTAGGTGTCTTGTTTTAAAAAATGCACAGGTTTTCTAGGTTTCCCTAGGTGCCAGCTGAGCTAGAGGCTAAAATCTACAGCTAGGCACTTTGCAAAGAACATGTCAGATTTCAACGTAAAAATGTGAGGCGTTCATTTTGTGTTTCCTTTAGCGAGCATTAGGCGTACCCACGCAAGTGAGGTACCATTTTATCGGGAGACGTGAGGGAGCACAGAATAGCAGAGCAAGTATTATTGCTCCTTGTCTTTCGCTACATTTTTTCCTTCCAAATGTAAGCCAGTGTGTAAAAAAGACGTCTAATTGAGAAATGCCCTGTAATTCACATGCTAGTATGGGCACCCCAGGATTCAGAGATGTGGAAATAACCACTGCTTCTCAACACCTTATCTTGTGGCCATTTTGGAAATACAAAGGTTTTCTTGATACCTATTTTTCACTTTTTATATTTCCAGCAAATTAATTGCTGTGTACCCGGTATACTGCATATTGCAAGGTGCAGCTCATTTATTGGCTCTGGGTGCCTAGGGTTCTTGATGACCCTACAAGCCTTATATATCCCTGCAACCAGAAGAGTCCAGCA
Organism: Pleurodeles waltl; assembly: GCF_031143425.1. Classification (NCBI taxonomy): domain Eukaryota; kingdom Metazoa; phylum Chordata; class Amphibia; order Caudata; family Salamandridae; genus Pleurodeles; species Pleurodeles waltl. Next base: position 504,139,836 of record NC_090442.1, on the reverse strand, counting down.
GACATAACGGTATATTGCTTTAAAAAATCTGACATAGCAGGAAAAAGTTACAGAGTAAAACGTGGAAAAAAATTGTAAAATAGGGTATGTCGCAGTAAATTGTTAATATTGTGTTGAAAAATTGGGTTTTCTACTTCAAGTCTGCCTGTTCCTGAAAGCTAGGACGATGGTGATTTTACCACCGCAAACCCTTTGTTAATGTTTTCAGGGAAAAGACCACAAGCCTTCTTCTGCATCCCTTTTTTCCCATTTCTTTGAATTTCGTTGTATTTTGGCTAATTTCTTGGTCTCCTTCAGGGGAGAATCCCTAGGATGTTGGAAAAAAAGTACGCAAATTTGACATGGGTAGCTTATGCAGAGAAAAAGTTGTGAGGGGCCTAAGTGCAAACTGCCTCAAATAGCCAAAAAAAGGGTTGGCACAGGAGAGGAAAAGGCCTGGCAGTGAAGGGGTTAAGGGGAATCTTAGAACAGAGGTGACCAAAACTACAATTCGACAAAGAAAACTTGGAAATGATAAATTTACAAATATCTCTGGAAAGTCAAAAAGACATTGCATGCTGGACAGTGCTGTGCGAAAACTTTACCATATGGGACTCACAGCGGGAGTGACTGTACGCAATCTGTTGTAGTATAGCTTGTTGCTGTGCACCGTCAAGACATGTCTGACAACTGACACGGTGGCAACGTATGTCACATGATATTGGCTCACTTTACACTGTCTCCCATTGAAGAACCGATATCACACTGTAATCCCATGACCCGACTCAGTGTTGCCAGTTTGGGCGATTTCCCAGAAAAATGGGAGATGTTTTTGCATTTTTGCGTTAAAAAGCAAAATAAGCACCATTGGTGGCTGCTGGTCACTGACTGGCCTACATTATAGCGTGCAGCACTTAATTTGGTGCACTGTACTCACCTTATCAGGAGACACGCCATGCCAGAAACAGTCTGGGTGGGTTCCTGCCTCATCTTAAAGTCCATAAGACAGCCCTACCAATGACAGTGTGATTAAGGCCTGGAAATAAATGTGTCTGTACCTCCTTGGCCCTTTGAATCATCATGTGTCTCGAGTCAGACCAACAGATCTGCATCCTTTCCAAGTTTTCGCCCATCCCAGAATAGCGCGAACCACACCTCTAATCAGTCAGAGACTTGAGAGAAGAAGCAAGCAGCAGCGTGTCCTATGCTTCGGCATCAATGCATCGGCCTCACTGAGTGACTGCAGCAAGCAAAGTCATTTAAATGATTTCATCAATAGAGCTACAAGCAATGGGAAAATCAGCTGGTAGATTTTCGAACATTGTTCACTACCAATGGCACATTTTCCTCCCATAGGTACAGAGACTGACTTTATATTTACCCATATTTTCCCTCTCAAGGAAATGCTGTGGCAATTCCCTTGCATGCTAAATTTCTGTTAATCAGTTGATAGAGGTTAATCTGCAGATATTCTGCTAGAGGTCCTGCTTCAGATACCACAGATTCATCTACGTCTCTTTCATAGTAGTTACCATCACTTATTGATGATAGAGATGGAGGACCCACCAGAATCAGCACAGCAAAAGTTCAGTTTCCACGCTCCTCCATATTGAACCCTTAGCTTCCCCCAATTCGGTGGCCCGGATGGAAGGCACAGCATGAAACTTGGTGAGCTTTGATGAGTACCCCCATCTTGGAAGCAGGTATCTTCGTTTTCTGCCTTTCTTGCTCAGAGTCACAACATAATGATGAACATGTCCTGGTCCACAAAAATGTTGCTCAAGCTTGCCACCTGCAATCTCCTGCAAAAACTATGGGCCAGATGTAGTAAGCCGTTTGCATGGTGCAAACTGCGAAAATCGCAGTTGGCGCCATGCAAACAGCCTTTTGCGATGCACATTCACAATTTGCGAGTCGGTACTGACTCGCAAATTGTGAATGCGACTCGCAAATAGGAAGGGGTGTTCCCTTCCTATTTGCGACTCGCATCGCAATGCAGAATTGCTTTGTGACCGCGAATGCGGTCGCAAAGCAATTCGCAGTTACCACCAGTGTGACACTGGTGGTAACTCATTCGCAAAAGGGAAGGGGTCCCTATGGGACCCCTTCCCCTTTGTGAATGTTGCCCACAAGGTTTTTTCATAGCAGGCAGTGGTCCAATGGACCACTGCCTGCTCTGAAAAAACGAAACCAAATAGTTTCGTAATTTCTTTTATTTTGCAACTCGTTTTCCTTTAAGGAAAACAGGCTGCAAAATGAATTTAAAAAACTGCTTTATTTAAAAAGCAGTCACAGACATGGAGGTCTGCTGACTTCAGCAGGCCACCATCCCTGTGAGTGCAGGGACTCGCTATGGGGTCGCAAAATGCGACCCACCTCATTAATATTAATGAGGTTGGTCTTTGCAACCCCATAGCGACTCGTAGTCGGTGTCTGAGACACCGTACTGCATCAGATTTTGCGAATCGGACTTTGCTACCTGTGGCCCTAAGTGCTGACGCCAATATTCACTAGTAATACATTATCACAAGCAACTGGTGATGTTAAGCTGCTAATGTATATAAAGTACTTACAATGTTTACACTAATGTTATGATTTACAGCACAGTTAATGTACATGCAGCAATTAATAAGCTACCTCGTTCTAACAATAAGCATAGCATGTTTCATGTTGTAACTCTCACAATGCAGCCCTGCACACTGCTATGGCCACTCCTGTGAGACATGCTCAAGGATCACAATGTGGAAAAGTTTCCAAGGTTGGCAATGGTCTGATGACATCTTGCCTGAGTGTGTATTAAACCACTGGAGAATAAACATAGAATTGCTAATACCCAGAGATACCTAACCATATAAAGAAATACTGACTGAAGAAAAGGTCTTGATGTTGACTCTCATTGGAGCCCAACATTTGTTCATTGTCATAGAGAACTTGGCTAAACTGATGATCATGATCTGCTGTCCGGAGGACCTTTGTATTCGAATAAAGCAAGGAATAAAGCCATTGCAAGGGTGTCTTTTAATTTGAACAGGACAGTGCAAGGAATAGAAAATCTGATTAGTATATTTAGGATGATGCCTTAGATAAAATTGCGGAGAGCAACATACAAGACCTATAATTAAAGTTGTAAATAAATGTCAATGCCAAATTGTAACACTGTGGGCTCCTATATGCACTCCAATATTCTCTGCATGAAGTACATAGAATTGTTTATGGTACTGCCCTCTAAATAAAGATTCAGATATTGGGCAACTGGAAAGCTCAAGAGCACTGCCATGGATCACCGAATAATAAGGCAGGCCACACCACCCACACTAAATGGATGCATGAAGAAAATATTTTGCCAACATCAAAGAAACTGCTAGCTCCAAATGAAACAAGCAACGAGAAAACCAATAGGTTTGTGTTGAATCTGCTAACTTATGCAGCGATAGCACTGTAGAATTATATACATACAAGGAAGCCATTAGGAATGGCTTTATTTGGAAAGTGGTCCCTCATGCAGTTTAATTCTGGCACATGAGTGAGGGTGAAAGGATACAAACAGATAGCCCAGTGGCATCTCCTCCGCTATGGCGGAGGAGCATTGCCCCCCCCCTCCAGCAGCAACCACTGCAAAGCCATTAACAAGAAAAGGATAATAAACTAGGTTTATTATCCTTTTCTTGTTAAAGGGGCAGGGCATGTGGGATGACGAGCACTGAGGGGAGTGCACTGTGCACTCCCCTCACTGCGCATGATGTTTGACCGGCTGTTACAGGCCGGCCAAACACACATGCGCAGTGTTCTCTCTCCAGCCCAGCGTTGCCTGGCTGGAACGAACAGGCACAGGCCCTCAGTCTGCCTGGGAGCATCCTGGCTGGGTGCCTCCAGCCAATCCTAATGCTTCTTTGATTGGCTGCAGGGCAGGTTGGGAGCCTGTGTCTGCCTGGCCTGGTGTGGAGACAATGGAGGATCGGCGGTGCAGTGTGGAGGTAAGTTTTCTTTTAATTTTTATTTTTTTATTTTGTTAATTCCCCCACCCAGCGTGCTGCCCCACCTCCTGTAACACCTGCGAGCCGCGACTGAGATAGCCAAAAGAATTTTTGGGAGAAGAAGAAACATAAACTGGTCTGAGACAAGATGTGATTGACAAAGTCTCAAGCTAATGGCTGAAAGAGGTTGGTCAGAGAAAGTCGTTGGTTGAGGTGACAGACATAAAGTCCACGCTGCGTATATTGTTAGCAATAGCTTTGTCTGACATCTGTGCTGTCAAAACCCATTATATACTTCCGTCAGTATGAATCATTCCATCTCCACATGATTAACAGTTTATAAGAAATATGGATTTTTAGCAAATTAAGCATGTCATCTAATCGTTTGTCAATAAAATACTGCCTTGCAAATACAGGTCTGCCATCCAATTCACAAGAAAAGCTTGTAAATCTACGTCTCTGCACGATGTTGATTTATGAGTCATGGGACTTCACAAACCTTCAGCTGGGGATATCAGGTCACATTGTTCTGGGTTGCTATTTCTGCAGCTGTGCAACTGATTTAATTATTTTATTTAGTTCCTGAGAGCACCCCCTTCCCTTATATTCATATGAGGTTTGGGGGTGGTCTGTTCCTTTTCCCACCTTTGAAAGCGATTTTGGGCCACATGGACTAATTGTTTTTACAATCACAGACTGAGAAGCTGGTTTTCTGACCGCAAAACCTTTCCATAAAGTACAAAGGCCCATATTTATACTTTTTGATGCAAAACTGCACCGGCGCTGTTTTGCGCCCCAAAAATTACTGCCTGCTAACGCCATTCCGCAGCGCGTCATATTTATACTTTGACGCACGGCGGCGCAAACAACAGGTGGGAGTCATTATTTTTGACGAACACCGCGGCGTCAAGTCGTAAAGGAAAATGACGTTAACGTGGGGGAAATTACTGTGGGTCGATTTACGACACCGCAACCTGGATATGCGCTGTTTTTTGACGCAATAGCGTAAAAAAAAAACACGAACACTGCCAGTTCACCAGAGGAGAGCCAAAATGGATCCCAGATGCCACTACAGACCCCAGGAAGATGACAGCAGACCAGGAACCAGCCAGGAGGATCCATACAAGAACCAGGACATATATAAAAAGAAAAGAAAGTGTCGCTTCAGTGCAGAGGAGCAGGAAATCCTGGTTAAAGAGGTGACAGAACACCAGCACCAACTGTTTGTCACCTCAAAGTTGCCAATCAGTAGGAAAGAGACTATATGGCAACAATTTGTTGACAAGATTAACAGTGTGGCAGAAGTACGCAGAACAGTCACCGAGTGCAAGAAACGCTGGCATGACTGCAAATGCAGGACCAAGGAAAAGATGTCCAGGAACAGGAAGGCAGCACTGCAGACTGGGGGGGGGAGTGCAGCACACCAGGAGGCCCTGGACCACATGGAGGAGATGGTTGCAGCCGTCACCCCTGAGGAGATCATCCCAGGGATTCAAGGACAGGACAGCACAGACTACCACGAGATAACGCACATGCAGGGTAAGTCACATGGGGAATTATAATGGAAGAATGTCAACTGTGAGCAAGGGGGGGGAATACCTACTACACATTGCATGTAAGTCATCATATACATGGAGTGGCATGGGTGAAGGGGCACAGCAGGGGGGCATGGCCTGCACAAACATAAGCTGGGGCACACCATTACACTACACCAACAACAGTACCATGGGGGCATGCTGTCATACCAACGATGGAGCAAAGGGAAAGCCACGACAGGAGGGAAGGCCACTACGTCAAACTTACATCCTGGCACTCGTCAGCCAACATATCTCCTACATTAACTAGGGCCCTATTAGCAATCCTCTAGCCAAACCGACAACTGCAATGTAACTGCAACAACAGTTGCCACTACCACCTCTGATCTGTGTGCAGCTCAAGTAGCCAATTGGAGTAACCTCCCCATGGAACGTACATACCTAAATTAGGGGGTGAGGATGACATCTGCAACAATCTCCAGAAACAAGACAAAGGCCCCAGTACGCTCAAATGTCAATTCCCATAGTTGTCACAAATATCAGCCAATGTAAACAACAATAGGAGCGACACAGCACTAAGGACACACCCATGCTGCATATGTCAGGGTCCATCCTATGCCTGGGTAACAAGGCAACATCACAAATGTCATACTGCTCAGACAACAGCATTGAGGAGGGGACACATGTAACTGGTCACTGAAATACACCTGCACAGTCAGAGGACGAAATAAGACACTGATACGACTATCAGGGCAATCCAATGTAACACACATTATCCAACATCAGCAGGACACATCAACAATGTCAACATCCATATCACATCATAACATTGCCATGCATAGGATATGCTACATGTCAATTACAATTAAGTCGATGTGAAAGATCAGGGATTGGGGCAGGTCCTGATAGTTAAGTGTGCTGCCAGGGCCATCAGAACACCCACAGCCAGTGAAAGGTCTCACCATGAGAATGGATATACACGGAGGGTCAAGTAGGACTAAAAGGTGGCAATTCTCTATTTGGCATAAAGCAACACCTAGAGGCAATGAGGCTGACAAGTCTGATAACTCAATAACAAACACACAGGTGGGCCATAGGCCTGAAACAATGCCCATCTGAAGGACTGCAGATATTAATACAAAACAATATCACAAAGTGAATTAATCAAAATGCAGACACATCACGTCAAAATTGTCACAACACAGACACACTAATTCTACCCTGTTTCATTGCAGAGGAAGATGGATCTCCTGCCGATATGCCTGTCCCAGATTTCCCTGATGACATGGATGACAAGCCCATAAACATTCCCCAGGAGACCATCCAAAAGGTCCTTGAAACCCTCTAGACCCCACCTTCAGTCACAGGGAGGAGCACAGAACAAGCAGCCATCGCAGAGGATCCACCCACCACCCCAATTGTAAGTCCTGCCAGCTCCAATACAGCTGAGGACTCAGACGACACTGGCACCAGCTTTGAGAGAACTGTAGTTGGATTACAGCGGGAGCTGGCCAAGGAGGTGTGGGTGGGTATGCAAACTATGGCAGCCAGCCTTGAGGGGTTGCACTCGTGCATGATGTCATCTGCAGATCAGGCAGCAGCAATGCAAGCCCTAACATCCATACTGCAAGGACTACAAGAAACTGTCAAGGAATTCATCACTGCAGTAAGGGAGCTGCCACAACACCTTGCACCCCAAACCTTCCACTGCATGCACAAATGCAATCATGACTCCCTCAGGGCCGACCTGGCTGCCTACCATCGTGATGTGGCTGCTATTCTCAAGAACCAGCAGATCCTCCTTGCTGCAGTACTGCCCTTAAGACCTTCACAGGGAGCAGCCACGTCTTCTAACACTGAGGTGTGTGTTGCCCCTTCACAACCAACAACAACAAGGACAAAGCAGGCAACACACACATCAGAAGAAGACATGGAACAGATCACATTCACACGGAAGAGTACCCGGAAGCTCTAGTTCCTGCACCATGGCCTACTTTTACCAAGGTCCTACGTTTTGTCAAATGCCAGTCTTACAACAACGCTACTCAATGACTGTTCTGCTAACCACTGTATATCTTGTCAGCATGCCCAGTTAATGTCTCTCTCCTACTAATCGGCAAATCCTGTCCCTCTGCACTGTCTGTAACATCACCCCAGCATGTCAGTAGCATTACCTACACCCCTTCTGTAGGATCACAATGTAAGATTTCACTAGAACAGACTCATCAAACATGGACAATGTACATATTGCGCTACAGCACTTTTCAATAAATAGCACTTGCACAACAAATATGTCTCTGTGTAATTTGACACATCAACTGTGCAGTAGATAACACAAATGTGCCTGTGTTCCAATCATGTAGCTTGTCAATACAACTGTCCTGACATCATGTAGTCAGATACATCTGCACAGTGCCCAGGATTGCATCATAGCCTGCCCATCCTGAGGAGAATAACTGATGAAGTGAGAAACCACACACGATCATGCTGTGTTGGACAGAATAATGCTTCCTCAAGGGATATCAAAGTCAACTAATAGTGGCTGATAAATGTTGTCACCATGCAATACTAACACATAGAACTGTGCAGTCTAATCTAAGCAAACACTACAAAACACAGCATGGATCAATCTTTCTGAGTTAACATCCAAATGGGTAATCATGCTGAATATTGACACAAATGATCTATGTCAGTTATGAAGACAAGAAGACAAGAGTGTTAACAAGAACTCATCTTAGAAGGTGTCCCTGAACATCACACTGCAGTCAGACCTAAAACTGTCCCCCCAATACCAAGTCTGGAAGCACACTTTGTGACGTAGAAAACATACTGATCAACAAAAATCCTTTGTGATCCATGTCAACTCCGTTTGGTGGTTCAAACAAATGGTGGATTCTTACCAAGGTAGCTCTGGGGTAGCTGCCATTTTACACCTCAGTTTGTATTTGTTTGTAGCATAGGACACAAATGTCATAGAACAAAAATCATCTACACTGATGCCAAGGCCATCATCAAGTAGCAGTTAACACATAATGTAAAGGGTTATCTATATATTTATTCAAAACTAATAACACAAGAGGAAACTAAGGGAAAAGTCATACCTACCCTAATCTTACCTGACTACTCATTACCCACAACTGTCCCTAACTAACCTAAGCTAAACTTACTCATCACATATAACGAATCGTTCTAAACATCAACCCCCCACCCCCCATTATGAGACAGGACACATGGAGGACAACACATACTAACCTACACACATACTATACTATCCTAAACAATCATATACTTTTTTGTATTTTTTTTCATATTTAAAAAAATATATATATATTTTTTTTTTTATTGAAACACACAGGAACCCCAATATTGCCCAACAGACTTAGGCCCTCTTCCAACCCTGGCGGTTTGAAACCGCCAGGGCGGAGGGCAGCGGAAGTACCGCCAACAGGCTGGCGGTGCTTCCTGGGCTATTCTGACCGTGGCAGTAAAGCCGCGGTCAGAAAAGGGGAACCGGCGGTTTCCCGCCGGTTTACCCCTGGCCCAGGGAATCCTCCATGGCGGCGCTGCTTGCAGCGCCGCCATGGGGATTCCGACCCCCTTCCCGCCAGCCTGTTTCTGGCGGTTTTCACCGCCAGAACCAGGATGGCGGGAACGGGTGTCGTGGGGCCCCTGGGGGCCCCTGCACTGCCTATGCCACTGGCATGGGCAGTGCAGGGGCCCCCTAACAGGGCCCCACAAAGATTTTCACTGTCTGCTTAGCAGACAGTGAAAATCGCGACGGGTGCCACTGCACCCGTCGCACCCCTGCAACTCCGCCGGCTCCATTCTGAGCCGGCTTCATGGTTGCAGGGGCTTTCCCGCTGGGCCGGCGGGCGCTCTTTTGGAGGGCGCCCGCCGGCCCAGCGGGAAAGTTGAAATGGCCGCCGCGGTCTTTTGACCGCGGTCATTTGGCGGTGACTGCATGGCGGGCGGCGACTGCCGCCCGCCGCGGTCAGAATGACCGCCTTAATAAGGAAAAGTAGAAAGAATCAGGACCCTCCACCCCCTCCCTAACACTAACTAAACTAACAACCTATACTAACCTAACACTAATCCCCCAAGCCCACTAATCATGAGAACAAGGAAAGAGGAGGGAGGGGAGGGAATCATGTCCATTGCAAAATAATATTCCTAGAGGTTGGCCCTCCGGAGGGTCCGTCTGATCGATTTGACCCGCTTCTTTATGTAGCTGACTTCCTGGCTAAGATTGTTCACCCTCTTTAAAACTCGGTCCATCTTATGTTCCAAAGCCAGGAATGCCGCTGGGTCGACTGTTGGTGCTGGTGCCGTTTGTGTCCCGGCCGAGGTGCTCTGTGGCCGTGTGGAGCCTAGCCCACTGGACTGTCCTGCAGCTGTCACACTGCTGGGGCCTGGGTGTGCTGTAGATGTAGGGACAACTGTCCCCGCTGTGGGTGGGGCCACCTGGGGAGAACCGGTGGTTGTGGTGGTGGTGGCTGTAGTGGGCAACGTTGGGCCACCCTGTGGTGAAGCCCACCATGCTCCGGAGGCCCGATCTGACTGGTATGTACAGGCCATCCCTCGGAACCCCGACTGCACCTGCAGGATGTGTCTGTATCTCATGACCCGCCTCTCAAATTCATGCTTCTGGGCGGGTGTCATGTTTGCAGCTGTGAAGACAAAGGGCAACTATTTACCATAGGAACTGCATTGTGTGAAATAGCACAAGTGGTAAATCTGACAATACATGTACTGTAATTGTAACAGCTCATATCACCATACAGATCATTGAAAGTCTCAGAGGAAGTACATGGAATGCCTGCCTACAAATGTCATCTCACACATAGCACATCCAAAACCTACATGAAGGGTAACAACTAACAATAACGTCATCAAAGTACTGACAGTTGTCAGCTAACAATCATGCTGCACATCCTCCACCTATTGCCTGGACTACATATGTCAGTGTATGTGATGATAATCACAAACCACAAGGTTTGCTATTTGTAATAGGATTTGCTAGTACAGTACTCATGTGCCACACCTGAGTGTGTACACTAGGTTCAAAACAAACTTTCAAATAGTCACAAGTATGTGTAACATACTGGTTGCTTCAGTCCTAGGTACCCTATTCACAAACCCATGCCTGTGTTTGAGGGGGGGGCGAAACAACAAACAATTCCAAACTACATGCACACCCAGGAGTGTATAGGAAGCTCTACATGTGTTTGGCTCTACACACACACCACCAATAAGGGCTATCAACAAATCGGAGTCAGCTAAACCTTGTCCTATCCAAGGCCCACACATGTCAGAATGTACTGACCTAGGTCAACATCACATACTTCCAGTGAGGCATTATTTTCAACAGACACAGAGTAGCAAGAACACCCAGGATCATGAATAGCATGCACACCTAGGCCTTTGCACTCTAGTTCCACACACTTGTAGTACAACATGTGGAAGTACATGCTCCCAGAAGGTTCAACCTACAGTGTACTCAGTACATCGGTGAATAGGGAAGCAGCAGTCTTCAGAAAAGCCATTTGCAGAAGCTATCTGGGAGAATGTGAGTCTGACATGCAGACTCAGTCTGAGACGAGTCCCAGTGCAACTCTTATTGTAACTAGTGTATTCCACATGACTCACCCCAGTTCTCATAGCGGGCCCTACAGGAATGGCTCACAAACCCTAGATCAGACAAATGGATAAGCATTGGTCAACTCAAAATTTTCTAAGAACTGAAATCCCACTAATGGAACAAGACTAATGATTGGGCAGGGCATCACACCTTGCAATGTGTTCAACACACAGGAGTCCATCACACATCACCAGCAAACACAAAACATAACACACATGTCAACACTCACTGTAGGTGTCGGGGTCCTCAAAACGAGCCACCTCTCCCACTGTGTACGGTGCAGGTCCACCTGTAAAGCATGGAAGGAAGAATGTGCTCAGAATCAGTGCACTGACAAACAATTTCAATTACAAAAACAATGTGTAAGCTGACATAAGTAATGAAACCCTTTCAGACATGCTCATACTGCATGGAATATTTCACGGCCAACATTTACATAGGATGGGTCTCCTGCTACAGTTACACACACTTCTACACACATGCAGTGGCCCTGACTATCATGTGGTGGCAAACATGCACCTCCATTAGTGAGCAGCAACAATATTGGTGTGTATTCGTCTCATCATGTGCATCCAAGAGAGACATCTAAAGGCTGGTTACTTGAGGACTGCATGCCCTGTCAAACAGCCTATGTGGTCATGACACATTTGTGACAGGTAGGTACATTGTACAGAGGGGCAGGGACTTTGGAAATACCTCATGTTGTTACAGTTTCATAAATTGATGTGTCCCAACAATGGTGATTGGCACCAAACCTAGATGTTTGTACCCTAGTCCATACCTTTGGACTGCCATCCCTAATCGAATTTTGGCACAAGAAACAAAAAATACCTGTCTAAGATGTTAGCTGAGGGCACCTGACTCCTTTTAAAAAATGGTTCATGTTCAGATCTGGCATGTATCAATAAAATATGAAGGAGCACATTAATCCCTAACAGGCATAGCACTTCCGTGAACACTTTCCTTACACACTCACCAGACACACATGAGACATATGTCTGGGTCACATTGCTATCATCAATTGACGTGAAGGCAGCACTCATTTTCAGCATCATGTAGGGTTTCCAATATCAGTCTAGCTATAGCGTCAACATATGTAGGTATGATGTTAGTACATCCATACTTCACTGGCAATTGTGATCTGTAGAGTCATGATTGCCTCATTAATGTTTCGCTTGTCTGACACAAAGGCGGCACTAAATTACATTAAGCAACAAGCAACCTGTAAGTTTGCAGAACATGAGCTGCCTGACTTCTAGCATTTGCCATCCTTCACATAGTGCATCAATTACCCTGTATGTTTCCTCAGCATTACACACAGTCAGCAACTTATCTGGCAGATTGTGTACCAATCATCTCATGTCACTACACAGCTTTTAATTGTGCACATTTACATGATCTGTACTCACCAACAGGGCCACCAATCATGATTCCCAGGTGGTCCAGCAGATCTTGCTCCCTGGAGATCAGGTCAGCCCAGCGGTGCTTCAGCTGGTGGTCATTGCGTTGGCTCCCATACAGACGCACCAAGTGATGGCGCACCTTCCACCACCGGACTTTTCGGGCCTCAGTTTGATACCCCTGTATGACCCTACCCCCAGCCTCGAACATCAGTGGGAGGAAATGGCACACCAGCCATATGAACCCACCCCAATTCCTCCTCACCCATCCTGGAAAGACGTGGCCTACCCGACATTTCTGCACAAAAAAGGGGAAAATGTAGTGGGAAAAAAGAAGAAAGGCGAAAATGGGGAAAGTAGGAGTAAGGAAATACAAAGTAAACTTAACAATTAGAAGAGCCCAACTATCCCCTATATAACAGTACCCACAACAGACTCCCACAGACAATAAATACAACACTGGACTGGACAAATGTAAACAACACACAATCAGACAGTATTCTACAACAATATTTAAATGACAAAACAAAACAACAAGTAAGATAGCACTCTGGACACAAAAGCACAAAATCACAGGACAACACTATGCACACAGCCACACAGTCTAGAATAATCACAGACTGCAAAGTGAAAGTGAAAGTACACCCACTGTACAGAATCTGTAAACAGGATATCCTATTACATCACATCCTGCATAACATGGCTGCCGTTTTTTTCCATTATGCGTCATATTTTCACGCATACAGCTTGTGCGTCATATTTTTTGACGCACAGGAGTTAAATTAATGCCGCCTCCAAATATTATTAATAAATGGTAAATATATTTTGGATGCAGCATAATTTTCACTTCCAGAGGTGAAAAATATGTTGCATCCAAAATTATTTACCAATTATTAATAATATTTGGATGCAGCATTATTTTCACTCCTGTGTATCAAAAAATATGACGCACAAGCTGTATGCGTGTAACTATGACGCATAATGCCAATTATGTATTTTTTATGTCCAAATGAGTCATGCAAATTTGCTTTACCTAACGGTGCTAAATGCTAAATACTGGGCTTAGCGAAAGCAAATGTGCCTTACAGGATGTATGGAAGGCATTCACAGTGCAATAGTAATGATTGCCCAAAATGGAGATTACTCATAATTGCGCACACATGTAGATAGTTGCTAATTGCGACTCTCCAAATATGAAAGAGCTAACAGGATGTCTTTATTAGCTAATTTGTGAGCACACGTATCAAGCTTTTACAAATTGCAAAATGTCCATTTAGGTAATGCAATTGACGCCTAAACAATTTTTGGTGGTAACCATGTGCTAATTACCTGTTAATTTTGCATTTTTTTTTATTACTATAGACATGTAGCGCACACATGCCCCTTAAGCATGTGTGTGCTTCACATGTCCGTAAAAAGTGTTTAATTGGGCTGCAGCAGAGGGGGACTTAGGCCCCCAGCACCCTGGGATTTGCTGTTCCTGACTTGAGAATTAATCAACGGTTTTCCCAATTTCTGTAATGCTAAACCATTGGCAGCAGACCCATAGATGCAAATTCAGTATGATTCTCTTTTTGCAAATCAGTAATACCATTTGCCCATTTGAAGTTTGCCCTATTACTTCTTACAAAAAATCAGACATACCATTTAGCATTGATTTAATAGCAATTTCTTAAAGTTCCATATGTTATAATAGCAAATAGGTTTTTGATGCATGTGGCCCTTAATGCATTACCTGGTTTAGTGGCATGATTCAATCTTCATGCTAGGTTACAATTGGGACACTACTGTGATAGGCTGTTTGCAACCACTTTGGTCATTGGTGGTACATGTACATGTGTGTGGTCCAATGTTGATCCTTTATCAACTGTTACGTCCAGGTCTCTGGAGATAAATGTGAGTAAAGTCATTGAGGACATGGTAACCTACACGTGGATGGTCCCACCCTGGCACTGAAGACGTGCAATGAGACTTTCAACTGGGCAACCTTGGTGTGCTGAGTGAGAGAATGTCTCAGGTGTCAGGATCCGCATGTGTCATTGCAACATTTGTACTCAAGTTGGCCTCTGTGGATGCAAATGCTTCTGGGAACATCATAGCCTCTGTGCAGAATAATATGGCTGGTATTCACCACACACAAGCCATCTCTATTATTTGGACAATGTTACTCAGCGTGTGAACTGTCAGCGTCCTAAAATGTGTAGACTTTTCATGGCCATTATCTGAGGTTGCTGGTTCTGCTGAAGGCCACGTACACCATCCCAGGCTATGGCCCAGGTGCACTGTCACACTTTGTAGTTTTAGGCATTAATGAGGCCCAGACAACGGATGGGGCATGATTTAGCTATTCAAGGGCACTGTAACACATATGATACAAATAAAAGTCAGATGATGCAATACAATGTATTTGAGTATACTGTACATTGATGAGGCAAATGACAAATTAGCCTCTGAGGAAAGAGAGGTTTTGAACAGCAAGTGTGGTCCATATGTGGCCACCGGGAATCTTTAGGGTGACCCACGGACAGGTGCCAGTCAGGCTGACAGGATGCAGGGTCAATCAGGATCCAGCTCTTTCACAATTGACATGATCAGTGGTCTGACTAAGACTGGTTGGAGGGAGCAGTAGACAGTTGACATGTCAAACTGTGTATGTCCTGTGTTGTTTTGAAGGTGACACATGAACCCAGATACAGTGTTACACGGCTACATTAGTAGCAATGCTTAACGGTGTATTTGCCAAAATGACAACATCCATGCTGTAGGAGGCATCAGCAGGGACGGTGCATGTAAATTTGGGTGGTGTGCATGGAGGTGATCATTGGTGTGGCCTCCATCAGTGTCTCACAAGTCCTGTCTGATGAGATATGCTTTCAAATGGCCTATAGTACCTTTCACACGGGAAGCAATCTACAGGTGATACCAAGCCTTATAAACTCCAAACCAGTGTATTATTTGAGCTGACGTCCATGCAGTCAGATAGTACTATGACAATGGTATACCATAGGAAAGGGTGTGGCACACTGGATGACTCTTGTTAGTGTGTGTGTGTAGATGAGGGAATATCAGAGTACACATATTTGTATTCCAGGGACCTCTTCAGACAGGTGGGGTGTGACCAGGCGCATGGGTGTGTCAGGAATTTAGAAAAGGGCTGACATGTAGATGGGATGTGATGTTCTGGTTGCTTGTCATATGTGTGGCACTTGTGCTGTGTATGTTCTGCTTATGTGTAACTCTAGTGACAAATAGTCTTTGCAAAGATTGTATGTAGTTGGACTTACTGCTGTCAAAGGTCTGGTCATACATTCCTGTTCCTGAAGCAAAAGCATGTCAACTGCCTGATGTATGAGGCCTGTTTTCCCTTAGTTGAGTGATGGTGTTTTAGTTGTGTGCCATATGCTGCGATGAACCATGTTTCCAACATGTATGTGTGTAATAGGTGTGGTCCTCAGCTATTGCCCTTCAAAGGTGAACTGTACAGGATGTCAGTCATTTACATTGTGTGTGTGTATGTGACCGTTGTATGATAGGCATCACATTTGTAGTGGGATTTTCTGTGTCCTGATTGTTATATCATCAATGCTCCATGAGGCGAGACTCTTCTTCTGATAGTTAGAGCTAAAGGTGTGCAGAAATGATTGGCCAGACCATGATGTGGTGTTTCTTATCAGTGTTTATTTACAATAGTTCATTAAGTGGTGATGGTGATTATGTTTAAAAGAAATTGTTCACAATGTGTTGGCGCCTACGCACTCCAGCAGCCGTGTTTGGTTGTTCCCCCTCATGTTGCAGGGCAGCATCCTCCTCTTCCGCGTCTTCAGGCATGTATGGGTCTGGTTCCAGGAGGGGAATGTTCCTTCTTATGCAAATGTTGCGCAGGATGGAACATGTTAGTATGATCTTACAGACCATCTCGGGGGAATATAGTAGGCTACCACCAGTGATGTCTAGGCAGCGGAACCTTGACTTGAGGATGCCGAAGGTCCGCTCGACAATGCTGCGTGTCCTCCTATGGGCCTCGTTGTATGCACGCTCTGCAGCTGTACTCGGGTTGCCAAATGGTGTCATGATCCATGGCTGGATGCCAAACCCCTGATCAGCTGCAAGAGAAAAAGAATGGGATCATGTTGATGTAGCTGGCACTATTGAAAAGACCTTTAATGGCAGTAGTTATATTGTCTGTGACTCTTTTGTGTACTAATGTGACATCCTATACTTGTAGGCTATACCATCTGCATTGTGTTGTTTCCTTGGCTGAGCAAGTGTTTGTCTGCTAACCGTTTGTCAGAAGTATGTTTTGGGATTTTCAGTACAGTGTGCCCTCCCTAGCATTGTGACTTGTGATACAGGTGTCCGTGTGTCTTCACTGGGGGTGAGATGATAGTTCCATGCACAGTTAAAATTGTCAGTGTTGTTAACACGTTCATATCAAAGTACCCTGGACATCCCATACCTTTAGACTTATGCAATGTATTAATGTAAAGGTCATTGGGACACTTACAATTTGCAAGGTGACATTTCAGCAACAACACTCATTAATGTCTTCACATTAGCCTGTACAGTAATGTGTGACAGGTTCAATGGTGACTTAACATGGCTAGTGATGTCAGGACCTCAGTGTGTTCCTGTTGACATGTTGCTGTTGTGGTGTATGTGTTGTGTGTCCTAGAGGGTTGCTGTGCAGTGTGTATATAAGTAGGTTTTTGTACTTACCAACAAGTAGTCCATTGCCATACCGTCCATCCTGGAAGTGTTGATTGATGGTGCAGTGACGGAAGATGAATGAGTCATGTACACTCCCAGGATATTTAGCCACGATGTTGGTGCACATTCCTTGGTGATCGACAATGGCCTGCACGTTGATGGAATGTGTGTGCTTCCTGTTGCGGTAGAGGTGTTCAGTTGCAGCGGGTGGCACGAGGCGTACATGTGTGCAGTGGATTGCATCAAGGACGTGTGGGAAGCCACTGATTGAGTAGAACCCCTGTTTAGTTTCCTGCTGCTTCTGCAGTGTGTTAGGGAAGCAGATGTGGCGGGGTGTCAGTTGAATGATGGCGTCCAGTACTTTGGGCAAAAAGGCGGAGAATGATGGTTGTGATATTCTGCCAACCAGGGCACCAGTTGTTTGAAAAGAGCCACTTGCCAGCATATGAAGTACGGCAAGCAGCTTTGTTTCT
This sequence comes from Pleurodeles waltl, assembly GCF_031143425.1. Taxonomy (NCBI): domain Eukaryota; kingdom Metazoa; phylum Chordata; class Amphibia; order Caudata; family Salamandridae; genus Pleurodeles; species Pleurodeles waltl. The sequence continues at coordinate 504,122,130 of NC_090442.1, read as the reverse complement.
GTTGGGATGGTGCGGGGTGTCACCAAAGTGGGGGCCAACTGCTGTTCAATGTTTTGCAGCAGCTGCTGAATGGCCTGCCAGTTCAACCGGTACCTCTGTATGATGTTGTGTTCCCTGAGGCCCTGAAGGGTTGTTCTTGGGCGGAATATTCTCTCCTGCCTTCTGCGCTGCCTTTGGGGTCCCTGCTGGTGTTGTGGTAGCTGCTGTTGTTGCTGCTGGGCTCTGCGTCTGCGTGCACGCTGGATTAGAATGACCTCCATGGCTCCCTGTTGCTGCTCTGCTGCTCTGCTGTTTGTTCTGTGTGTTCTGATTAAATACAGGTGTGTTTGCCCCATTTTAACGCCTGCCCTGACCCAGGCGTTAATTTTTGATGCAAATCTGGCTGTGCGTCATTTTCTGGATCCGCCTCCCGGCCGTGCGTCATTTTTGCCCGAAAGCATAAATATGACGCACGGCCGTTTAAGCCATTTTTTGGACGGGAACGCCTACCTTGCATATCATTACCGCAAGGCAGGTTGCTGCATCCAAAAAATGACACACACAGCAGAATTTTGTCGTCCGCGGGCTCGGGCGTCAAAGTTTAAATACGGGGCAACGTTTGCGCTGATTGTGCGTCAAAATTTTTGACGCCCAATCGGCGCAGACGGAGTATAAATATTCCCCAAAATGCCTTAAAAGGCAGAAAAGTATTTCTGAATCATAAAATGAGTTTTGCGATGCTTTAAACAAAATGGGCCATGGATGAGCCATTCCCCTTCACTTTATGAGTGGCAAAGGACTCTAGCAATGGTTTGTAACCTCAATTGGGATGGCGCTCGAATCACAACTGGAAAGCGACAGCATCACCTTAGGGACTTGTACTGTGACGCCTTGGGAGAAGGTGGCATGGTCTGAGAAACAACTGCTTGCAACCAGAGATTTGTTTCTAAACAGAAGACATTTTCTTTTAAAGTAGCACCTGTCTCGCCAATGAAAAAAGGCTTTTTTTTAAAACATACATTTCCCATGTTGAGAAGCAAAAGATGGGACGGTGACCTGCTATCCCTTGCAGTCATAGGGTGCTCCAAAACACAGCCTGCCTAATTCATTTTCACTGGGGAGGTCATTTTGTAACCCCAACAAATGGTCATTATCCAGTGTGGCCTATTAGTACATAGGTCACATCAGAAACTACATCCTTGATCGCAAATCAGTTGGTATGCAATTTTCACATTCATGGTTTGCGAATAGATATAGACCACCAGGCCCTGACTTCAGCCCTTTGCTGGGGCAAATCTCCAAATACTCCCAGGGTGGGCAATTTTTAGAAATACAGATGTGGTATAAAAGTGCACAGCAGTAATAAGCATTAACATCTACCAGCATCATTGAGTGAATAGTGGCACGTGTAAATCAAGTTTCAACTGTAAACATGTTTATAGCCACAATTGCTTAGTTAATTTCGCCGTTCAATGTGCATAGTTTGCAGGTACTCACTCGGACTGCCAATTTATGTGCGTGTTCTAATCCAGTGCAAAATTAGCATTTGTCACTAGAAAACATGTTAGCACAATCTACGGCATTTTATTCATAATTGTATCTGAGCAGGTGTTAAAAGAGCAAAACAAAAGATGCACCATTTTTTTGGCACCCTCTAATGGGGCAACGGCCATTTGCACACATTATGCCAGGTGCAGGCATAATGTAGAGCAAAGGGTTACAAAGTGGTGCAATGCATGCATTGCTCCTCTTTGTAAATTTGGTGCGGCAATTTAGGCCTCGTTGGGCCACATTAGTGTAAAGAAAGGGGGCTCTTAAATCTGCCCTTTACAAACCTAACACCCTAACGAAAAACCTTTGCCGTGGCACTAAAGTCACTGAGCTCCTTCAGTAGACTAAAGTGGGCTCATTTTAATAAACATGGACTGTAGTAATGCAGTGTAAAATGCAATGCTACTTCACCAATCATGTCTGTGATTTTGAGCAATGGGGATTTTGGTTAAAATGAAGGAAAAGGAAAGGAAAGGAAGCAAAGGCAGGAAAATAACTGCAAATACCTTTGATAATAGACTCTGCAATTGAGGGCTGAAGTGAATTGTTCAGTTCTGAAGACCTAAAATGACCAAACTGACAAACCAAAAAAAAGAATGGATCGATTTAGTTGATCTATAATTGCGCTTTATTGTGACTTTCAGAGATCATCATGTACATGTATATAATAATTCATAAAATAAAGCTACATTTTTGGAAAAAGAAAGCAACGCATGTAGGAAAGTACCATCTTGCCTGGAATGTTACCCCCATTTTTACTTGTGTGTCAGTTTGCTTTTGCCTGTCTCACTGGGATCCTACTAGCCAGGACCCCAGGGCTCATAGTTTGTGGCTTAAATGTGCTCACTATGTGGTGCCTAATTGTATCACTGAGGCTCTGCTAACCAGAACCTCAGTGTTTATGCTCTATCTGCTTTTAAAATTGTCACTGCAGGATAGTGACCCTTTTTACCAATTCTGATTGGCACACTGGAACACCCTTATAATTCCCTACTGTTAGAAATTGGGTTTTTGGTTGGCAGTCAGGTTACCCTCTGTCCAAGCAAGAACCCTCACTCTAGTCAGGGTAAGTCACAAACAATCCAAAATTAGCTATCACTGAAAAGTGATATAAAGTGTCTTAAGTCTTTAAAAAGCAAAGAAAGGGGGTTATTACAACCTTGGAGGAGGTGTTAATCCATCCCAAATGTGACGGATATACCACCAGCCGTATTACGAGTTCCATAGGATATAATGGACTCGTAAAACGGTTGGTGGTATATCCGTCACTTTACTGTCACTTTTGGGACAGATTAACACATCCTCCAAAGTTGTAATAACCCCCAAAGTCTCTTTCAAGCACAAAGTACCTGGTTTGGAGTGGAAAATCTCCGCAGAGGGCCGCAGAAGAAGAGATACCTGGAAAAATGGTGTGTGCGTTGATTTCTCCCCAGCACACACAGACTTGCATCGTTCTTTTTCACACGGGGAAGTCGTGCGTCGTTTTCCGGCACGCGGACAGTCTCTTTCTGTGGGTTCAGTTTTCTTCTCCAGCAAAGTGTCTAATGAGGTAGGGCAGAGGCCCTGTTTCATACCCAAATGTGCCTTTGAAGTGGGGGAGACTTCAAAGAGTGGCTAAGAAGTGCACCAGGCCCCCTTTCAGTTCAATCCTGTCTGCCAGGGTCCCAGTAGGGGGTGTGGCAGTCCTTTGTGTGAGAGCAGGCCCTCCACTCTCCCAGCCCAGGAAGAACCATTCGAAATGCAGATGTATGCAAGTGAGGCTGAGTACCCTGTGTTTGGGGTGTGTCTGAGTGAATGCACAAGATGCTGTCAACCAAGCCCAGCCAGACGTGGATTGTAAGGCACAGAAAGATTTAAGTGCAAAGAAATGCTCACTTTCTAAAAGTGGCATTTCTAGAATAGTAATATTAAATCCGACTTCACCAGTCAGCAGGATTTTGTATTACCATTCTGGCCATACTAAATATGACCTTCCTGCTCCTTTCAGATCAGCAGCTGCCACTTCAACAATGTATGAGGGCAGCCCCAATGTTAGCCTATGAAGGGAGCAGGCCTCACAGTAGTGTAAAAATGAATTTAGGAGTTTTACACTACCAGGACATATAACTACACATGTCCTGCCTTTTACCCACACAGCACCCTGCTCTAGGGGGTTACCTAGGCCACACATTGGGGGTGACTTATATGTAGAAAAAGGGGAGTTCTAGGCTTGGCAAGTACTTTTAAATGCCAAGTCGAAGTGGCAGTGAAACTACACACCCAGGCCTTGCAATGGCAGGCCTGAGACAAGGTAAAGGGGGCTACTTAAGTGGGTGGCACAACCAGTGCTGCAGGCCCACTAGTAGCAGTTAATCTACAGGCCCTAGGCACATATAGTGCACATTACTAGGGACTTATAAGTAAATTAAATAGTCCAATCATTTATGATCCAAAGTTACCATTTTTAAAAAGGGAGAGAGCATATGCACTTTAGCACTGGTTAGCAGTGGTAAAGTGCGCAGAGTCTAAAAGCCAGCAAAACAGGGTCCAAAAAGTGGAGGGAGGCGGGCAAAAAGTTAGGGATGACCACCCTAAGGCATGTCAGGTCTAACACCTAGTATGTGGTACCTAAGTACCTAAGGTATTGGGGTTCCGGGAGATCCCTATGGGCTGTAGCATTTCTTTTGCCACCCATAGGGAGCTCAGACAATTCTTACACAGGACTGCCACTGCAGCCTGAGTGAAATAACGTCCAGAGCCATTTTACACTGCACTTAAGTAACTTATAAGTCACCTATATGTCTAACCCTCACTTGGTGAAGGTTAGGTGCAAAGTTACTAAGTGTGCGGACACCCTGGCACTAGCCAAGGTGCCCCCACATTGTTCAGGGCAATTTCCCCAGAGTTTGTGAGTGCGGGGACACCATTGCACGTGTGCACTACATTTAGCTCAATACCTATATGTAGCTTCACAATGGTAACTCTGAACATGGCCATGTAACATGTCTAAGATCATGGAATTGCCCCCCATTCCAAATCTGGTATTGGGGTGCCAATCCCATGCATCCCCGTGGCTCCAGCATGGACCCCGGGTACTGCCAAAGAAGCTCTCTGGGGTTTTCACTGCACCTACCGCTGCTGCCAACCAACAGACAGGCTTCTGCCCTCCTGGGGTCTGGCCAGCCCAGTTCCAGGAAGGCAGAACAAAGGATTTCCTCTGAGAGAGGGTGTTACACCCTCTCCCTTTGGAAACAGGTGTTAAGGGCCTGAGAGGAGTAGCCTCTCCTGGCCTCTGGGAATACTTTGAAGGGCACAGATGGTGCCCTCCTTGCATAAACCAGTCTACACTGGTTCAGAGATCCCCCAGCCCCTGCTCTGGTGCCAAACTGGACAAAGTAAAGGAGAGTGACCACTCCCCGGTCCATCACCACCCCTGGGGTGGTGCCCAGAGCTTCTCAGTGTGTCCCAGACCTCTGCCATCTTGAATGCAGAGGTGTGAGGGCACAATGAAGACCTCTGAGTGGCCAGTGCCAGCAGGTGACGTCAGAGACCCCGCCTGATGGGTGCTTACCTGGTTAGGTAGCCAATCCTCCTCTAAGGGCTAGTTAGCATCTCTCCTGTGGGTTTCTCATCAGATAACGAATGCAAGAGCTCACCAGTGTCCCTCTGCATCTCCCTCTTTGACTTCTGCCAAGGATCGACCGCTGACTGCTCCAGGACACCTGCAAAACTGCAACAAAGTAGCAAGACGACTACCAGCAACATTGTAGTGCCTAATCCTGCTGGCTTTCTCCACTGTTTCCTGGTGGTGCATGCTCTGAGGGCTGTCTGCCTTCAACCTGCTCTGGAAGCCAAGAAGAAATCTCCCATGGGTCGACGGAATCTCCCCCCTGCTAACGCAGGCACCAAACTTCTGCATCACCGGTCCCCTGGGTCCACTCGCATCTCGACGAGCCTGGTCCCTGGAACACAGGAACTGGATCCATGTGACCCCGACAGTCCAGAGGTCCTTCTTTCCAAATTTGGTGGAGGTAAGTCCTTGCCTCCCCACGCCAGACAGTAATCCTCTGTACTGCGTGAACTGCAGCTGCTATGGCTTCTGTGCTATTTTGCAAGGAATCCTTCATGCACAGCATAGCCCAGGTCCCCAGCACTCCGTCCTGCATTGCTCAACTCACTGAGTTGACCACCGGCTTCATGGGACCCTCCTTTGTAGTGTTGAGATGACTGCTGTGCTCAGATTTCTTGAATGCCTATTCAAGTGCTTCTGCGGATGCTGCCTGCTTTTGCGTGGGCTCTCTGTGCTGCTGAGCGCCCCCTCTTGTCACCTCCTCCAAGCGGCAACTTCCTGGTCCTTTCTGGGCCCAGGTAGCACCCATTTTCTTTAACTGTGACCTTTGCAGCTAGCAAGGCTTGTTTGCAGTCTTTCTGTGTGGAAACAGCTCTGCATCCTCCAGCACCCTGTGGGATATCTTCTTTACAAAGGAGAGGTTCCTGGCATCTTCTGTTGTTGCAGAATCTTCAGCTTCTTCCACCCAGAGGCAGCCATTTTGCACCTTCATCCACGGTTTAGTGGGCTCCTGCCCCCCCGGACACTTTCGTGACTCTTGGACTTGGTACCCTTCCTTTACAGGTCCTCAGGTCCTCAGGTCCAGGAATCCGTCTTCAGTGCTTTGCAGTCAGTTGTTGTCTTTGCTGAATCTTCTATCACGATTTTAGTGTATTTCTGGGGAAGCAGGGTAAATTTACTCCTACTTTTGAGGGTCTTGGGGTGGGGTATCTTGGACACTCTTAGTGTTTTCTTACACTCCCAGTGACCCTCTATACACTACACTAGGCCTGGGGTCCATTCGTTGTTTGCATTCTACTTTTAGCGTATATGGTTTGTGTTGCCGCTAGGCCTATTGCAGCCTATTGTATTCTACAGTGTTTGCACTACTTTTCTATCTGTTTACTTACCTGATTTTGGTTTGTGTGTATGTTTTGTGTATTTTACTTACCTCCTAAGGGAGTATATTCTCTGAGATACGTTTGGCATACTGTCACTAAAATAAAGTACCTTTATTTTTAGTAACATTGAGTATTGTGATTCTTATTATATAGTGCTATATGATATAAGTGGTATAGTAGGAGCTTTGCATGTCTCCTAGTTCCGCCTAAGCTGCTCTGCTATAGCTACCTCTATCAGCCTAAGCTGCTAGAACACTACTAATCTATTAATAAGGGATAACTGGACCTGCCACAAAGTGTAAGTACTATCAGGTACCCACTATAAGCCAGGCCAGCCTCCTACAACACATCAGAAGCCAATATGTGAATAGAAAACAACAGTGGGACACCACATGAAGCAGTGATGCACATGTGCTTCAACACAATTGGCACTCCATTGACTCCCAATACAAAAACACATTTATTTGAAACTCCTCACAAACACACATTCAAGGCACCAAACAACTTAGGCCCCACCTTTCTGAGTGTCTTATCTCCTTCCAACAACCACCCAGACACCACTGCTTCATAGGAATCCTACTCACACAGTTCACATCCATGCACAGAACCAGATCAGGAGGATGGGTGTTTTCTTAAAGTGCTCCAAAAGCATGGAACAGCGTCCTACTCCAGATCAGAGCCTCCTCCTTTCATCTTGAATTCTGCAACAAACGCTTGTCCTGGCTTTGAATAAACTAACCTACCATAGGCAGGGCTAGTTACACACACTTGAGCATATGAGCCCTACACCTTTTGACATCTATGTGGCACCCCTTGCCAATCTTGTTAAAAAGTATGTCTTTCAAACACTATCATATGCTGACTACACCCAGCTAATCATTACCTTTTACCAGGATTTGATCAATGCTAAAGCGTGTTTTTCAGTAGGTAAGACAGCCATTGCAACTTGAATGACAGAAAACGGAATGGATAATGAAAAATATGCTGTTTGGTAAAGCGTAACCACTTTGGACATCCACCTGGTGGTCCTCTGAAGTTGGCCAAGCTCCAACTCCCAACCTGGTTGTAAAAAATGCAGGCGTTCGTCTCGACCAAGCACTCACCATAGCATAACAGGTTGCTTCCACCACCGGCTCCTGCTTTCATATGTTGTGCCTGCTATGAAGAGTTTTCATCTTCCTTCCTCAAGCAGTGAGTAAAACAATACCCAAAGCTATGGTCATCAGCCACTTGGACTATTGAAATGCTTTATTGGCTTCTATAGACCAGACATATCTAAATAAATTGCAAGTCGTTCAAAACCCGACATCCCATCTTATAAGCAATCTCCCAGCCAGGACGGTTGCCGATTCTTAAAAGAATCATTCTCAAAGTATGTAGCCTGATTCACAAGTCCTTGCATGGATAATGGTCGAATTACTTTTCTGCAAAGCTTTTCCATTATTGTCCAAGCAGATCTCTAAAATCCATCAGATCAGCAAGCCCCATTCAAGAGGTTGATCCTTTTCTTACCTTGCCTCATTGCTATGGAATAAGCTCCCACTTCATTTACGCCAATGCGTGGACCACAACAAATTCAGAAAACTTCTGAACACTTCATTATTTTTGGCATAACACAGTATGATTATTGGTTTCTGAGCTGCACAGTGCTGAGATACCCTTTCTGGGGTGATTTGTGCACATTACAAATTAAATTAACGTAACATAACAAAACCTCCTCAGCAACAGAACCCTGTCAGCAAAATGTTCTACAGTCCCACAATTCACTTTATTTTCTTTCTTTACATGTCTTGTAAAACCTACTATGAAGTGCCAACTAAAAACAAACACTTTTTAGAATGTTTTGATTTTTTTTACAGTGTGCTCTACACTTAGAAATTGACTTCTAATCATGCGCATTGTTACATACAACAATTTTGAAAAACTAGCACATTATACCTAAGAATACATATATTTGTCAAACATTGACAGGCAAATCTGCAGTCTCAAGCAAACATTGAATAGTTGACAAACTATGCTCAAATGCTCCAAATCTTTCTATAGTGTACAAAAATCAATTAATAAATCATGCAACATAAAAACACAGAGCATATTACATGTGTAATGTGGTCCTATGTTGCCATCTCAGGGCAGTTTATACATCTCACTAGAAGTCATTGATGGCAGTATAGGTCCATATTACACAGTCCATCCATCCATCCATCCATCCATCCATCAAAGCCATGACAAATAAAATGCATACTGCAATAAAGATGCGTTGGCAATATGGATAAATGGAATGTATAGAGTAAGATAATTCTGGAGGTAAGCCAGATATGTTAATTTTAGTGCCACCTGCTAGTAAAGCCTATAAGTTGGGTTTAGGACCTTTTTCAAGTGGTATAACCCTTGGCAGCGAGTCATACTGTAATAACAGAAGTGCACATAACAACTAACTTTATCTTTTTTAGAGTGTTTTTCTGTTAGTATTAATGTGTGTTCCCCTTTTGGTGTGCACTAGGAGAATCATTACATCACATCCATTTCTGATAGAAATTCTTTGGGCCTTAGTATCATTCTATTATTTGTGGCACTATATCCTGCGCTTCCAATTAAAAGAAATGCATGTTTCCTTGCCAGATCAGATCAGCACCTATAATAAATCACACAGTGTATCTATAATAGACACATTTCTATAACTGGTGTGTTATTATATAAGTTGCGCACTTTTAACAGAGTCAACAATTCTATGACAACATTTCCTAAGATGTCATTGAAGTTAAATTATTTGTTGTTGGAAAGTGGATTATTGGTAAGGACTGATAAGTACCTACACTTAGCAACAGGCCACTAACCTCCACTTAGGTCCAGTTAGGTCTCAAAAAATTAAGCCCAGCTCAACCCTTGGTGGCTTGGCAAGGAGCAACAAGGCTTAACTTAGGAGACAAATGTGTAAAGCATGTAAAAATCACAAAATAGTAAATAAGTAAGGCACAAAACACAACAAAATTGTGACACCAATTTATAAAAATAGATAACATTTTTATCTTTAAAATAACACCAAAATGATTAAAATCGGAAAAGGTGAACCAGAGATATGAATTTTGAAGGAATTCATGTTTTCTCCTGCATAGAAGCAACTAGCGTTTAAAGGGTTAAAAAAGGTCACACTGGAAAGGGATAAAGTCCAGAATTCAGGCCAGGCACAAGGTAAAACTGTCACACTTACTTTCAGAAGTGTTTCTTGAGTCAGGAAAGTGGTCCACAGCATCAGCCAAGGGTTCAGAAGCTCTGATTTGCCTCTTGGGGTCTGGGACTACAACTCCCACAATGCACCTCTTCAACTTATGGAGTCACTTCAAACATCTCCAGACTTCTGGATCTTATTCCAGAGTTCCTTTTTGGGTCCTTGAAGCATCCACAACTTGATCCAAGGTTCCAGAAACTCTGAGTTGCTCCTTGGAAGTTGGGACTACAATTCCCAGAATGCACCTGGTCAGAATCCTCAAATGGCCACTGGACGCTAGCCTGCTGGGCTCTGCTCGCAGGACTTGATGCCAGGGACTCTGGGCAGCTCCTTTGTACCTGTAGAAAACAAGGAGTCACTTCTTGAAACATTAAAAGAAAAGCAAAGTCCTTGAAGCCCAAGTGTGTATCTGGTGCACTCCTTCAGAGTGCAGTGTCCAGGTGCAAGTCAGGGGTCCAGCAAGGCAGTCCTTCTTCTTCGTTGTCTTGTTCTTCTTTGTAGGGAACTGATAGGGTTCTGAGGTGTGGGTGCAGCTCTGCCATATTTATCCTTGCTCCTGGGTTAAAAACAGGGGAGTCCTGCTTCTCCAATCAGATGCAGGGTCCTTCCTCCCTAATCTTTTTACAGATGCGCAGTTGGTTTGAGGAGTTTCTGCCCTGGAAATATATGTCAGCGTAAAGGATTATTTGTGCTTCACAATTTTGTTTTAGAGGCAACCTTGCTTCTTTCTTCCCAACGTCTCATAACATTAATCTTTTTCTCATTAATTGACTTTGATTGATTGTTCTAAGGATTCTACAGAGTTCAGTACAAAGGATTACTCTGTCCAGCCTAAACAGGATTTGACTCCAATTGTTATTCCTAATATTTTCATGTTTCTAGGTTGCTGCTTGCTCCGAATGCTTCTACAATGAAATATCCACCCTCTTATTAGGAACTACCCTGCATCTTCCATACATTTACTATTACCGGAGGTGTGAGCCCTTAACCATACATGGATGAGACTAATGAGAGACTCCAATCTTTGGATGACAAATCTGTTTCAAAGAATTACCTTTTAGGATCAATTTAGTTAGTGCTAGGTTCAGAAAAAGCCTTTGATATCATGGACACTCTTCATTGGTTAGATTTAGGTACAAACAAACATATTTCATTGCTGTATACTCCCTCAAAAGATGCAGTATTTCTTAGCAGTTTGATTTTGCATCCTTGTTTCCTGTGAGTAGGGGACAAACAGGGTTGTCCCCTATACAATATATTTATTTTAATATTAGAATCTTTTCTATTCATAGTTAGACAAAATGATGAAATGGGAGATTTTTTTTAAAGATATCAGTGTATGCTGACAGATTGCTATTCCAGTTGTCATGCAAGAAGTTTAATAATTTTCCAGTGCTTCAGGTTATAAACCTAACATGGATAAATGTGAAACTTAGCCATTAATTAAATATTGTTATGTTCGAGAAAGCTCATTTTTCCTGGAATCTTAATAAAATACAATATTTGGGTTTATGATTCACTGCATCTATCCAAAACACATTGAATACAAATTCATCTTATTCATTGAAGTACACTGATAATTTAACTTCTAGATGTAAGCCCATTTTTATCCTGGCGGGAACATTTGGTTACTGATGAAATGATGCTAAAACCATTAGTTCTCCTTTTACTATTTATGTTAACTGTTAATTTTCCTGTTTCCTTTTTAATGAACTTGAAACCCTACTAGTTACAATTTTATGGAATAAAAAATATCTAGGATCTCCTTCTCATAGCTAAGTCTACATTAATCGAAGTGTGGTGAGAAATTTCTTGATTTCTGTTTTTCATGTGATGCCTTTATGGTTAAAGCAATCTCTCAGTCAGAGATTGATTGCCCTTTTCCTCTTATTTGGGTTGATCTAGAAAAATCATTCATTGATCCATTTTGTTTCAAAAATATTTTATCCTTCTCTCAAAACCCCTCTTCCTTGTTTACTTTCATCATTAAAAATAGCAGTAACTTTTACAACCATTTTCTAAACTCCTCTATTTAGCATACTTTGGTAAATAATAAAACTATATGAAGGTCTACCTGGAGAAATAAACATATCATCTAGGTTAATCAATTGTTTAGCAATGCTTCTATGATCACCTCTACAGATGTAAAGCATAAATTCAGTAGCTTGTTATTGGGTTTGTAGGCGAATCGGTATTTAGCCCCTTATCTGCAGGCCCTTTTCCCCCTCAGTTGCCAAGCCTTTTTTTGGCTATTTGGGGCATTTCGCGTTTAGGCCCTCATAACTTTTTGTACACATAAGCTACCCATCCCAAATTTGCATCCTTTTTTTCCAAACATCCTAGGGATTCTAAAGGTACCCAGAGTTTGTGGGTTTCCCTGGAGGAGACCAAAAAATTGGTCAAAATACAGCAAAAACTTCATTTAAAAAAAAAGGGGAAAAAAGGGGATGCAGAAGAAGGCTTGTGTTTTTTTCCCTGAAAATGGCATCAACAAAGCATTTAAAATCACCATCTTCCCAGCTTTCAGGAATAGGCAGACTAGAATCAGAAACCCAACATTTAAAACACAATTTTGGCATTTTACTGGGACATACCCCATTTTTACTATTTATTTTTGCTTTTAGCCTCCTTCCAGCTAGTGACAGAAATGGGTGTGAAACCAATGCTGGATCCCGGACAGCTAAACTTTTCTGAAAAGTAGACAACATTTTAAATTCACCAAGAGGTCATTTGTGTAGATCCTACAAGGTTTTCCTACAGAAAATAACAGCTGAAATAAAAACAATATTGAAATTGAGGTTAAAAAAAGCCATTTTCCTCCACGTTTTACTCTGTAACGTTTTCCTGCGATGCCATATTTTCAAAAATAATATACCGTTACATTTGCAGAACTCTTCTGGTTGGGGGGATATATTGGTTTGTAGGTTCATCGAGAACCCTAGGTACACATTGCCAATAAAGGAGCTGCACCTTACAATGGGTTATCATTGCATATCTAGTATGCAGCAATTCATTTGGTGAAATATAAAGAATGAAAAATAGGTATCAAGGAAACCTTTGTATTTCCAAAATGGGCAGAAGATAAGGTGTTGAGAAGCAGTGGTTATTTGCACATCTCTGAGTTCTGGGGTGCCCATACTAGCATGTGAATTACAGGGCATTTCTCTAATAGACGTCTTTTTTATACACTGTTTTACATTTGGAAGGAAAAAATGTAGATAAAGACAATGGGCAAATAATACTTGTTTTGCTATTCTGTGTTCCCCCAAGTCTCCCGTTAAAAATTGTACCTCACTTGCATGGGTAGGCCTAATGCCCGTGACAGGAAACGTAACATGGGCACATCACATTTTTACTTTGAAAACTGCTGTGTTTTTTGGAAGGTGCCTAGCTGTAGATTTTGGCCTCTAGCTCAGCCTTCTCCTAGGAAAAAATACGAAACCTGTAAATTTTTTAAAACTAGACACCTAGGGGAATCCAAGATGGGGTGACATGTGGGGTTCTCACCAGGTTCAGTTACCCAGAACCCTTTGCAAACCTCAAAATGTGGAAAAAACCCACTTTATCCACACATTTTGGTGACTGAAAGTTCTGGAATCAGAGAGGAGCCACAAATTTCCTTCCACCCAGTGTTCCCCCAAGTCTCCCAATAAGAATGGTACCTCACTTGTGTGGGTAGGTCTAGTGCCCGCGAAAGGAAATGCCTCAAAACACTATGTGGACATATCAAAATTATCAAATTCAAAACAAACTGTTTTGGAGGGGGGCACCTGCATTTTTGGTCCTGGGCTCAGCAGCCTTATAATGAAACCGGCCAAACCCAAACATTTCTGAAAACTAGACACCTGAGGGAGTCCAGGGAGGTGTGACTTGTGTGGATCCCCTAGTGTTTTCTTACCCAGAATCTTCAGCAAACCTCAAATTCAGCCAAAAAATAACATTTTCCCAGATTTCTGTGTGGGATCACCACACCGGCGCAAATTATCTACCACCCAATGTTCCCCTCAGTCTCCTGGTAAAAATGATACCTCACTTGTGTAGATGGGCTAAGTGCTTGTGACAGGGAAGAGCCAAAAACCTGTCGAAAATGAGGGGAATCTAAAGCTGGTCCAAAAGGGCAGTTAAAAAAAAACATTTTTAGGCTGACAAGTGGGGCAGAATTTTATCGGTACAGATGTGACAATGCTGGGTGGTAGGAATTTTGTGGATTCCTGCAGATTCCGGAATGTTCTATCACAAAAATGTGGGAAAAATGTATGATTTCTAGCAAAGTTGGAGGTTTGCAGGGCATTGTGGGTAAGAAAATGGTGCACACCACCTTGGACTCATCCAGTTGTTTAGTTTTCAGATATGTCTAGGTCTTGTAGATTTTTCTACATGGCAGCGTCCCAAAATCTAAAAAGTGCAGCCCTCACCATTCAAAGTGGAACGATTTTGAGAGTTAGACAAGCTCTCATGGCCCAAATGTAAAACCAAAATCTAAGATAATCAAATATCCTCTTGTTTGCCATGGGATGAAATGTTTTAGTGTGTGGGGGGAGAGCTGAAAGACTGTTTCCTCCTTCAGTTGGGGTGGGGGCATAATCATGCCCATACTGGTTGGTAGCCACCATCCTACTTTTTTTATTTTTTTTTTATTTCCAGGCATCTAGTAGGTTTTCTGCCCCCCCCCCCCGGGAGTGAATCAGGGGTAGTTGCCCCATCTGCCTACCAGTGGGCAGAACAACTTTGCCCCCATGTATTTGGGCATACCCCCACCATCTTAAAAAAAAAATAAAATCTTCCCTGGTGTCTGCTGCGCTTTCTGCCCCCTTTGGGGGCAGATAGGCCTTCCAAAAATAGGAGGTAGAAATGGCCAACATAATGTGCCCTCATGGGAAGTGACCCTTGCCCAAGGGGCTGCCCCCCTCTAAACAACACACACACACTATTTCCTGGTGCCTAAGTCGTTTCTGGGCCCTTGGGGCAGATCGGCCAAATAGAAATAGATCGATCTGCCTCCAAGGGGGCCCGTAATGACCTAAAATAAATTGGTCCCTCAGGGGAATGTTCCTTGTCTAAGGGTTTGCTCCCCATCCATAAAAAAAAAGAAAAAAAAAACTCTGGTGCCTAGTGGCTTCTGCCCCCCTTCGGGGCAGTTTGGCCTCATTAAAATAGGCCAATCTTCCCCCCGAGGGGGGCAGAAATTGCCTTAAATAATTTTGCCACCCAGGAGAGTGTCCCTTGCCTAAGCGATCGCTCCCCTTGTGTGAAATTGGCACAAAAAAACTAATCCCTGGTGCCTAATGGTTTCTGCCCCCCTTGGGGGCAGATTGGCCTAAGACAAATAAGTCGACCTAAACTCAAAGGGGGCAGAAATGGCCTAAAATCAAATCGCCCTGACGGGAGAGTGACCTTGCCTAAGAGGTCACTCCCCATCTGTAAAAAAAAAAAAATCCCTGGTGCCCAGTGGTTTAAAACAGGCCAATCTGCCCCCAAGGGCGCCAGAAATGGTGTAAAATAAACTTGTCCCACAGGGGAGCGACCCTTGTCTAAGGGGTCGCTCCTCTTTAGAGAAATTGTCAAAAACAATTCCCTGGTTTCTTGTGGTTTCTGCCCCCCTGGGGGCAGATTGGCCTAATAAAAATAGGCCAATCTGCCCCCAAGGGGGACAAAAATAGCCTAAAAATAATTTGTCCCCCAGTGGAGCGACCCTTATCTAAAGGGTCACTCTCCTCCTGGAAAAGAAATGCAAAGTAAATAATCCCCGGCACCTAATGGTTTCTGCGTCCCGGGGGCAGATCAGACTAATTACAGTAGGCTGATCTGCCCCCAGGGTAGGCAGAAAAGGCTTTAAGAAAATTGCCCCCCTAGGGAGCGACCCTTGCCCAAGG
Organism: Pleurodeles waltl; assembly: GCF_031143425.1. Classification (NCBI taxonomy): domain Eukaryota; kingdom Metazoa; phylum Chordata; class Amphibia; order Caudata; family Salamandridae; genus Pleurodeles; species Pleurodeles waltl. Next base: position 504,106,572 of record NC_090442.1, on the reverse strand, counting down.
GGCCGCTCCCCTTATTCACAAACATAAGAAATGCTGATAGAGACATCAAAGGAAAGGAAAGGCCCACACCTCCGGGTCAGAAGAGAAATGCTTAGCATTTCTCTTCCGGATCGCGCTGGAAGCACAGCTTCCAGGACGATGGGAGGTGACCTCTGATGAGGTCAGCGCATGATGTGCGTGCTGATGTCATCAGACATCACTGGGGGAGGGTGGGGGGTTGGTGGTCGAAGAGAAAGTGATTCCCCTTCCATCCCTGCCCTGAGGGGCTGGGTGGGAGGCTCATGGGGGGAGCACTAGTGCTCCCCAATAAGCCAGGTGCAGGACGAGCTGGTCTTGTCCTCGCCACACAATGACCATGGCCGAGGACGAGATCCGCTCGTACTGATCACCTAGGGGGTTAGAATGTAAATTAGTATATTGAATTTAAAGTTTATTTTTAATTAATTCAACTTTTAATTGATACTTATATAAAATAAATATTCAACTAATTATTGTTGTAACTATTTGTTGTTTTTAATTAATTGTTGCTATGTTTCTTCAGTTTATTTAGTTACAAAATTGTTTAAATTAATCTAATCAATTCTATCATTTTTCAAAATGGAGACTCCTGCCCTTGTTTGTATTTGTGCCATAGTAACAAACAAGTGTGGTGAAGTCTGTGTCGGCCCGTGGTGGGGCAAAGTCTATGCCCGCACTTGGGGCAGTATTGGAATTCTGCTCACAGTGTAGGAGGGAGACTTTGGTAGCCCAAGGCCCACAATCGGTGCACATGGAGCCACTTGCCTACATAAAACTGCATGTGGTGAACAGCAGGGACCAGTTTGAGGTGGAGGTGAGCACTGTCACAGCGTTAGAGCTGGAACTCCAGGGTAGAGCCAGGGGAATTCAGAGGTGTCCAGGCTAGGTCCCGGTACAGCTTGTGCCCCTGTATTAGCTCCCCCACCCTCCCGTGCCCATCTGTGAGGCAGGGCATAGTGATGAAACCCTAGACACTCCCTCATAAGTCCCTGAACATCCTACACCCTCCAGCCCCACCTGATGGTGGAAATATGACACCAGAGTGGCAATTGCCTGCACAAAGGGTGGGTATCTATTCCCCCCAAGGAATGGCTTAAGGGACCACAATAATGCCTATTTAGAGACGCAGTAGTGGTGCAGTGTCTGAGATATCTGGAGCACTGAGTGGGGACCTATAACATCGGGTCTCCTGGGGTGGAATGTGAGAGGCTTGGGAGGCACACCTGGCGTGCGGGGCCAGAGTGTCAGATAATCCTTCACAGTGGTGGGCCCAAATATGCCCAGATGAATAGCCTCGATAAATATACTGTGCAAATGGCCCTCCCTGGTGCTGTGGTGAACAGTGATGCGGCCAGAGATAGCCAACTAGAAGGACAACAGGAGCAAAACCCCATACTGGCACTCAAGAGATCCACTCACAACTGATGTGAATCTACTTCGTGCTGATGTCAGGAAGATGGCGGACAAAGTGACAGTGGCCGAGACACAAATATGTGGGCTGAAGTTGATGACCAAAAGACTGCAGGAGCACAAACAAAGCCTAACAAAACAGAATGCCATCATTGCAGCCAAACTGGAGGACCAGGAGTGAAGGGAGCTTCGCAACAATACTAGAGCGACTTGGGTCCAGGGGGATTGAGGGGGCCCAGTGAGGAACTCTTTCCAGAGGATCTCATCCTGAACACTTAGCGGCCTAAGCGACTATCCAACAACTTTTCCAGTTAAAGGGAGCATGGGGTACCAGCACAACCCCCCACGACTGGGTGCCCCACCGCAAATAATCATTGCAAGGGTGTTTGATTATAGGGACTGGGTTGTGATCTTTCAAGCAGCCCGAACTAACAGTGGCCTCCAGTACAAAAACCTTGAGTAGGTAAATATAGCACTTCATGCCAAGGAACCTAAATACATGATGCTCTACCCAGCCAGACTGAGAGTGGTGGCGGAGGGCAAGTCCTGGCAGTTTCCTTCTCTTTAAGAGGCAGGGAATTGGCTCGAGGGGTGCCGAACAGCAGACCTGAAGGGAAATCGAGACCAGATGGGAAAACACACTGAAGGCGAATGAGGCACTTGGAGACTGGTATCACAGAGGGTGAATCCGGGTCAAGACACCCCAAGGGATGTGTAGTGGATACTGTTTCTGCCATCAACCGGTATTTACTGACACATCTGGGAGAATGGAAGGAGGTACCCTGATGCTTCCCTGGACATGATGGTTGAATCCCTCAGGGGTTTTGACAGGAAATCTAGCAATTCCAAAGATTGGCTTGGCTCAAAAAAGGGATGCAAGTCTCAGCTGGGTGGTGAAAGTCCTTGACAAGGATTGGAAACTGGAAAGAACTGGTGCAGCAATAGCAGACACCTTTGCCTCATACTATGAAACAGTTTTTATGTTGACAACCGCAATGACAGATGCTGACAGTATAGACTGTCTAAAAGATATAAATCTCTCGTCTTTTACAGCAGAAGATCAGAAGGCCTTGGAAGAGGACATCACATTGGCAGAGATATCAGCGAAAATTAGAAGCATCCAAAAGGGTAAGGCTACCCGACCCAAAGGCCTAATGGTGGAGTTGTACAAAGGGATAGTAGATAAAATTGCAGATCAGATGTCGGCTATGTTTTTGGAGGTGTGTAATGCAGGAAGCCTTCCAGAAGTCCAACAAATAAAAAGCGGAAACTCTTAACGGATTGCGGGTTATACAAACCAATATCTACTGAACAAAGAGACTAAGGTAATAGCAAAGGCTCTTGCAGACAGGTTACAGAGGGTCAACTCCTCAGTGATTCACCCTAGTCAATCAGGTTTTATGTGACAAAGGAGTACATTGCTTAAGTTGTGGCACCTCTATGAGGTGCTACATCTGATGGGGTAACCTGGTATCCATCAGGCAGTGCTTATGGCCGAAGGTGCCAAAATGGCATCTGACAGTATTGAGTGTTACTATTTATTTGCAACTCTGGTCAGGCTGGGATTGGGCCCCAAATTTTGTGGGAGGGTCCATCTCTTATATCAAGGGCCGCTGGCATGGATAAAGGTCAATAATGCAGTATCTAGTTTATTTGCCTTGCAAAAGGGAATGAGGCATGGGTGTCCCCTTTTTCCTATACTATTCATTCTGGTACTCAAGCCCGTCATGGACTCATTTTGCCAGCACCCATTTATTTAGGGGATATGGATCAAGGGGGGGTTGGCAGAAGCCCATCTCCCTTGATGCAGATAATGTGTTGCTTTATATCACAAACCAAAGCCTGTTTATTAACAGAGTAATGCAGACATTTAATATTTTTGGAGACTATTCAGGCTAGTGTATTAATTGGGCTAATTCCCTAGTGTATATCCTGCCAGGAGGTGCTCTGAGATTCATTCATGTGGTCCCAATCCCACTTGTAAGGGAGGGCTTTATCTATCTTGGGATGTATACTACACAATATCCCACTAAGTTTGTGCGTAAAAGTCTATACCCGCAGCTTGACAGACTAAGGAGAGATGTAGAATCCTAGATGGTTGCCACTGCATGGGCAGGGTGGCTCCGTATAAAATGATGACGCTTCCCCAGCTCCTCTATGTGTTCCAAAAAAATAATTCAAGATTCCCTTAGAGATCTTTCAGAAAATAGATTATGAGGCCAGAGTACTATTGGGGAACGGGGGCTGCATGCATATTTCACTGTGCAAGCTCCAGAGAGGAGTGTATGAAGGAGGACTGGTGGTCCCTAATGCCCCGAATTACTATTGGGAGACACAGTTGGTAGTAGTGAATGCATGGGTGTTTACTGACCATGAGGAGCCAGCATTCCGAGTGGATAGGAAGGAAATTGGTACTGGAGGGTATGAGGTAGCTTTATATTGAAGAAATAGGGAAAGACTCCTAACACTACATACCCAGATGGTAGTCAGAGCATGGAGAGCGGCCATGGGTCACTTGGGATGTGTAGGCAGACTCATAGGTTTGACCCCCCACTGGGAAAGTGATCTCCCACAGGTGGTAGGTGCTTTGCAGGGCTTCAGGAGGAAGTGGGCTCTGCCTTGCATAGGACACCTGGGATATATTTGGAGCGGCAACGCAATTGTTTCTTTTAACATCCTGCACCAGGAATTTGATAGGTAGAGAAAACATGATTCCAATACTTACCACTACGGAACACACTCCTTTATCATGTACTGGAGGAGGAACAACTGTCAGAGGCGCCTCCTCTAGAAGATCACCTTCTGACTGAACCAATCACAGTGAAGGCCATCTCAGTGGTATATAGTAAATTGTCAACAACTCCCCAGGCCCCACAGGGGTGCTGAGAGAGACCTGAGAAAGGGACCCTTGATTCTGCAATACTGACCTCAAACCAGTTCTCCTAGCACCAGGTCCCCCTTTCCTTCAGCGCCTGCTTTTTCTCAAGCACCCCTGCTGCCTTTGTTGCTGTTCTCATCTTGTTCATTCCCTTGTGTCTTCTCAAGCTTTTTGTCACTTATCACTTTCCTGTTGCCATCTCCTCTTGTGCCCGCTTTCCTTTTTTCGCCTCCTTTTGCCTTCTGCCTTCCCATGCTCTCCACTCTCTCTCTACTGCCTAATCACTGTCCTTTTTGGCTGTCTCTTTTTGTCTTTCTCTGTATTTATGCCTTCTGTGGTGTCTATTGTCTCCAGGCTCCTGATTCCTTCTGTCTCCTTTGCCCAATACTCACCCCTACTCTCCCACCCACCTCCCGCCCACTTCCTGCCTTTTTCCCTCTTCCTGCCTCCTGCCACCCTGCGCCCCTCCCTCCCCCAGGACTTACTTAATGCAGCTACACAGTGGACATGCTCAGCGGCAAGCAGCACGTGTACCAATGGTGTGAGAAAGGCAAGCCTGTCAGCACCTGCCCATTTCTGGACTGTGTCCAGAAACAGGAAACCTGACCCTCCTGTCATCCACCGTTACTCCACTGAGGAGCTCAGAGTCATGAACCTTGGACATGACAACAGCAACTGCTGCACAGCCTCCCCTCGCACAACCGGGGACCCTTGGCCTCCTGATACTGATACTTCTTCTGAAACTTGGAGCTGCCAGCGCACACAGAACTCCACGCCACATCCACCCGGAAGACTATGAACAATCCACAACCACTCCAATGCATCTTCTTCAATGCCCGATCCCTCTGCAAATATACCACAGAAATATGGGACGCCATCACCTCCCTCTCCCCTGATGTAGCCTTTATCATCAAAACCTGGCTAACTCCCTCCCTGAACCCCGACATCACCAGTGCAAAACCCAACATTGAGACTTCAACAACAAACATGGCTGGGGCATCGCATCATCTTCAAGAACACCATTCAATGTATCAATACCAATGACAAAATCACACCCCTCACCAAACACCTCAATTTCCAAGTACAAACAGACATCAAGACAACCATAAGAGGCACCTTCGTATTCAGACCCCCAGGACCCCAACTGGCCTTCTAGATGCCATCCCCGACATCATTGCACCACTAGCCATTGATTCCAACCACTACATCCTACTCGAGACCTCAACTTTCATATCAACAATCCCATCCATATCAGCTCTACCACTTTCTTCGAGAATATGAGCAACATAGGCCATAGCCATAGACCTACCCACACAAGGCTGGACAGAGTCAGATTCAGCCAGCTCACTGAACTTTCCTGGTCTGACCACAGGATCATCCACTTTACCATCGCCAATGCTCAACACACCACCGCCAAGAACTACAGAGCCGACTACTGCAGCTGAAGCAAAGTAACAGGGACACAATAGATGCGTGCCTTTACCTCATCCAAACCTAAAGCTTCATCCAAACTTGACAAGGCCATTCTGAAAGTGTTCACCTGCATCACCGAATACACGGACAGAGTTGCCCCACTGAAACCAGACAGAATCAATAAAACCTCAAGACATGCCAGCTAGTAAACCCCAGAGCTCTGAGGCACCAACCACAGCTGCTACAGACTTGAGAAACAATGGCGATCCAAGAGGAACTGCTCTGATAGAACCACTCACAAAGCAGTCCTCAGCAGCTACCACCCACAAATCAAGGAAGCCAATAGAATGGCCATCCCAACTTGCATTGACTCAGCAACCAACCTCACAAAGGAACTTTTCAGAATAGTCAAAGAATACTCCAATCCGACAGCCACAGAGAACACCACCCACCATTCCCAAGAACGCACCCTCTCAAACGACTTCCACAGCAGGATCACTAACATATAAATCAACTTCAGCCCTCAACCCTCAATCTCCAATCTCAGCTCTCTCGACCTCCCACAGCACACCAACAGAACAATCACCATGTGGTCACCGCACTCCACCTCTGCCATCATGTCATCAATCCACTGCGAAGCACCCTCTGATCCTGCCCCCACCATCTGTCCAACCTTGGAAGTAACTTCATCAGCACAGAACTCACCAGCATCCTCAACCCCTCCATCACCTCAGCAGTTTTTCTGGACAAATGAAAACATGCAGAAACCAGACCCCCTCCTGAAAAAACCCTCCGCCTACTGCAACAAACTCAAAAAATATGTCGTATCCCTCTGCTCCCCTACCCTGCCAAAGTACTTGAAAAAGCATCACTCAACAGCTCACCTGCTACCTGGAAGAAAACAGTTTACTGGACATCTCCCAATCAGGTTTCTGCACCAATCACAGCACTGAAACGACACTCATTGCCACCACGGGTGACATGAGAACACTCCTCAATCATGGGGAAACTGCTGCCCTGATCCTCCTCAACCTATCAACCGCTTTGGACACCGACTCCCACCACACCCTCATCAGCAGACTTAACAGCATCCGAATACTAGACAAGACTCTCAAATGGATCATCTCCTTCATGACAGGATGCACTCAGAGTATCTGAGTACCTCCCTTCAGCTCCGCACCCAAGAGCATCATTTGCAGCATACCTCAAGGCTCATCCTTCAGACCCACCCTATTCAACACCTACATGACCCTAGCTGGTGGCCAGCCAAACTCGGACCCACTCCATGCCCACAGACCACACATGCAACCTCAGCATCATTCTCAAGAGCAAACTGACTATGAAGCAGCAGATCAACGCAGTCACCTACTCCTGCTTCCACACCCTCTGCATGCTATGCAGAATATTCCAATGGGTCCCAGCTAATATCAGGAAAACAATCACTCAGGCCCTCAATACCAGCCACCTTGACTACGGCACTGCTCTCTACACCGGCATCGCCTCCGACCTCTAAAAAGAAACTCCAGACAATACAGAACACTGCAGCCAAACTCATACTGGACCTACCTGAAGACACCAACATCACCACACCTCAGAAACCTCTACTGGCTTCCCATCCAGAAGAGAAGCCACTTCAAGCTCCTCACACATCCCTACTAAGCCCTGCACAATCATGGACTGGATTACATCAACCACCACCTACACTTACACCAGTCCACCAGACACCTCTGCTTCTCCTCCCTGGCCCTTGCACACACTCCCAGGATCCATCTCAGTTGCAGCAGAGGCCTCTCATTCTCATACATTGCTGCCAAAGCCTTGAACGACCCTACCAACACCCTCTGAAGCGCACTCTTATTGCAGACTTGAGGAAGAGACTCAAGACCTTGCTCTTTGATAGAGACACCACACCCCCAGTGGTGACAGAGATTACCCCCAGGGGTGACAGTGCCATGCTCTATAAATGACTGATTTATTGAACACTTGAGCAGAGGACTCGGAGGAAGGCCTAAAGAGCCCATGAGAAATAGCAATCCGTACTAAATATAGACTAGTGCAGCTTAGAATCCTGATTTATTAGTAAGTCCCTAGTATAGTGCACCAGGTGTGCCCAGGGCCCGTACATCAAATGCAACAAGTGGGCCTTCAGCACTGATTGTGCCACCCACATGAGTAGCACTGCAAACCTGTCTCAGGCCTGCCATCTCAGTGCTTATGTGTGCAGTTTTAAACTGCCATGTTGAACTGGCAAGTGCGTGCACCCACTTGACAGGCCCAAACCTTCTCTTTTGTCACTTGTAAGCCATCCCTAAAGTAGGCCCAGGACAGCTCAATGGGCAGGGTGCAATGTATGTAAAAAGTAGGACATGGACTGGTGTGTTTTACATGTCCTGATAGTGAAATACTACTAATTAAATTTTTCACTATTGCAAGACCTACCTCTCCTATAGGGTAACATGGAGATTGCCTTAAAATATCATTTTAGTGTAATTTCCCATTGGGAGCAGATGGAAATTGGGAGTTTGGGGTCTCTGAACTCACAATTTAAAAATACATCTTTTGGAGAAGTTGGTTTTTTAATTGAAAGTTTGAAAATGCCACTTTTAGAAAGTGGGCAGTTTTTTGCTGAACCATTCTGTGCATCTGCCTTTCTGCTGAATACATGTCTGGGTCAAGATGACAGTTGGGCTGTTTGTGCTTTCACTCTAGTCAGACACACAAAGGGGGCAGAGTTGTGCCCTGCATATTCTGATGGCCCATCACCAGGCTGATGGGTCTTCCTGAGCTAGAATGGTAGGAGGAGCTGAAAATTGCACCTGCATAGGGCTATGCCTGTCCTCATACAAAGCAGTCTCCCTGGATTGTGTCTGTGGCCAGGACAGGGAAAAGAAGTGTCACATGCACTGCAAAGACTTCTCTTTGAAGTTTGGCTACTTCAAAGACATAAATGGGTATAAGTACTGGACCCCTCTCACCACATAGTTAGAACACTTCTGGACTGAGGAAATTCTGCCAGGAAATAGAGCTGGATACTATAAGAGGGTCTGCCACTCTGCCTGTTGCTTTATTGTGCTGGTCTATTGCTTGCTGCTTCTGTTCAGGGAGTGAAAGGACTGGACATTGCTTTATATATCCTGCTTCCAAGGTTCTCCAAGTGCTTAACTTTAGGTTACCCCTGTTAAGAAGTCTCAGGGCCATCAAAGACTTCACCTGCCAGTACCTGGGCTCTTTTAATGATCTTAAAGAGAAAACCCACGCATTGACTCCTAGCACCGCTGTAAAGCAATGCATTGCTGGAAGAATCCAACACAGCGCCTGTTTTGCCAATGGGAATCAACGCATCACTGTAATGATTGGATACAGTGCCTACACCACCACTGTAGAATCAACGCAATGCCTACTTCGCCACTGTAGACCAATACAGCGCATCTGGATTATCTACGTATCGTTCCTGGGTGCAAATTTCTTCATCAACACTGCACCAGAATAAGGAACTAAGGCTGCATGTCCGTAAACAAACACATCACCTACCCTGACAGTAAGGAACCAACACATCACCTCCTTGCAACCGTAAGGAACTGATGCATCACCTCCCCTGGCAGTAAGAAACCAGCTCATTGCTGCTTTACCGGTGCCTCACCTCCCCTGAGCCTGTTCTCGTCTTTGATTTTTGATGCATCTAATGTACTTTGTCCTAAAAAAAAAAAAAACATTGTTTTCTATGGACTAAACTTGTTTAAACTTTTGAAAGTGATACTAGACTTGCGTATGTTAGATTTTTGTCATTTTGGTCTTGCTTTGTTCAGCTAAATATTGACTATTTTTCCAAACTGGTGTGGACTACTTTTGTAGTGTTTTCACTGTGTGTGTGTGTGTGTGTGTGTGTGTGTGTACAAATAATTTACACATTGCCTCTGAGATAAGCCAGTCTGCTCGTGCCAAGCTACCAAGCAGGGGAGCAGGGGTTATCTTAGCTGTGTGACTCTCTTACCCTGACTAGAGTGAGGGTCCCTACTTCCTACAAACCACTGCCAACTAGAGACCTGTTTTGTTATGCCACTGCTCTGTAGCGCAAAGGTGATAGCTCTTTCCACTTAACTTGCACCTGCTCTAATACATCAATAATTGGTGTGGTGCAGGGATCAATTTCCAGTGACTGATTGTTGTTCATGCTGCCTCCTGTAATCTATGGCTGATTTGAGAGGCCCTTGTGGTGCTGTGCATGAAGTTCCTGGACTATTACTGCTCTTCGGTGTGCACACAGGTCTAGTCAGTCATAAAACAAAGGAGTTAGAAGGAAAACCAGGACAAATCAGTGCCACTGTCTCTTATGTTAATGTGACTTTCCACTCTCATATGGCTTGTATTTCTCTAGCCATGTGCCAGGACAACTGTTGCACTTGTCCACAACACCTGTTACAACCAACTTATATGAATAATTTTCCAAAATATTTAACATAAATTAGGCATAGTTACCTCCTACAGTCAATAGTCTTTGATCTAATGGTATTCTGGTTGTATTTGCATATACACAACAATGCCACATCAGCATCTGGGTACTTCTCTATGCAGAAGAGGATTAAACAAGTTTGTGTCATTTCCTGAATCCTGTAAGCAACAGGACAACCAAGGTGACTGCCCCACACTACTTGGCGTGTGTGTGGCCAGCCAAAATTAGCGGGACATATCTGCTTTAATGTTGTTTTTGTCTATAGGTTGGCAGCCATATGCAGGGTAATGGAGCATGTGGCAGAGGACCCATGTTTCTGCCCACTTGCCACCTCCATGAGCCTCCACATAGTTTTGAAGTTTGCACGTATTCAAAATGACCAAAAAATAATAAAAGTCTTACTTCATCAAAAGCATAAACAAGGTAAGGCAGCTTTCACTGAAATACCAAGATGATCTAAATTCATCAAATAGCTAAATTCATGTTAGTGGGACTGTCACGCTCATATTCTTTCACTTCAGTCATACAATTACTTGTATTTGCACATGTGTTCCAGCTTAAGATTACATGATGTGGTAGAAGAACTTCAAATGGTGAACATAAGGACTGGAGCATATCCATCTCCTGTGTGTTTGGATAAAGATTTCGTTTTCCTAATGATGATAACATATCATTCAAGTATCCCTATAGTGGAACAGAAGACCTCCAAGAACAAGAACACTTGCAAACAAATATGCACAACGAAAGCCTGGCACTGCTACCTGGAAATGATTTATGCTTTAATATGTATGTGATATTGTCTTTCTGTTTCCAGTTATACTTCACGCCGTACCAGTCAGAGTGCTAGTGACATTGCCTTGGACATTAGCGATCAGTTCTTCCTCTGCAGTATGGTAGAAACCCATGGACGTTTTCAGGGCAGCACGGGAAGTAGTATGTGTAGGAATCTTATGCTTGCATTTGCTTTGAGACATTTGTCAATTTTCCAATCCTATTCCCTCATGCTTTTCATTACATTTGCAATGGCATGCATGATTTTGAAGAAATAAAACTCCTTCATTATTTTACACTCTTACAATGTCCTCACAGCACATGTTTGCGTGTAATTGTGCAGCTCGTTCACTGCAGGGTCTGTTTTTGTAGTAGACTGGTCACATGGTTATAAATCAATATCGTGCCTTAAGATGTAAATAGTAAGACAGGTGTACATGATGAACACGGGTAAATGATATGCTTACACACATGATCCAATTCTAGAACACTATAGTTTCTCACATCTCATTCATCATTCCTGACTCCTCAGCCCTCAATTCTCCTCCCTCATATATAAAACCTATTCTCTAGTTACTCACCCTCACTCATCGCCCTTCACTCTCCCTTCAGTCTATCTTCATTGCTCACTCATTCTCCCTCATCGTTCACTCCTCATTGTTCACTTCTCAAGCCTTATCCATGTCTTCATTCCTCCAATACTTAGTTCTCCTTCCTCAGTCTTATTCTTCACTTCTCACTTCTGATCGTAAACCTCACTTTTCATCTCCCACTCCTAATCATTCCTCATTTGTCAGTCCTCACTTCTCATCACTCATAACCCATCCTCCATTCTTCATTCATATTTTTTCAATCCTTATCACTCACTTAGTTGTCATCCTTTATTCCCTTTCGTCGTCCCTGGATCCTTATCTCTAAGTTGTCACTCTCCATTACTCATTGATCATCTCACACTCTTCACCCTGCTTCTCACTTTAAGAGTTACGAGTTAAATGGAAAATGGATGATTTCTAAAATATACAATTCACTGTCAATTTTAGGAAACCCCATCCATCGCTCCTCGTGCTTCGATTCCCATTCCTCACTCCTTATCCCTCATCTGTTCCTTATTGTCAGCTTTTGTACAACTTTGCGCACGAGACACAAAGAAGCAATGTTCTTTTCCATCTTTTACCATTCGCACCAGTGACTAAATATATAAGAACACGAAGGCCAGTGGCAGAAGCTGGTGAAGGGAAATTGGATAAGAGAGAGACCAGAGACACGACATACAGCACAGTGCTTCATCACTTCGGGAGCCGAGGTAGGCTGCAGGTTCTACAAGACAAAGAAACACCTTACTTAAATTGCAGTCGGAACATTGAACATAATTTGAATGGTGAAATGCTGTAATTTTGCAATAGATCCGTATAACTCGCTATGCTTTGGTGAATTACTATGCAACTCAGAAGCTATGGAAAATAAATAGCTTTCTTAAATGTATTTCCATATTTGTACATCTCTTCTGAGTATAATCAATCAGTAAATATTCCCCTGCATTATGTCCTATTAAAATGATGGTAAAAGTATGTTCTGCATATTGTAAGTCAAAGATAATATCACTCGCGTCATATAAACCATCAATGAAATGTGTGTAAACATTTAGCACATGTATTGAAAAGAATGAAACCAAATAGTGAAATGCAAGTATTTATCTTACTTTTACAGTACTGGCTGCATGTTTATTTTGCGTACACACACACTAACAGAAGCACTTTCACTCATTCCTAACAGAGGTAGGAGAGAGGAGTGAATAGGAAGTGTGAGGAGTGAGGGGGAAAAAGCGATAGATGAGGAAATGGTGATAAGGATGTCCTAAGATAGACAGAATGGTGTGTAGTGCATTTCAGGAAATCACCATTTTCCATTTCACTCATTATCGTTGAACTGTGAAGAATAAGGGATGAGGAGTGAGAGACAAGGGGGAAGAATAAGAAAATACGAGTGAGGTGACCCCTGGTAAGTGTGAGATTAAGGGCCAGGACAGAGAGGTGAGTAGTGAGGGTTGAGGAGTGGTATATGAGAATGACTGAAAATTGAGATGTGAAAGATGATGCACGAGAGGTAGAGAGTATACATGAATGTATTATAGTTTTCATGAATGAGCACATCTCAGAGAATCACCTCAGCAGTGATAGATCAAAACAAATGCATACTCTGGATGCATCCAGTCATGATAAATGATCGATATAATCCCTTGGAGAGACAGGAAAGCGACTCACACTCGTAAACTGACTACAACCAACCATAATCTCAATAGTCCATTTAGGGGTGACGAGAAATAAACAACAGGCATGGACAGCAGCAATAAAGCTATTGGACCGGACGGCCTTAGGCTGGTCACTCCTAACTTTTTGCCTGCCTCCCTCCACTTTTTAGACACTCTTTTTGCTGGTTTTAAGACTCTGCCTCTTTACCATTGCTAACCAGTGCTAAAGTGCATATACTCTCTCCCTTTAAACATGGTAACATTGGATCATACCCAATTGGATCATTTAATTTACTTAAAAGTCCCTAGTATAGTGCACTTGTGGGCCTGCAGCACTGATTGTGCCACCCACTTAAGTAGCTCCTTAACCTTGTCTCAGGCCTGCCATTGCAAGGCCTGTGAATTCAGTTTCACTGCCAGTTGGACTTGGCATTTAAAAGTACTTGCTAAGCCTAAAACTCCCCTTTTTCTACATATAGGTTACCCCCTAAAGTATGCCCTAGATAACCCATAGGGCAGGGTGCTATGTAGGCAAAAGGCAGGACATGTACCTGTGTAGTTTACATGTCCTGGTAGTGTAAAACTTCCAAATTCGTTTTTACACTGCTGTGAGGCCAGCTCCCTTCATAGGTTAACATTGGGGCTGCCCTCATATACTGTTTGAGTGGTAGCTGCTATTCTGAAAGGAGTAGGAAGGTCATATATAGAATGGCCAGAATGGTAATACAAAATCCTGCTGACTGGTGAAGTTGGATTTAATATTACTATTTTATAAATGCCACTTTTAGAAAGTGAGCATTTCTCTGCATTTAAATCCTTCTGTGCCTTACAATCCACGTCTGGCTGGGTTTAGTTGACTGGTCCCTTGTGAATTCACTCAGACACACCCCAAATACAGGATACTCACCCTCACTTGCACTTGCCTGCATTTTTAATGGGTCTTCCTGGGCTGTGAGAGTGGAGGGCCTGACACATACATGTCAAAGGTCTGTAGCCTGCCCTCACAAAAAGGACTGCCACACCCCCTACTGGGACCCTGGCAGACAGGATTGAACTGAAAGGGGACCTTGTGCACTTCTAAGCACTCTTTGAAGTCTCCCCCACCTCAAAGGCACATTTGGGTATTTAAACAGGGCCTCTGCCCCTACCAACTCAGACACCTCCTTGAGAACAGAACCTGAACCAGAACTTGCATCCTGTCAAGAACTGCCTAGCTGCCCAAAGGACACACCTGTCTGCTTTCTGTGAAGGACTGCTGCCTTGCTGTTGCCCTGCTGCCTTGCTGCTCTGGCTGTGCTGAGAAGTGCTCTCCAAGGGCTTGGATAGAGCTTGCCTCCTGTACTTTGTTTTTCCTGACTGTTAGACTTTTCATCCTTGGCGTGGTCTCCCTTAACTTCTTGCCTCTGTTTCCCAGATTGTTGATGTGTGCTGGACTCTGAGTTTGCTGTTTTTGTTTCTCTGGGCACTTTACCACTGCTAACCAGTGCTAAAGTGCAAGCGCTCCTTTACAAAACGTGTATGTAATTGATTTATCCATGAGTGGCATATTTGATTTATTAGTAAGTCCCGAGTATACTGCACCAGAGGTGCCGAGGGCCTGTAAATCAAACACTACTAGTGGGCCTGCAGCATTGGTTGTGCCACCCACATAAGTAGCTCTGTAATCATGCCTCAGACCTGCCATTGTAGTGTCTGTGTGTGCAGTTTTAACTGTAAATTTGACTTGGCAAGTGTACCCACTTGCCAGGCTTAAACCTTCCCTTTTCTTATATATTTGACACCCCTAAGGTAGGCCCTAGGTAGCCCCAAGGGCAGGGTGCAGTGTATGGTTAAGGTAGGACATATAGGGG
This sequence comes from Pleurodeles waltl, assembly GCF_031143425.1. NCBI lineage: Eukaryota > Metazoa > Chordata > Amphibia > Caudata > Salamandridae > Pleurodeles > Pleurodeles waltl. Next base: position 504,091,534 of record NC_090442.1, on the reverse strand, counting down.
GTCATTACAACATTGGCGGTATAAGGCGCTTACTGCCGTGCAGAAGACCGCCAATACACCGCCAATACACCGCCGCGGCGGTCTACCACCGCCGCGGCTATTATGACACACATCACGGAATCGGCCGAAATTCAGACACCCACACAAGTCCGCCACACCAAAGGTCAGCGATAAACATGTGGAAACAAATCCTCCACCTCCACGCCAACAGAAACACGCCCATGCTATTATGACCCACAAATCCATGCGGCGGTCTTTCAAACGCGGTATTCCATTGGCGGTACACACCGTCGCGCTCAAAATACACACAATGCTCCAAAACACCGCCACATTGGACAATTACAAATACACACACCTGATACACATACAAACAACACTCCCACACACCCAACTCAATATAAAACACACACCCACATCCACACAAACCCCTACGACCAGAATTTCTGAGAGAAGGCCAGAGAAAGACAGCACAGAATAGAGAACCCCATTACACAGAGGCACTGTACACCATCACCCACACAACACCCACGCACAAAACACCACATACCACTACACTCACCACACTCATCAACACATACACCACCCAACACCTCACACACACCACCCCATGGCACGCCAAAGACACCCCACCTTCTCCGAGGAGGAGCTCAGGGTCATGGTGGAGGAAATCATCCGGGTACAGCCACAGCTATTTGGCTCACAGGTACAGCACACATCCATAGCCAGGAAGATGGAGCTATGGCAAAGAATAGTCGACAGGGTCAACGCTGTGGGACAGCATCCAAGAAATAGGGAGGACATCAGGAAGAGGTGGAACGACCTACGGGGGAAGGTGCGTTCCACGGTCTCCAGGCACCACATCGCGGGACAGCGGACTGGCGGCGGACCCCCACCTCCTCCCCCACAACTAACAACATGGGAGGAGCAAGTCTTGTCCATCTTGCATCCTGAGGGCCTCGCAGGAGTCGTTGGAGGAACGGACACTGGTAAGTCAAATCTTAACTATCATATCCCCCACCTCACCTGCATGCTATCACACACCACACCCTCACACACTCCCCTATCACCCCAAATCCTCACCTATCTACCCATGACACCAACCACCCATCCCAACCCCAAGACCTGCATTACATAACTAAGCATGGATACCCATCACTAAAGCATGCCCACTGCACAGACCCACAACACCCCCCAAACAACAGCACACAAGCCCCCACACAGGAATGGCTGCACTGGTGTACACGCACACCCAACCATTGCACAGCATGAAACACACACATACAATAATCATGTACTTATACCCCCGCAGGAACCCGAAGGAACGTCACCACACCAGAGGGTCCAGACAACACCACTCCACCCCCAGAAGAGGCCCACAGTGACGACAGCAGCTCTGCCCTACTGGATCCTGATGACTATCCCGGACCATCGTGGGCCTCAGGACAGTCAGTTCCCCTTGCCCAGCCATAGCCCAACACCGAACTTCCACCCTCTGGGAACACCAGCACAGCACCCACCCAGCGGGCCCATACCTCCCTACCCAGGACAGGTCAATCAGCGGTATGTCCACCACTACAGGGCACCCAGGCTAACCCAACACCCCAACAACAGGGACCTGGGGGCAGTGGTAGTGGGCACACAGTCCAGGGGACGGAGGCACAGGAACACAGGGGAACTGAGAGGGCTGCTGTGCGACAGGGGGAGGACAGGCCAAGGGAACCTACTCTCCACGAGGCCCTCTCCTCCATCATGGGAGCATACCACCACTCCCAGGAGACCATGGCAACGGTTCTGGGCAAGTTGCAGGAGACCCGGCGTCTGCAGGAGGAGCAGTATTTGGGGTTCAGGGAGGAGCCCAGGACCATCCATTGTAGGGGTGCTGACGGACATTCAAAAGACCTTGAGGGACACCGTGGCACTCCAAGGAGCCCCTGACACTAGCCACGACAATGAAATGCCCACCACCTCCGCCGGCGCTAGTGGACAGGACGCCCCGCCATAGGACCAACACACCAGCAACCCACCCCCTGCAGACGGACAACCACCACGAAAGCGGGCCCTGAGATCCAGGAACAGGACAGAGCAAGATGGCAAGACCCCCGCCAGGAAATGACACCACCCTGATTGTCCCCCCACTGTACCACTTTGTGACCCTGTCCAAATCGGAACTGCCCCAGCTCCACTTCCAATGGCCAGATGTGCAATGTACCTGTGAGACTAATAGACTGGACTCTGCCATGGACATTCCTCCACCATCACCCATCCCCATTTCACAACCCCCATTCATTGTTATGCACTTAAATAAACAACCTTGAAAAACTAATAAAACTTGAGTCAGTCAATGATTTTGAACTTTGTATTGTCAATTACAGTGTCAAAAATGGATACCCATTGGAAGGCCAACATACCAATGTCACAAATCACAAGCCTTTCAAGGGTGCAAGGTGTTGACACGTAGGTTACCAAATTTGTGAAACTGAAATGGAAGGGGACAGTTAATATTATGTTAAACATGAAAATGTACTCACCTGTGTCTCACTGGAAATATTGCTGTATGACTGACTCCCTGTTGTCGTTTTCTTCTTCATCAGCTTCCTCCTCATCACTGTCCACAGGCTCCACAGGCTCCACAGCTGCTACAACACCGTCATCTGGATCATCCTCCTGCAGAAAAGGCACCTGCCGTTGCAATGCCAAGTTATGGAGCATAGAGCAGGCAATGATGATGTCGCACACCTTCTTCGGTGAGTAGAATAGGGACCCACCTGTCATATGGACGCACCTGAACCTGGCCTTCAGGAGGCCGAAGGTGCGTTCGATCACCCTCCTAGTCCGCCCATGGGCCTCATTGTACCGTTCCTCTGCCCTGGTCCTGGGATTCCTCACTGGGGTCAATAGCCAGGACAGGTTGGGGTAACCAGAGTCCCCCAATAGCCATACACGGTGCCTCTGGAGTTGAGCCATCATATCAGGGATGCTGTTATTCCGCAGGATGTAAGCGTCATGCACTGTGCCAGGGAACATTGCATTTACCTTCGAGATTTACTGGTCTGCCAAACAGACAATCTGGACATTCATGGAATGATAACTCTTCCTGTTCCTGTACACCTGTTCACTCCTGTGGGGGGTGAGCAGAGCTACATGGGTCCCATCAATGGCACCTATGACGTTGGGGATATGTCCAAGGGCATAGAAGTCACTTTCACTGTAGGCAAATCCTCCACCTGAGGAAAAATGATGTATCTCCTTACGTGTTTCAGCAGGGCAGACAACACTCTGGAAAACACGTTGGAAAACCTAGGCTGGGACATCCCTGATGCCATGGCCACTGTTGTCTGAAAAGACCCACTTGCAAGGAAATGGAGCACTGACAGCACCTGAACGTCAGGGGGGATTCCAGTCGGATGGCGGATTGGTGACATAAGGTCTGGCTCCAACTGGGTACATAGTTCCTGGATTGTGGCATGGTCGAACCGGTAGGTCACGATCAAATGTCTCTCTTCCATTGTCAACAGGTCCACCAGCGGTCGGTACACCGGCGGATTCCGCCATCTTCCAATATGTCCCAACTGTCGGTCCCTAAGAAGGACAACAGCGAAGAAACTGTCAGCATTCCTCCAGGTATGTACCCACAGTCACACACAAGACTACAACAGACAATTAACCCATTCGGGAAATGTGTAGAGTGTAGGCCTCGGTATGTGTGACGCAGTAGTAAATGAAGCCATGTGGGCCCCTGAAATGGCGACCGCCTGACCTCTAAACTGGGACAATGGAATTGTGGGGTAACTGTGCTGGCGTTCCACACCGTCGTGGTAGGCGGTCTTAGAGCGCGGCGCAATGCTGCATTGGTTAACATTGGACCCTATGGGTCCCAGGAGCCAATGAACAGGTGCGCTGGCAGTGATGATGCGCCCGCCGCGGACGTCACCGCCGCGGACGTCACCGCCGCGGACTTCACCGCCGCGGACGTCACCACCATTTTCTATCTCTTCAATCACTAGATACCTGACCTTCGACAGGAGAGGACCTACACTGCTAGTGCTGCTGTGACCTCGGTCTGGAAGCGACGATGGCTGCTGCGTCTGGGGAAAGGGCCCCTGCCTTCACTGCACAGGAGTTGGAGAGACTTGTGGATGGGGTCCTCCCCCAGTACACGCTACTCTACGGTCCTCCAGACCAACAGGTTAGTACTGAGGGAGCACGTTGTATGGACTAGGCCTGGGTGGAGAGGGCTGGGTGAAAGAGGGAAGGGGGCAGAGTACATAGAACAGTTATGCATGGGGATGAATGGGCCACATGGACAGAGTTGGGAGGGGCCACTCACATTGACGGTGCAGTAGGTAATGACTGTTCCTCTTTCCTTGTGCATGTCATGTAGGTCAGAGCCCACCAGAAGAGGGACATTTGGCGTGCCATCGCCAAGAAAGTCCGGACCCCGGGGGCCCACCAGAGACGGGGCACCCACTGCCGTAAGAGATGGGAGGACATTCGCCGCTGCAGCAAGAAGATGGCGGAGGCTCAGCTGGGGATGGCCTCCCAACGTGGGAGGGGTGCCTGTCGCACCATGACCCCCCTGATGTTCCGGATCCTGGCGGTGGCCTACCCGGAGTTGGATGGGCACTTAAGGACATCACAGTAGACACAAGGGGGTGAGTACAACCTCATTCTGTGGACTTTGCGTGCAGTGGCTGTGTCTGGGTGGGGGAGGTGGGCTGTGGGTGTCCCTAGGCCAGGGCGAGTTAGGTAGGCAAGGCCCCTCCGTAATGTAGGCCATGTGGGACTCTACCCCAGATCAGAACAGAGGCAAGTTGATGTATAGCTGCTCCTTTGCCATCCATGTGCGCTTACTTCTACCATTGCCATGTAGGCCATATCCCAGAAATTGCATGTGCGGAGGGCAGGAGCACGGCATAACGCATGGGGCTGCTGTGTCTGTCTTGTCCGCCAACGGTAGCGGTATGCCATCCACTAAAACTGTCTTTCTTCTGTCTCCCCCCCTTTTCCTGCTCTCCCTGTCCTTTTGTTCATCAGCATCATCAGGCGGAGGTACAGTGGCACCGGAGCACGAGGGAGCTGCATCCCACATGGCCATGGAGGGCCACACCACAGACTCTGAATGCACCAGTGGGACGGAGGGCGAGGGGAGCTTCACGTCGGCCACAGCATCACCAACCAGCGACACAGACTCGTCCGCCGATGTGAGCTCCCCTGTGGTGGCGGCACCATCTGTGCGCCCCACTTCTACAGGTACAGCCGCCACCTCCCCTACCAGCTCGTCCTCCCAGCAGCCCCTCAGCGTGTGTCCCGTGCCCGCTCACCCAGGAGGGTGGGCATCACCTTCGCCCCAGGCACCTCAGGCCCTGCCCCAGTCACCCCTGCTGCCCTCAGTGAGGAGGCCATTGACCTCCTCAGGTCACTCACTGTTGGGCAGTCTACCATTGTGAATGCCATCCAGGGTGTAGAACGAGAGTTGAAACACTGTAATGCATTCCTGGAAGGCATTCATTCTGGTCAGGCTGTCCTTCAGCGAACCCTGCTACCTCTGGCCTCAGCACTGATGGCAGCCATTGTCCCTGTGTCTAGCCTCCCCCCTCCAACTTCCTCAACCCAGACCCAATCCCCTGTACCCCAGCCCATCCCAAGCACACCTACAGACCAGCAGGCACACAAGTCAACACACACAAGTAGCTCAAGCAAATATAGGCACCACACACACCACAGGCACTCACACAACCATCATACCCATGCAGACACAGCAACATCTACTGTGTCCCCCTCCTCCTCTTCTCCCTCCTCCCTCCCAGTGTCGTCTACACACACACCTGCATGCACCACATCTACAGGCACTAGGACTCGCACCAGGACACCCAGCACCACAAGCCACTCACCTGCACTCACCACCTCCACTCCCATTTACACGTCCCCTGTGTCCTCTCCCAGTGTGTCTGTGACGCCCCCTCCCAAAATACCCAAACGCCGGCAATCACTCACCCAACATCCATCCACCTCACGACAGCCTCCAGTACCTGAACCTGCACCCAAAACAGCTAAAGTGATACCTCCTACAACCACCTCCTCTACCTCCACTCCCAGACCCCCTCCAACTACCCATCCCAGTGTCCGTCAGAAACTGTCCCTCTGTCAAATTGACCTGTTTGACCCCCCCCCTCCAGTTCATCAGTCCCGTCGTAGCGCCTCAGCCAAAAAGCCTGCAGTGCCAGTGGTTCGTGTTCCAAGTTTTTGGAGTGCACCGTCCACCTGGGCAGGCAGTAGGACCCGGAGCCAAGGCACTGGCAGCCCACCCCCTGTAAAGGCTCTGAAATTGGAGAGTGGACGACGGGACCGTGCCAAGACTCCTGTTGGGACAACAACTGAAATGGGATCGAAGGCGATTGGTGAGTCAGCTGTAACTCCAAAGAAGGTGGGGAAGGTCCCGAGGAAGTCTGCCCAGCCTGTTGTGAGTGTCACGGCGGAGAAGTGCGCCATCATTTTCGGCGGTCCAGACACAACTGCCAGCACCGTCGTTACTGGTCAGGAGACCACCGCCAGAGTCAGTGCCCAGGAGGGCCCAAGTATCGTTACTGGTCAGGAGACCACCGCCAGAGTCACAGCCCAGGAGGGCCCAAGTATCGTTACTGGTCAGGAGACCACAGCCAGAGTCACAGCCCAGGAGGGCCCAAGTATCGTCACTGGTCAGGAGACCACCGCCAGAGTCACAGCCCAGGAGGGCCCAAGTATCGTCACTGGTCAGGAGACCACCGCCAGAGTCACAGCCCAGGAGGGCCCAAGTATCGTCACTGGTCAGGAGACCACCGTCAGAGTCACAGCCCAGGAGGGCCCAAGTATCGTCACTGGTCAGGAGACCACCGCCAGAGTCACAGCCCAGGAGGGCCCAAGTATTGTTACTGGTCAGGAGACCACTGCCGGAGTCAGTGCCCAGGAGGGACCAGGATCCCACAGCCCCGCTGGGCGATGATGGAATGTCAAGCCACACACCAATGTCCAGTGTGGAGTTCGTCATGCCACTCACCAATGTCCAGTGTGGAGTTCGTCATGCCACACACCAATGTCCAGTGTGGAGTTCGTCATGCCACACACCAATGTCAGTATCCGAAGCGCCGTGTCAAAGCACCGCTGAACAGTCCATAGACCGCCATGTCAAAGCACTGCTGAACAGGGCCAAGACCGCCATGTCAAAACACCGCTGAACAGGGCAAAGACTGCCATGTCAAAGCACCGCTGAACAGGGCAAAGACTGCCATGTCAAAGCACTGCTGAACAGGGCAAAGATCGCCATGTCAAAGCACCGCTAAACAGGGCCAAGACCGCCATGGCTAAGCACCGCTAAACAGAGCAAAGACTGCCATGTCAAAGCACCGCTGAACATGGCCAAGACCGCCATGGTGAAGACCGCTGAACAGGGCAAAGACTGCCATGTCAAAGCACTGCTGAACAGGGCCAAGACCGCCATGGTGAAGACCTCTGAACAGGGCAAAGACCGCAATGGCTAAGCACCGCTGAACAAGGACAAGACCGCCATGGTGAAGACCGCTGAACAGGGCAAAGACCACCATGTCAAAGCACCGCTGAACAGGGCAAAGACTGCCATGTCAAAGCACCGCTGAACAGGGCAAAGACCGCCATGGTGAAGACCGCTGAACAGGTCAAAGACCGTGTGGGTATGAATAGGCCGCCACATCAGGCATCCTTATCCCATGTGCAGCTGGGACAGTGACAGGACATGAACTTTCACAGGGAGACTCATCCAGTTTGGGCACCAGTCCCACCCAGTACCAGTTGAGAACTGCATCTACTTGCGATAATGTGGCTTTGCACTCCCCAGGATGGAACAGTGGGCAAACCACCCGCTGTAGAGACTTGAGAGACTGTGGCTTTGCACTTCCCAGGATGTAACAGTGGGCAACCCACCCACTGTAAAGACTTGAGAGACTGTGGCTTTGCACTCTCCAGGATGGAACAGTGGGCAAACCACCCACTGCAAAGACTTGAGAGACTGTGGCTTTGCACTCCCCAGGATATAACAGTGGGCAAACCACCCACTGTAAAGACTTGGGAGACTGTGGCTTTGCAGTCCCCAGGATGGAACAGTGGGCAAACCACCCAATGTAGAGACTTGTGAGACTGTGGCTTTGCACTCCCCAGGATACATCAATGGGCATGGAGCCCCGTCGTGGATCTGGCTTTGTATTCATCCTGCTGAGGTGCCCCCCCTTCCCTTCCCCCTGAGGTGCCTGTAGTGTTTCAATCTGATGCCCCGGCAGTGTTCTCTCGGATTTTGGTCAGGTATCTATTGTGGGCCTCGCCCATGCATTTTTGGACTGTTTGTGCATGGACATTGTTGAGTACACATCTGCAATACTTATCGGATTATTTATGTAAATAAGAGTGATTTTGGAATACATATATTTGTATATTTTTGTATGAAATGTATATTGGCACATTACAATGTTTGCCCGCAATTCGCTTTGTCTTTGCATTCTTCCGGGGGAATTGTGGGTTGTTCATGTGATATTTTTAACTGCAGTGGTAAGTATGTTGTGATATGCGAGGGTGTGGGTGGGTGTGTTTGGTGGGTGTCCCCCTATCTTTTGCTTCCCCCCACCCCAGTGTCGTAGATGCAGTACTCACCGGTATGTTCTGCGCCTACGTCGCTGTTGTTCGTAGAGGAGCAGAAAGACAAGGGCAGGGAGGATTTGGAGTTCCGGCTCCATGGAGTCGTCGTTCCTCGTTGGCTGTGTTCAGGTGAGCGTTTTCCCATAGCAAAAGCTGTTTCCGCCGTGTTTTTATCCACGGAGAATCCGCCCCCAAAAAGGTGGCGGATTGGATAGGTTGTGATACTGTGGGCGGTACATTGTCTTCCGCCTGTCTGTTGGCGGTGACCGCCACGCTGTTTGTCTGTACCGCTGTGGCGGGCGAAGTGTTAAAGTGGCTGTCTTTGTTGGTGGTTTCCGCCAGGGTCATAATTCCCTTTTTTTGTCCACCGGCCTGTTTGCAGTATTTCCACAGCTTTAACACCGTCCGCCAGGGTCGTAATGACCCCCATAGTAATGTGTTTTATATGTCCTGACAGTGAAATATTGCTAAATTCATTTTTCACTGTTGAAAGGCCTGTCCCTCTCATAGGTTAACATGGGAGTACCTTTAAATCTGATTAAAGTGTAAATTTCCTTTGGGAGCGGTTGGACATGTGGAGTTTGGGGTCTCTGAGCTCACAATTTAAAAATACATCTTTTAGTAAAGTTGATTTTAAGATTGTGGGTTGAAAATGCCACTTTTAGAAAGTGAGCATTTTCTTGCTTATACCATTTCTGTGACTCTGCTTGTTTGTGGATTTCCTCTCTGGGTCAGTTTGACAGTTGGGCTGGTTGCACCTCACACTAGACAGTGACACAAAGGGAGCTGGGGTGTAGTCTGCATTTCTTGATGAGCCATATGTGCTAGGAGGGAGGGGAGGAGTGGTCACTCACACCTTAAAGGGCTGTGCCTGCCCTCACACAATGCAGTCTCCACCCCCCTGGTGAGTGTCTGGGGCCTGGCCTGGGAAAGGCAGAATTTCACATTCAAGAGAGACTTTGCTTTGAAGTAGGCCTACTTCAATGGAGAAATTGGGTATAAGAAGGGCACCCAAAACCAGAGACTTTAGAACATTTCTGGAAACCAAGAGGAACCTCTGTCTGGAGAAGAGCTGAAGAGCTAATGAAGAAGAGCTGCCCTGCCTGTGACTGTGCTTTGTGGAACTACCCTACAGTTGTTGCTTCTGCCAGAGTAAGAGGTCAAAGACTGGACTTTGTACGCCTTCCGTCTTGTGAAGATCTCCAAGGGCTTGATTTAGAGCTTGCCTCCTGTTGTTTGAAGTCTCAGGGGCAGCAAAGACTTGTCTCTGCCAGCACCAGGAATCTCTGGAGAGACTCCTACTCTGCCCTGTGGTGCCCGTCCAGTTCCTGGGATCCTGAAAGGAGAAGCTGAAAGCCAAAGAGGAAGAAATCCACGCACAGAACGCCGTGCGGGGAAAAGATCAAAGTGACTCCTATCTGCGGCAAAAAAAATGGCGCACCGCCAGCTTCGTGGCTGAAAATTGATGCTCACCCACAATGCGACTGAAGAATTGAGACACGGAGCTGGAGAAACGACGTTCACCATCGCTGACGAAGGCTGGTGAGATCACAACCCGCATTGTGTGGTTTTTGGATCATCGTGTGGCTGGATTTCCGCCACAAACACCGCTGGGCATGTAAAAACAACGCAGGACCTGCTTGGACCCAAGAGTTCTGACCAGATCGATGCATCGCTCTCCTGTGGAGAGAAGAAACGACATGCCCGACCCGATGAAGGGAGGAACAACGCAAGGTCTCGCTCGTGAGTGAAACCGATGCATTGGAAGCCCTTTTTGATGCACACTCGCCCGTGCAGGGTTATTTTTGATGCACCCAAGGTACATTTTCACACTAACAGTGTTAGTGTTTTTAAAATTACATGAAGACTCTTTTTGCATTTTTATTGATAACCTGACTTGTGTATTCTGGTTTTTTGTCATTTTGGTCTTGTTTTGTTTAGATAAATAGTTCCTTTTTTTCTAAACCTGTGTTGTGTCATTTTGTAGTGTTTTCATTAAGTTACTGCGTGTGTTAGTACAAATACTTTACACCTAGCACTCTGAAGTTCAGCCTACTGGTCGTGCCAAGCTACCAAGGGGGTAAGCAGGAGTTAGCTGAGGGTTATTCTCTTTTACCTTGACTAGAGTTAGGGTCCTTGCTTGGACAGGGGGTAATCTGACTGCCAAGCAAAGACCCCATTTCTAACACTGACAATTTTCTAACTAAAATCCTCACTCAACATGTCTCTGGCTGGATCTCAAGCTGGAAATAAGGATTTTGACCTAGCCCTGTTGGAGACATATACTGTAAAACAGTTGAAAGGGTTCTGCAGGGATATGGGAGTACCCTCCCAAGGTGCCTCTAGAAAGGAGGAATTTTAAATGACGCTGAGGGCCTAGGCAGAAGCTCATTCAGAGGAGGATGCTGAGCAGGAGGGTCCAGAGGATGGCCCCTCCTAGGATTTTTTGCCATCAGTGGCTGATTTTACCACTGCAATTGTCCCCCTGCCAAACCAAGGATCAGTGTCTCTGATCAGGGCCTGACCGCAGAGGAAAGGAGAGAGGAGAGGGAATTTCAATTGCAAATGGCAAGGTTAAAAATTGAAGCTCAACAGGAAGAAAGAAGGGCAGAGAGAGAAGCCAAACAGGCTGAAGCTGAGAGAGCAGCCAACCAGATTGAAACTGAGAATGCAGCTGAGAGAGCATTGGCTGAGAAGAAAATTTTGTTGTCTCATGAACTGAGTCTCAAGGAGCTGGAGATCAAGGCGATACAGTCTGAGTCCAGTAGTGATGGTGGCAGCATGCATGCAGGACCTGTTGGGGAGAGGAAGGTTTGTATACCCAAGAATGTAGAGTCAAGTTATGTGGCGGAGATGACATTGATAAGTCATTAGCTGCCTACGAAGTTGCACTAAGGGCTCGTGTGTCCTCTGAGGAGCAATGGCGGCCGGCCTTGTTGTTTTATGTACCAGCAGTGGAGAGGGATACACTCCTTACACTAGATCCACATGATCAGAATGTCTATGCACCCATGAAAGACGCTTTAGTGGCCAAGTTTGGGCTGACCCCTGAAAAATACTGTCAGAGGTTTAGGGACAGCACCAAACTTTCCACACAGATTTGGGTAGACTGTTTTGATTTATCCAATAAGACACTGAATGGATGGGTGCAGGGCAGCGAAGTAAATCATTACAAAGGGTTATACAATTTGATTCTGAGAGAGCATATGTTCAGTATTTCTTTTACAGAGATGCGCCAGAACTTAGTAGATAGTAAGCTGAATGATCCGAGGAAGCTTGCTGAGGAGGCGGACCTCTGGTTAGCGCCAGAGTGTCCAAAAAGGCATCTGGGGGGGACACCCACAAGAGTGGCCAGGGTTTCCAACAGAAGAAAGAGGGGGGAGAAAAATGTAAAACAAGAAACTCTCAAAAGGCCCCCAAAACAATTCCCGGGGGGGCAGTAACCAGTCCTCTTCTAAGTTTGGGAAGAAACCAGGGTACTTCGATAAGAAGGTAGGGAAGTTCATTTACAAATGCTTAGAGTGATACCAGCATGGAAACTCTAAGGGTGACTCCCAGTGTTCCAAGAGAGAACAGCCCACCACTGGAGGGCAGACACCTAGGTTGGCTAGTGTAGCGCTCGTGGGGAGACAGTCCCAGTTAGCTTTGGGGGGGCAGATAGAGGTGTGCCTAGTATCCCTGGGAGATAAGAAGATGGTGCCAAAAGCCAACATGCCTGCCAATACCTCAAAGTATAAGCAGTGGGTCACCATTGATGGGCAAAGTGTGGAGGCTGTGCGTGACACAGGAGCCAGTATGACTACTGTCAAGAGTTAGCTGGTGTCAGCAGAGCAGATAGTCCCTAATACATTCCACCAGGTCATAGTTGCTGACAATCGTGAGAGCCACCTACCGGTGTCTCTGGTTCCCTTTGAGTGGGGGGGTCTCTGGTACTCGGAAAGTGGCTGCCATGCCTGTAGATTTTCTGTTAGGCAATGATCTTGAGCATACTGCCTGGAAAGAGGTGGACCTCAGATCCCACCTGGAGATGTTAGGTTTGCCTGAGTGGGTCTGCAGGACCACATGGTACTGGCTGCCCGGGAAGGAAGTCACAGGTTTCTGGAGCCTGGAACAATGGCCCAGACAGCTGCTAAGAGGAAGGGCAAGAGGCGTGGGAAACCCACCTCAGATGTTCCCACGGTTGTGGATGGGGTCCCTGAGGAGGAGGAGGCCCCTGAGCCAACCAGACAGGACATAGTTGACCTGGGCAGCCTGCCTGAACTTGCTGGCTGGCAAGTAGAGGGTGGGCCAACCAGGGCAGAATTCTGCAAAGCGCATAAGGAATGACCACCCTTAAGGGTCTGAGGCAGCAGGCTGCAGCCCAAGCAGCTGGTGAAGCCTCTAGCGATCACATCTACTGGGAGAATGATCTCCTTTACAGTGAGCCTAAGGCTACGGCCACTGGGGCAGAGTGTGTGCTGGTGGTCCCCCAGTGTTACCGGGCCTTCCTACTGGGTCTGTCTCATGACATCCCCCTGGCAGGACATTAAGGCCAAGACAAGACCTTTGCCAGGCTTGTCACCCACTTCCATTGGCCTAGAATGCGGATAGCTTCAGATACTTTCTGCAGGGCCTGCTTCACCTGCCAGGCTAGTGAGAAGACAGGGAAAAGGCTTAAGGCCCCCCTGATCCCACTCCTGGTCGTTGTCACCCCCTTTGAAAGGGTGGGCATCGACGTCATTGGTCCCTTGGACTCCAAAACTGCCTTGAGCAACAGGTTTTTCCTGGTTTTGGTGAACCATGCCACCCACTATCCAGAGGCAATCCCTCTGCGAACAGTGACTGCACCGGTGGTGACCAGAGCCCTTACAGGAATATTTACCCATGTGGGATTCCCCAAGGAAGTTGCTCCTGACAGAGGAACAAACTTCATGTCTGCGTACATGAAGTCCATGTGGGATGAGTGTGGGGTGAACTACCGGTTTACCGCTCCTTGTCATTCTCAGTCCAACAGGCTTGTTGAGGGATTCAACAAGACCCTTAAAGGCATGATCACTGGCCTACCTGAGGCCATGAGGCGTAAGTGGGACGTCCTCTTGCCATTCCTGCTATTTCCTTATAGGGAGGTGCCCAGAAAGGGGTGGGGTTCAGCGCCTTTGAGCTTCTCTATGGTCACCCTGTCAGGGGACCGCTAAGCATAGTAAAAGAGGGCTGGGAGAAAGCTCCCAAGACACCTCCCAAGGATGTGGTCAGCTACATGCTGGCCCTCCACAACCAAACCCAACGCTTCTGGAAGCAGGCCAAAAGTAACCTTGAGGCCAGTCAAGAGGTGATGAAGGAGTGGTATGACCGGAAGGCCAGTCTGGTCGAGTTCTCACCTGGAGACAAGGTTTGGGTGATGGAGCCAGAAGAGCCTAGAGCTCTCCAGGACCTCTGGTCTGGCCCATTTGAAATCAGGGAGCGGTAGGGGGAGGCCACTTACCTAGTGGACCTCAAGACCCCTAAACATCCCCTAAGGGATATCCACGAGAAACGACTCAAGCCTTATTTTGAGACATCTGAGGTTAGTATGCTCCTTGTGACAGATGAGGGTCTGGAAGAGGAGAGTGAACCACCCCTGAGCTCCTCTCTGCCAAAGAAGGTGATGGGTCAGTTCAGGGTGTCAATCTCTCTGACTCTAGATCAGAGAGGAGACTGCTACGAGTTGTTGGAGCAGTTCTCTTCCCTGTTTTCCCTTACTCCTGGACTCACCCACCTGTGTGTCCATGATATTGACACTGGAGACAGTCTCCTTGTAAAGAACAAAATGTACAGGTTGTCAGATAAGGTGAAGGCCAGCGTCAAGGAGGAGGTCTCCAAGATGTTGGCCCTAGGGGTTATTGAGAAGTCCAGAAGTCCCTGGGCCAGCCCTGTGGTGCTGGTATCCAATGCTGCTATACCCCGTGCCAAGCCAGAACTCCGGTTCTGTGTGGACTACTGGGGTTTCAACTCATTCACACGGACTGACGCTCACCCCACCCCCCAAGCTGATGAGCTCGTAGACAGGCTAGGCACTGCCAAATTCCTTAGTACTTTTGATCTCACATCAGGGTACTGGCAGATTGCCTTGACTGAGGGGGCTAAAGAGAGATCTGCATTTTCCACCCCTGATGGCCATTGCCAGTTCTGGGTGATGCCTTTTGGTTTGAAAAATGCCCCCGCTACCTTCCAGAGGTTGGTTAATGGGGTCCTCTCTGGCAAGGATGCCTTCTGTGCAGCCTACCTGGACGACATAGCCATCTATAGTTCCAGCTGGGATGAACACATGCTCCACCTCAAGGAGGTGCTTCAGGCTCTACAACAGGCAGGCCTGACCATCAAGGCCAGTAAGTGCCAAATTGGGCAGGGTTGCGTTGTGTACTTGAGACACTTAGTAGGTGGTGGCAAGGTGCAGCCACTCCAAGCCAAGATTAAAATTATCAAGGCCTGGCAATTACCTAGAACACAGACCATGTGAGAGCCTTCTTAGGCCTCACTAGATACTACTGTAGGTTTGTCAAGGGCTATGGATCCATTGTGACACCCTTGACAGAGCCTACTTCCAAAAAGCAACCTAGGTTGGTGAATTGGACAGAGGCTTGTCAGAAAGCCTTTGACTCCCTGAAGGAAGCCATGTGCACGGCCCCCGTGCTCAAGGCCCCTGACTACTCCCAGGAATGTATTGTGCAGACAGACGCTTCAGAGCATTGGCATAGGGGCTGTTCTAGCACAGCTAAATGAGTAGGGCCTAGACCAACCAGTAGTCTTTATTAGCAGAAGACTATTACCACGGGAGCAGAGGTGGAGTGCTATTGAGAGAGAAGAATTTGCTGTGGTCTGGGCACTGAAGAAGTGTTTGGGACTCACTTCTGGGTTCAGACAGACCACAGACCCCTCAGATGGCTCATGCAGATGAGGGGTGAGAATCCTAAACTCTTGAGGTGGTCCATTTCCCTACAGGGGATGGACTTTACGGTGGAGCATCGCCCGGGGATTGACTATGCCAACGATGATGGTCTCTCCAGATACTTCTGCCTTAGCGATGAGAGCTCCTAAGAGGTCAGGTAGCTTTCCCCACTTTCAGCTGGGGGGACACATGTTAGACCTGACAGCCTTAGGATCACCCCTAATTTTTTGCCTGCCTCCCTCTACTTTTTAGATACTGTTTTTAAGACTCTGCACACTTTACAACTGCTAACCAGTGCTAAAGTGCATCTTCTCTCTCCCTTAAAACATGGTAACATTGGATCAAACCCAATTGGATCATTTAATTTACTTATAAGTTCCTAGTAAGTGCACTATATGTGCCCAGGGCCTGTAGATTAAATGCTACTAGTGGCCCTGCAGCACTGATTGTGCCACACACTTACGTAGCTCCTTAACCTTGCCTCAGGCCTGCCATTGCAAGGTCTGTGTGTGCAGTTCCACTGCCACTTCGACTTTGCTTTTAAAAGTACTTGCCAAACCTAAAACTCCCCTTTTTCTACATATATGTCACCCCTAAGGTATGCCCTAGGTATCCCATAGGGCAGGGTGCTGTGTAGGCAAAAGGCAGGACATGTATCTGTGTAGTTTACATGTCCTGATAGTGTAAAACTCCCAAATTAGTTTTTACACTGTTGTGAGGCCTGCTCCCTTCATAGGTTAACATTGGGGCTGCCCTCATATATTGTTTGAGTGGTAGCTGCTGATCTGAAAGGAGTAGGAAGGTCATATTTAGAATGGCCAGCATGGTGATACAAAATGCTGCTGACTGGTGACTTTGGATTTATTATTACTATTTTAGAAATGCTACTTTTAGAAAGTGAGCATTTCTTTGCACTTAAATCATTCTGTGCCTTACAATCCACGTCTGGCTGGGTTTAGTTGACAACTCCCTTGTGTATTCACTCAGACATGCCCCAAACACAAGATACTCAGCCTCATTTGCATGCTACATTTTGAATGGGTCTTGGTCGGCTGGGATGGGGGAGGGCCTGACACTTACATGTCAAAGGACTGTAGCCTGCCCTCACGTAAAGGACTGCCACCCCCCCTACTGGGACCCTGGCAGACAGGATTGAACTGAAAGGGTACCTTGTGCACTTCTAAGCCACTCTTTGAAGTCTCCCCCACTTCAAAGGCACATTTGGGTATTTAAACAGGGTCTCTGCCCCTAACAACTCAGACACTTCCTGGAGAAGAGAACCTGAACCAAAACTTGCATCCTGCCAAGAGGACCTGCCTGGCTGTCAAAAAGGACTCACCTGTCTGCTTTCTGTGAAGTACTGCTGCCTTGCTGTTGCCCTGCTGCCTTGCCGCTCTCTGGCTGTGGTGAGAATTGCTCTCCAAGGGCTTGGAAAGAGCTTGCCTCCTGTTCCCTGAAGTCTCAGGACCAATAAGACTTCATCTCTACAAGAAAGAGTCCTTGTGCAGCGGAATTCAATGCAAAGCCTGCCAGAAATTATGCACAGCCTGCACTGTGGTGAAAAATGTACTGCATGCCAAACCGGAACGATGCAGCCTGACTTCACACCAAGAAGATTGACGCAGTGCCAGCGTAGTGACCAGAAGTTTTACGCACGGCTTACTGGATCGACGTAGAGCGAGCCTGAATGACCAGCCCGACTTCCAGAAAGGAATTGACGCAGCGTCTGCCGTGCAGTAGAAATTTACACGCAACGCCCACCGAATCGATGCAGCCTCTGTGACTTCGTCCTGCCAGCACAGGAAATCCAAACATCGTCCCCGGGGGCATCTGAAAAACCTCGCAACCGGAAGAGGATGCACGACCAAGTGCCAGAAATTGATGCACAGCCATCCCTGCGTGAACACGAAATGTCCGAGAAATCGACGCACACCCTCTTTGTTTCCACGCATCTCCTCCTCTGCGGTTCTTGGCGGAGATTTTGCATGTGAACCAGGTACTTTGTGCTTTAAAGGACTTAAGACACTTTATATCACTTTTTCAGTGATATCTCATCATATACTTGTTGCATTTTAACTGTTTTGACCTGCATCTCTGTGGTGTATTTTTGTGGTGCTATACTGTGTTATTGCATGATTTATTGCACACATACTTTACACACTGCCTTCTAAGTTAAGCCTGACTGCTCAGTGCCAAACTACCAGAGGATGGGCACAGGATAATTTGGATTGTGTTTGACTTACCCTGAATAGAGGGAGGGTCCTTGCTTGGACAGGCGGTAACCTGACTGCCAACCAAAGACCCCATTTCTAACAAAAGCCATAATAGAGGCTAATTAAAGTCTACCCACGATACACAAGGTAAATGTTTCTTCTGGTCTATCAGCATCTTAAAGGCAATGGTGGGTATTTGGTGCTCGGGGGATTAGTAATGCTGTTGAAGGAACATGATGGATTGAAGGGTTTAAGTATAGAATAGGGGTACCATGATCATTAAATGTAGAGGTTCAAGCCCTAGCATCTTGGTGTGCAGGCTGAATTGCCCACAAAGAGGGTAGGCAGAGAGATTCAGGTGCAGGAATTGGAAGAGCTTAAATGTCACATGGACAGTGCTCACTCTACATATTTCAGCCAAAGTTGTGAGGTGGGAGGCCAAGAGACTGAATGAAACATGGATGAAAGGAAGCAGTAAAGCCTGTTCTTGTTGGTTCTGAGGTAGCTCCTGGTTGGAGCGCATCCTGCCTATTGCTGCTCTATGCTACAGCAGGGTACAAGTGGTGGAGGGCCCAGGTCTTTTTTAACTGTACAACTAGGCACATACGTGGCGCAATGATCTGCTCCTCAAACCTCATTGTGCTTGATAAAAACTGGAAACCTGATGGTTGTCAAACAGTCAGTGTCTTTTACAGCTGGTCTGTGGGAGAGCTAAGATTCTTCTGTATGTGTCTCATAATGGGATGATTCTGGCAAAGAAAGAAGAAATAAGGACATTTTAAAACCAGGAGCCTTCACGGGTAGGACGATTTTTGCAAGGGGTGACACCCGGAGTGTTCAACGTCATTGTTCTTCCTCACTATTAAGTTGATATCCAGAGCTGGCACTCATACCTCTGAACCCATTCCTTAACCTCAATCTGCCAGTTTTTTTTCCCCATATCATATTGCCAAACACCTTACTCAGTCAAAGACTGCTTTTTTCCTTGCCCCCTATTGCTCTGACAACCTTATATTACTCGCTTTCTCCCATTCTAGTATGCTCTGCTTCATCCTTATGTTTTCCATGTCACATTATTTGACATGCTGCTCTAGATCTGCGCTCCAGACAAATAGAAGCACACCATTTCTCTGCCTCCCATTGCAGGTGCCATATCTTTTCACCCTGGCTTAAGCCCACTGCACGTATCACTAAGAAAACAAATTGTATACATCAACAATCAAGTTAGCCAGGGAGGAGGTGATGACGCTAGTGCCCCCCCTTTTATATCTGCCACTGGACAACAGCTCAATGGCTTACTTCTTTCTGACATAAGTAAATGATAGTGAAATTGTAGATGAAACTGGGCCTGAATCACAGCTTAGAGCTACAGAGCGTCAACATTACTTTCTGAACTGAGTAGTCTGCAGTGATTGCTGTTACTCATGGAGATACTGAGTTTATGTCTTCAAAAACAGCCATACAGATGTCTTCTGCTGCCGTGGGAAGTCACAGAATGAGATCATTGCTCAGTCACTGCACAGTCACAGCAATCATAATGTGGTGGGGCACATTTTAACTGTGTATGACACATTAAACCAGACAAGTCTACATATTAGGGTATAGCATACCAATTTTTGAAGTTGTCTGACTGGTCAAAGTATGTCAATTTAAAGCTTTTGTGTCCTGCATGATTAATCTGATTGGTGGTGAAGCATGATTCATGCTTGTAGAACTATATGAAAATTACTGAGGAAAAAAGCTGCAGTAATTCACCTGAGGTAATGCTCATAATAATTTTTAATATAAACAAAAAAGGAGATGCAAGTAGGGTTGAGGTACTATTTTACATAGTTCAACACTACCTTAGGAAAAGCTATCAATATTTGTTATATAAAGTCATTGTTTTCCATCATAATGTGTATAAAGGGGCTACATTATCTGTATGTTGCTTCTCTCGAGAAATATTAATGGGTAAGGGAGAAAGGGGAACACAGATAACAAGAGTTACTGAAATTGAAGGTGTGGAGGGCACAATTATGGTGTAGGAAGCCTGGCCAAATGACAGCAAAAGAAAACATCTGAAGCTATTTTCGTAAGGGTCTGAGGAGTTTAGTTGTTGTCTCTGGATTGAGAATTACAGGGGGTAAGCTAGTCATACAAAAGGATGATGGACAGCGTGCTGAACTTTTCAAACACTACCCTGAGTCAGAGATCTGGGTTAAATCCATTATTCTTTTGCTCACCATGCCGCCCCAGTTTGGACCCAGCCAAATGCAAATCAGTCTTGACCTTGTTCTTTTTTTGAACAGTGCAGCCCGAACTGCCAGACCAGGTGTTCCCTGGACCAGAATCAAGCATCCTGAGTCCTGTTTCAGGGTATCACCCTTCATCAGCCAGGCTATTTTGAATCCAGTGGCACAGTTAACTAGTCATGTCTGTTAGGGATCAAGGTGATTTTGATTTTTGTATGTTTAGGTTTAATTTAAACAACAGTTGTGTGAAAATGTAGTTTTAATATTTTGGCTAAATATGATATTGGTAGCTTCTCAAAAATCCCACCCAGCCCACCAAGTGTTGTATGATAGGTTGTTGTAGTTCTTCCATTTGCAGAGTATACTTTTCTTGGCTACTGTTAGAAGAATATCTAATAGAAAAGCTGTTGTTGCATTGATGGAGAGAGGACGCAATCCCTCATATTTCTAGTACTTTGATGAATGGGTTGAGTTGTAGATCTACTTGGAACATCTTGTTTCTCGTGTGACTAATGTCTATCCAAAATGGGTTTACTAGTTTGCAACAGAAAATCATTTGTTCTAGAACTCAGTTAGACTTTTTGCAGTTCCAGCAGATGACCGATTGTAAGATACAAGATTTTATTAGCCTGTATACGGTCAAAAATGATCTATGTGGGGTCATTACAACCCTGGCGGACGGTGTTAAAGCGGCGGTAAGACCGTAAAGAGGCCGGCGGTAAAAAAATGGGAATTATGACCGTGGTGGAAACTGCCAACAAAGACAGCCTCTTTAGCACTCCGACCGCCACGGCGGTACAGACAAATAGCTTGGCGGTCACCGCCAACAGACAGGCGGGAGACAATGTACCGCCCACAGTATCACAACCTATCAATCCGCCACCTTTTCCGGGGCGGATTCCCCGTGGATAAAAACACGGCGGAAACAGCCATTTCAAAGGGAAAACCCTCACCTCAACACACCCCACGTGGAAAGACAACACCATGGAACCGGAACTCCAAATCCTCCCTGCGATAGTCTTCCTGCTCCTATACGACCATCATCAACCCCGGCGGCGAAGACAATGGTGAGTACTGCACCTACGACATAGGGGAGGGGGAAGCAAAAGTCAGGGACACACACATGCAACACCCCCACCCCCACCCCAACCCTCACCCACTACAACACACACACCAATGCATATCCAAACATTACAGTAACAACCCCCCCAGAAGAATGCAAAGACAAAAGGAAATGAGTGGAACCATTGTAATATATCAAAATACAGTAAGCACATATAAAAAAAATATATATTTACACATTAAACATAATATACATTACGATTAGTTGTGCAGGTAATGCACCAATCATTGTCCGTGGACCACTGGGCCCAAAATGCATGGGCGAGGCCCACATCAGATACCTGATCAAAACGGAGAGAACACTGCCGGGGCATCAGACAGAAATACAACAGGCACCTCAGGGGGAAGGGAAGGGGGGGCACCTCAGCCGGATGAATGCACCACGCCAGATCCACAAGGGGGCTCCATGCCCACTGCTGTATCCTGGGAGTGCAAAGCCACAGTCTCTCAAGTCTCTCCAGTGGGTGGTTTGCCCAATGCTTTATTCTGGGGAGTGCAAAGCCGCAGTATCTCAAGTCTCTACAGTGGGTGGGTTGCCCACTGTACCATCCTGGGGAGTGCAAAGCCACAGTCCCTCAAGTGGATAACAGTCTCCAATGGTTCTGGAGGGGGACTGGTGTCCAGAGTGCTTCATCCTGTCAAGGACAGACTGAGTGGATGCGTGTCTCCACTGGTTCTGGAGGGGGACTGGTGCCCAGAGTGCTTCATCCTGTTAAGGACAGACACAGTGGATGCATGTCTCAACTGGTTCTGGAGGGGGACTGGTGCCCAGAGTGCTTCATCCTGTAAAGGACAGACGTAGTGGATGCATGTCTCCACTGGTTCTGGAGGGGGACTGGTGCCCAGAGTTCATCATCCTGTGAAGGACAGAGGTAGTGAATGCAAATCTCCACTGGTTCTGGAGGAGGACTGGTGCCCAGAGTGCATCACTCTCCCTATGATGGTCCCAGTTGCGTCACTGCCCCTGCCGCTCATGGGCTAGTGGTGCTTGACATGGTGGTCTTTGCCCTGTTCAGCTCTGCTTGTCCTGTTCAGCGGTGCTTGACATGGCGGTCTTTGCCCTGTTCAGCGGTGCTTGTCCTGTTCAGCGGTGCTTGCCATGGCGGTCTTTGCCCTGTTCAGCGGTGCTTGACATGGCGGTCTTTGCGCTGTTCAGAGGTGCTTGACATGGCGGTCTTTGCCCTGTTCAGTGGTGCTTGCCCTGTTCAGCAGTGCTTGCCCTGGCGGGCCTTCGTTGCCCAGCTGGGCTGGGGCTGGCGGTCCTTCATTGGGCAGCTGGGCTGTGGCTGTCGGGCCCTCCTGTGCAGCTGGGCTGTGGCTGGCGGTGGCCTCCTGGCCACTGACGATCGGGCTGCCCTCCTGGGCAGCTGGGCTGTGGCTGGCGGGGGCCTTCTGGCCACTGACGATCGGGCTGCCCTCCTGGGCACTGACTCTGGTGGTGGCCGCCTGGCAACTGACGATCGGGCTGACCTGAGCACTGACTCTGGCGGTGGCCACCTGGCCACTGATGATGGGGCTGCCCTCCTGGGCACTTAATCCGGCGGTGGCCTCCTGGCCAGTGACGATGTGGCTGGTGGTGGCCTCCTGGGCAGCGGGGATGATGGCGGTCTTCTCTGCTGTGCTGCTCCTCCCAGACTATTGCGATTTCTTCTGCCCCTTCCCCACCTTGGGAGGAATCACAGCTGAGTCAACACTCCCCCCGGGACCCTTGTGAGCGGCTTTGCTGGCTGGAGTCTTCCCCCACTCCCGCCGGGCACTGTTCAACTTCTGGTGCTTCACAGGGGGGGACTGGCTGTGCTGTGGCTCCGTGTCACACTGGCTGCCCTGGTGCCGGGTGCACTCCACATACCTGTAACAACAGGCACCACTGGTCCCGCAGATTTTTTGGCTGAGGTGCTAGTACGGGACCTATGAATTGGAGGGGGGGTGGGAAAGAGGTCAAGCTTGGTCATGAAAAGTTTCTTAGGAACACTGGGACGGGTAGCTGCAGGGGGTTTGGGAGTGGAGGAAGAGAAGGTGGTTGTAGTAGGTGTAACTTTTGTGGCTTTGGGTGCAGGTGAATGCGCTGGAGGCTGTCGTGAGGTGGATGTATGTTGGGTGGGTGTGTGCCTGCGTTTGTGTACTTTGGGAGGGGGCGTCACAGACACACTGGGAGAGGACACAGGGGACGTGTAAATGGTAGTGGGGGTGGTGAGTGCAGGTGAGAGGGGTGTGGTGGTGGGTGAGCTGGTGCGGGACCTAGTGGCTGTAGTGGTAGTGCATGCAGGTGAGAGTGTAGATGAGACTGGGAGGGAGGAGGGAGACGATGAGGAGGGGGACACAGTGGAGGCAGTGGATGTTGCTGTGTCTGTATGTGTCTGATGCTTGCGTGAGTGCCTGTGGGATGTGTGGTGCTTATGTTTGCCTGAGCTTCCCTTGTGTGTTGACGTGTGTGCATGCTGGTCTGATGGTGTGCTTGGGATACGCTGGGGTACAGGGGATTGGGTCTGGGTGGAGGAAGTTGGAGGGGGAGGCTAGACTCAGGGACAATGGCTGCCATCTGTGCTGAGGCCAGAGTTTGCAGGGTTTGATGAAGGGCAGCCTGACCAGAATGAATGCCCTCCAGGAATGCATTTGTGTGTTGCAATTCTCTTTCTACACCCTGGATGGCATTCAAAATGGTAGACTGCCCAACAGTGAGTGACCTGAGGAGGTCAATGGCCTCCTCACTGAAGGCAGCAGAGGTGACAGGGGCAGGGGCTGAGGTGCCTGGGGCGAAGGTGATGCCCACCCTCCTGGGTGAGCGGGAACGGGGCGAAGGCTGAGGGGCTGCTGGGAGGGCGGAGCTGGTAGGGGGGGTGGCGGCTGTACCTGTAGAAGTGGGGGGCACAGATTTTGCCGCCACCACAAGGGAGCTCCCATCGGAGGACGAGTCCGTGTCGCTGGTTGCAGATCCTGTGACCGCCGTGAAGTTCCCCTCGCCCTCCGTCCCACTGGTGTATTCAGAGTCTGTGGTGTGGCCCTCCATGGCCATGTGGGATGCAGCTCCCGCGTGCTCCGGTGCCACTGTACCTCCGCCTGATGATGCTGATGCACACAAGAACAGGGAGACCACAAAAAGGGGGGGGGACGACAGAAGAAAGACAGGTTGAGTGCATGGCTTACCGCTACCGTTGGCGGACAATACAGACACAGCAGCCCCCTGCACTACGCCACGCTGTTGGGCTCTACAGATGCAGTACCTGGGATATGGCCTACATGGCTATGGTCGACATCTGCACACATAGATGACACAGGGGCATGTATACCTGTACTTGGCACTCTACAGAGGTGGGGTGGAGTGCCACATGCCCTGAATTACGGAGGGGCCTAGCCTACGGAGCTCGCCCTGGCCTAGGGGAACCGACAGCCCTCCTCCCCCACCCAGACACCTTCACTGCGCACAAAGTCTGCAGAATGATGTTGTACTTACCCCTTGTGTCTGCTGTGATGCCCTCAAGCGCCCATCCAACTCAGGGTAGGCCACCGCCAGGATACGGAACATCAGGGGGGTCATGGTGCGACGGGCACCCCTCCCACGTTAGGAGGCCATCCCCAGCTGAGCCTCCGCCGTCTTCTTGCTCCAGCAGCGAATGTCCTCCCATCTTTTACGGCAGTGGGTGCTCCATCTCTGGAGGACCCCCAGGGTCCGGACGTCCTTGGCGATGGCACACCAAATATCCTTCTTCTGGTGGGTGCTGACCTACATGAAATGTACAGGTGAAGAAGAGAAGTCATTAGCAACTGCACCGTCAAAGTGAGTGGCCCACATCCCTAGCCTTGCCATGTAGCACATGCATTCACAGTCCTTCATGCACGCAGAACTGTGGCCCCTTCCTTCTTACAACCAGCCCTCTACACTCAGGCATAGCCCATACAACGTACTCCCTATGTACTTACCTGTTGGTCTGGAGGACTGTAGAGTAGCGTGTACTGTGGGAGGACCCCGTCGACGAGCTTCTCCAACTCCTCTGCAATGAAGGCAGGGGCCCTTTCCCCAGACGCACGAGCCATTGTCTCTTCCAGACCGAGGTCACAGAAGCACTTGACGGTGTACAACACCAGCGCAGTTACCTCACATCCCATTGTCCCAATTTACAAGTCAGGCAGCTGCCATTTCAGGGGCCCACATGGCTTCATTTTTAACTGCGTCACACATACCTAGGCCTAGACTCAACACACATACAGGCCACTTTTTAGATTATGATTGGTGTTCTGTGTAAGCTGTGGGTACGTACCTTTGAGTTGTTTGACTCTGTGCTCGCTGTTGTCCTTCATAGGCACCGTCCACTGGGACATGTGAGGAGATGGCGGAATCCTCTGGTGTACCGACCGCTGTTGGACCTGTTGACAATGGAGGAGCAACATTTAGGGCCTGATTTTAACCTTGGCGGACGGCGGAGGCCGTCCGCCAAGGTTCCGCCGCCAAATGACCGCACCGCGGTCACAAGACCGCGGCGGCCATTCTAACATTTCCTCTGGCCCGGCGGGCGCTCTCCAAAAGAGCGCCTGCCGGCCCAGAGGAAATGCCCCTGCAACGAGGACGCCAGCTCAGAATTGAGCCGGCGTAGTTGCAGGGGTGCGACGGGTGCAGTTTGCACCCGTCGCGTATTTCAGTGTCTGCATGGCAGACACTGAAATACTTTGCGGGGCCCTCTTACGGGGGCCCCTGCAGTGCCCATGCCATGGAGACCCGCCAGGAACAGGATGGCGGTAGGGGGTGTCAGAATCCCCATGGCTGCGGAGCAGCCATGGAGGATTCCCCCGAGCAGCGGAAAGTCGGCGGGAGACCGCCGCCTTTCCGCTTCTGAACGCGGCTGAACCGCCGCGGTCAGAATGCTCGTGGGAGCACCGCCAGCCTGTTGGCGGTGCTCCCGTGGTCGGTGGCCCTGGCGGCCACCGGCCGCCAGGGTCAGAATGACCCCCTTAATCATCACCTACAGGTTTGACCGTGCCACAATCCAGGAACTGTGTACCCAGTTGGAGCCAGACCTGATGTCAGCAATCCTCCATCCCACAGGGATCCCCCCTCAAGTGCAGGTGCTATCAGTGCTCCATTTCCTTGCAAGTGGGTCATTTCAAACAACAGTGGCCATGGCATCAGGGATGTCCCAACCTATGTTTTCCAACGTGTTGTCCAGAGTGTTGTCTGCCCTGCTGAAACACATGCGGAGCTACATCGTTTTCCCTCAGGTGGAGGATTTGCCTACAGTGAAAGGTGACTTCTATGCCCTTGGACATATCCCCAACATCATAGGTGCCATTGATGGGACCCATGTAGCTCTGGTCCCCACCCCACAAGAGTGAACAGGTGTACAGGAACCAGAAGAGTTATCATTCGATGAATGTACAGATGGTATGTTTGGCAGACCACTACATCTCCCAGGTAAATGCTATGTTCCCTGGCTCCGTGCATGACGCCTACATCCTGCGGAATAGCAGCATCCCTTATGTGATGGGTCAACTCCAGAGGCACCGGGTGTGGTTATTAGGGCACTCTGGTTACCCCAACCTGTCATGGCTACTGACCCCAGTGAGGAATCCCAGGACAGAGGAACGCTACGATGAGGCCCATGGGCGGACTAGGAGGGTGATCGAACGCACCTTCGGCCTCCTGAAGGCCAGGTTCAGGTGCCTCCATATGAAAGGTGGTTCCCTATTCTAATCACCAAGGAAGGTGTGCCAGATCATCGTGGCCTGCTGTATGCTTCACAATCTGGCTTTGCGACGACAGGTGCCTTTTCTGCAGGAGGATGGTCCAGATGACGGTGTTGTGGCAGCTGTGGAGCCTGTGGACAGTGATGAGGAGGAAGCAGAGGATGAAGAAATTGACAACAGGGACTCAGTTATCCAGCAATATTTCCAGTGACCCACAGGTGAGAACACATTCCTACCTACTACAAGTACTTTAACACTTCTGCCCCTATCCTGTCTGTCGATTTCAGCCAGTATATGGTAACTGAGTTGTACATTTCCATTACGGTTTCACAGGTGTGGTTACCAACGTGTGTCATCTGCTTAGATTTCTCATGGACTTGAGACATGTGACATAGGTACATTGACATTACATTTGAGAACGGATTTTGTCACTGTCATTGCTAATGCACATTTTCAAAATCACAGACTGACTCCAGATTGCTTTGTGCTTCAAGGGTGTTTATTGCAGTGCTAAATATTGGAGGGGGTGGTAAAATGGTGATGGGTGATGGTGGAGGAATGTCCATTGCAGTGTCCAGTCTATTAGTCTCACAGGTGCACTGCCCATATGGGCCTAGGAAGTGGAGCTGGGGCAGTTCCAATATGGACAGGGTTACAAAGTGTGACAGTGGGATGACAATCAGGGTGGTCTCATTTCTTGGCGGGGGTCTTGGCATCGTGCTCTGTCCTGTTCCTGGATCTCAGGGACCGCTTGCAGGCTGGTTCTCCATCTGCAGGGGGTGTGGTGCTGGTGTAGTGGTCCTGTGACGGTGCTTCCTGTCCACTAGCGCCGGCGGAGGTGGTGGGCAGTTCTTCGTCCATGCTAGTGTCAGGGGCCCCTTGGAGTGCCATGGTTTCCCTCCTGGTGTTAAGTATCTCCTTCAGCACCCCTACGATGGTGCCCAGGGCAGTGCTGATGGTTCTGAGTTCCTCCCTGAAGTCCAAATACTGTTCCTCCTGCAGGCGCTGGGTCTCCTGAAACTTGGCCAGTACTGTTGCCATCGTCTCCTGGGAGTGGTGGTATGCTCCCATGATGGAGGAGAGGGCCTCGTGAAGAGTGGGTTCCCTTGGCCTGTCCGCCCCCTGTCGCACGGCAGCCCTCCCAGTTCCCCTGTGTTCCTGTGCTTCCGTCCCCTGGACCGTGTGCCCACTACCACTGCCCCCAGGTCCCTGTTGTTGTTGGGGTGTTGGGTTATCCTGGGTTCCCTGTAGTGGTGGACACACAGCTGATTGACGTGTCCTGGGGACGGAGGTATGGGCCCGCTGGGTGGGTGCTGTGCTGGTGTTACCAGAGGGTGGAAGGTCTGTGGTGGCCTGTGACTGGGTGTGGGGAACCGACTGTCCCGAGGCCCACGATGGTCCGGGCTGGTCATCTGGATCCAGTTGGACAGAGCTGCTGTCATCACTGTGGGCCTCTTCTGTGGGTGGGGTAGAGATGTCTGGACCCTCCTGTCTGGTGAAGTTGGGTAGTGGTCCTACAGGGGTATAAAAGCATGATTATTGCATCTGTGTGTGTCATGGTGTGCAATGGGTGGGTGACCGTGTACCCCAGTGCTAGCATTCCTGTGTGGGGGCTTGTGTGATGATGGTTGAGGGGGGCGTTATTGGTATGTGCAGTGGGCATGCTTTAGTGATGGGTGTCCATTCTTTGTTGTGTCATGCAGGGCTTGGTGTTGGGATGGGTGGTTTGTGTTAGTAGTACATATGTGAGGAGTTGGAGTGATAGGGGAGGGGTTGAGGGCGGGGGTCTGTGATAGCATGCAGGTAGGGTGGGGGATATGATAGTTAAGATTTTACTTACCAGAGGCCATTCCTCCACCGACTTCTCCGAGGCCCTCAGGATGCATGACAGTCAAGACCTGCTCCTCCCATGTTGTTAGTTGTGGGGGAGGAGGTGGGAGTCCACCGCCAGTCCGCTGTACCGCTATGTTGTGCCTGGAGACCACGGAATGCACCTTCCCCCGAAGGTCGTTTCACCTCTTCCTGATGTCGTCCCGATTTCTTGGGTGCTGTCCCACTGCGTTGACCCTGTCGACTATTCTTCGCCATAGCTCCATCTTCTTAGCAATGGAGGTGTGCTGCACCTGTGCTCCAAATAGCTGTGGCTCTACACGTACGATTTCCTCCACCATGACCCTGAGCTCCTCCTCCGAGAACCTGGGGTGCCTTTGCCGTGCCATGGGGTGGTGTAGGTGATATGTGGGGTGGTGTATGTGGTGATATGTAGTGGTGTGTGGTGTTTTGTGCGTGGAAGTAGTGTGGGTGATGGTGTTGTGTGCCTCTGTATGGTGGGGTTGTCTATGCTGTGCTGTCTCCCTGGCCTTCGTCTAAATTTTTGGTCGTAAGCGTTTGTGGGTGATGTGGGTGTATGTTTTATATAGTATTGAGTGTGTGGGAGTGGTGTGTGTATGTGTATCAGGTGTGTGTATTTCGAATTGTCCAATGTGGCGGTGTTTTGGAGATGTGTGTGTATTTTGAGCGCGGCGGTGTTTACCGCCAATGAAATACCATGGTTGAAAGACCGCCGCGTGGATTCGTGGGTTGTGATAGCATGGGCGTGTTTCTTTTGGTGTGACGGTGGAGGATTTGTTTTCGCCAGTTTATCACTGACCTTTGGTGTGGCGGACTTGTGTGGTTGTCTGAATTTTGTCAGATTCCGAGCTGTGGGTCATAATAGCTGTGGAGGAATTCCGTGGCAGCAGCGGTGTGTTGGCGGTCTTCTGCACGGCGGTAAGCGGCATTTACCGCCAATGTTGTAATGACCCCCTATATGTTTTTGATTTGGATTAATAGAGGTGATATTTTGGATTTGTTTTATATTTCCATTAACTTGTCCATTGCGCATACGATGGGGGCTGATGATTTAATCTAATTCAGGATGCTGCCCATTTATTTTGTATGCAATTACTGCTAGTATTTTTGGTGTTTTTGTAGTTTTTAGTTTTTTGAGGCCATATGATTCTTGATTTGATTTAGGTCCATCGGGAACTTTAGGACGTTATAAAATTCTAGGTTTGGTAGATAGTTGTTTTGTTGAATAAATGCAAAGGATGCTTGATTGTCCAGAAAGCAGAGATCCTTAAGATATAGGGTTCTCTTTCCTACCCGTTTGACTAGCAGATTTCCCCACTGGGAGAAAAAGTATGAGCCTTGTATTTTATTACAAACTAAAGGCCTCATTAAGAGTTTGGAGGTCTGTGGACCGCCATGGCCGCATTGGTGGTCCGACTGCCATCGGGTTGGAGGTCAGTCCGCCAGATTATGAGTCATGCTGCTAATGGAGCGAAACCCTCTGCGGGCCCACCGGCACTTCCAGGCAGCACAGACCCCCACGGTCCTGAGGCTGCACAAACAGGCCGACGGAGACAGTGTTTCCCCCTGACACATTATGAGGATGCACACTGCCAATGGGACTGTGGCGGTCCAACTACCACATCTCAGCAGGCAGAAATGGGGTCTGTAAAGGGAGACACTCATCTGTATTCAGCCTTACACGTCCGGTGCTACCATGGAGCCCATCACGCACGTCCTGCTACTGCTGATGATCATCGAAGGTGCACAAAATACACAACACCGTGAGCGCACCTTACCATGCCCTGTCATCCACATGATATGGGGGTCACACCACGGGCACCATGTACATGTGTCATGTGTCATTGTGTCTGGGCTCGGAATTCTATACAAAGAATTACATGTGCACAATCACAATATGCCCCTTCTGGGCACGTCACTCACTTACACTGCACTGCAACAGTACACAAAAAACACATCCACTTATCTCAGGCATAGAGCCAGGCACAGGGATAGGTACACAACATTGTCTCACACAACACCAACAACACACCGACATCAGAGCTACAAATACTTCTCACACACTCACATTGCACACATGCCATGGACTGTTCTTGCATTCAACAAACATGTGTATGGATGTGGCATGGAACACAAACAACACTTCCAGTAACAAGCCCTGCAATGCACACACGCACACATTGCAACACAATGAAAGGACAATGGGATGCACCATAGCTGTAAAGACAAATATACCAACCTCACTATGCAAACAATACCTGCACAATAGGGATGGGGCCAGCAGGAACACCCAAGAAAGGAGGCTGCACTGGGACACATCTCCTTGCAACTGCTCATAAAACAACTATTGCACAGGAACTGGCCCTTCAGGTATCTCTAGGACAAACAATACTAGACCCAAATGACATGCCTATCTGCACAATGTGGAATTGCAAGACAATAAAGCACATACAACTCCTATTGCATGCGCCACACACCTACATGAACTAGCTGCAAGGTACACACAGATAAATGGACACATCCACAGTACAATGCAAAGCTAGCACAATTGAACACACTCCATGTTTGCACAAGTACAACTCTAGCTGACACACATCAGATGAATACATATTCCATATCAGGGAGACAAGTTTAACTCCATACATGCTCACATTGGACAACACAAGATGAAATACCATAACAAACAGTACATAATGGCAAGACACCACCAATGCATTTAAACTCACATATCCATACAGTCAACATATACCCTTGTCTTGGGGGATGCCCACAAAGTCAGATACTGCAAACATCAGCAAATGGATCAACAAGCAGACTGAAAAACACACAACTGTAGGAACACAACACAAGTTACTCAAGAACAACATAAAGGTAGAAGAGGAATTGCAGGACACATGTATACTAACAAAAACAACTCTTTGGGTTTATTTAATCAAAACTAGGAAAAGTCCAAGGCCATTGACCAGTCCATGCTTGTTGGCACAGGCACATCATGGTGCTGTCACTCAACTCCTGACTGCCAGGGATCCTCCATAGGAAGGGGCATTAAGTGGGCAGGCAGGCACCTCAGGGATCATCTTTGAAGGGGTCAGATTTGGAAGGGGGGTTGCTTTGGGTTTGGGAGGGGTGGTCTGCTTTTTGGGAGCTTGCAGGGATGGCAGGGGAGGCCCTGGAGGTGAAAGGGAGGGGCTGGGAGATGGGTGAGGGGCCTCTTGGGTTTGGGACTGAGTTAGAGTGAACAGGAGCAAGGGCAAGGTCAAACATAAAAACTTTCTTAAGGACACGGGTACGGTCAGCAGAAGGGGGTTGGGATTTGGAGCTCAAGGGAATAGTTTCCTGCTGTGTTGGTGTGGATGTTGTGGGTGTGTGCTTCTGGAAGGTATGCTTGTGTTTGGGGTGTGGCTTCTGGAAGGTATGCTTGTGTTTGGGTGGTGTCTGTTGGGTGGGTTAGTGAGTTAGTTTGTGTGTTTTAGGGATCTGGGAGGTAGAGGTGTTGGGGGTTGGAGTAGTGGAGGTGTGTGTGTGTGTCTGTTGGGGTGGTGACTGCAGATATGTTGGATGTATGTCTGTTTGGGTGGTGTCTGTGGGTATGTGCTTGTGGTGGATATCTGGGAGTCTCTTGGTGCAGTGTCTGCTGGGTGTGATGGGTGTGTCACTGACTGGTGTGGTGGTGCCTATGGGTATGATTTATGTGTGTGTAATGCTGTGAGAGGTGGGGGTGTCTGGGAAAGTGGTGACTGTTGTTGTGTCTGTCAGTTGTTTGCATGCATGCTGGTGTGTTTTGAGTTGCTTGTGTCTGTGTGTGCTGCTCTTGTGTGGCACAGGTAGGTAGGGGAAGGGAGGATTTGGGTTGAGAAGGGGAGGGTATGGAGGATGGAAGGTGGGGGGCTGACTGTCTGCCATCAGTAAGGAGGCCAGAGCCTGAAAAGACCTCTGTAGGCCAGCCATTGCACCATGAGTATCTTCCAGAAATGCATGTGTTTGTTATAGTTGGGTTGGCATTCACTGGGTGGGGTTCACAATGGCTGTCTGACCCACAGAGATACTTCTCAGAAGGTCAATAGCCTCCTCACTGAGGTCAGCAGTGGAAAACAGAGGCTGGGGTGGAGGTGCCTGCAGCAAAGGAGATGCCTACCCTTTTGGGTGAGCAGGCACGGCCAACTGGGCGGGGAGCAACAGGGAGGGGGCATGGCGGACAAAGATGGTACAGGGGGATGCCCTGATTGGTCCGCTGCTACTAGGGAGTGACCACTGAAGGAAGAACCCAATGATGAAGAGGATGTCCAGTTCTCTCCCGTGGCACTTCCCTCACCCTCAGGGCCACTGGGTCCCTCTGCAACAGGGGAGTCTTGACCGGAGGTCCTGTGACCGAATGCATCCCTACTCTGCTGTGTCCGGTCTCGTTCACTTTCTGGTGCTGGTGCTGCAAACACAATGAGAAATAGGGTTATCACATGTTCATGACCAAACTTGAACAACAGCTCTGAATAGCAAACATTACCATGATATCAAGTAGGCCCCAGAAATAAACTCCAACTAAGTGGCCCATACATGTGCCATAGCATATGCATCCATGCCATCTGAATTGTCAACAGTTTCCCATGGGAAAATCAGGATCTCAGACAACTACAATTACATGGCTGAAGTTGTGCAATCACAACAACCATTCAACATATAGGAGACACCATCTCACCCAAATCTTTCCCCATGGAGCAGATCTTAGTTATCAGTTGTCATAAAATCCTTAGGCATGAATGGTCCAACACATTCACACTTTGTGAGAATGAGACACTGCATCCAGTCCCTACAAGCAACTGGCAGGGTACAAACTCAAACACTGCACATGAGAAACAATGACGTTACTGGCATGGTTGGTATACAAATGTCTTCCCTGTTCATGTGTGGGCATGTGCAATAACAAAGAAAGATTCATGTCACTTAAGGGGGTGGGGTTCTGTTCTATGTATCTGTACCACAGAACACTCCTTTGGACTTATGTGTCCATCCTACAGAGATGGCATCTGTTAGACTTTGCATCCTTGGCGTGGTCTCCCCTAACTTTTTGCCTATGCTTCCCAGGTTGTTGATTTGTGCTGGACTCTGTTTTTGTTATTTTTGATACTGCTAACAAGTGCTAAAGTGCAAATGCTTCTATATAAAATGCATGCGTAGTTGGCTTATCCATGATTGGCATATTTTATTAACTAGTAAGTCCCTAGCAAAGTGCATTACAGCTACCCAGGGCCTGTAAGTCAAATCCTACTAGTGGGCTTGCAGCGCTGGTTGTGCCACCCACATGAGTAGCCTTGTAAACATGGCTCAGACCTTCCACTGCAGTGTCTGTGTGTGCAGTTTTAAACTGCCAATTCGACTTGGGAAGTGTACCCACTTGCCAGGCCTAAACCATCCCTTCTCATACATGTAAGATACCCCTAGGGTAGGCCCTAGGTAGCCCCATCGGCAAGGTGCAGTGTATGTTAAAGGTGGACATGTACTGATGTGTGTTACACGTCCTAACAGTGAAATACTGCTAAGTTCAGTCTTCACTGTTGCAAGGCCTATCTCTCTCTAATAGTTTAACATGGGGGCTGCCTTTAAATAAATTTAAAGTGCTGATTCCCTTTGAGGACAGATAGAAAAATTGAGACTGGGGTCTCTGAACTCACAATTAAAAAATACATATTTTAGTGAAGTTGGTTTTTAGATTGTTATTTTTAAAATGTCACTTTTAGAAAGTAGGCATTTTCTTGCCTAAACTATTTTGTGACTCTGCCTGTTTGTGGATTGCCTGTCTGAGTTAGTTTGACAGTTGCGCTGGTTGCACCTCGCACTAGACAGTGACACAAAGGGAGCTGGGGTGTAGTCTGCATTTCCTGATGAGCCATCTGTGCTA
The DNA here is from genome assembly GCF_031143425.1 of Pleurodeles waltl. Lineage (NCBI taxonomy): Eukaryota > Metazoa > Chordata > Amphibia > Caudata > Salamandridae > Pleurodeles > Pleurodeles waltl. Next base: position 504,057,004 of record NC_090442.1, on the reverse strand, counting down.
GGAGGGAGGGGAGGAGTGGGCACTTACACCTGAAAGGGCTGTGCCTGTCCTCACACAATGCTGTCTCCGACCCCCTGGTGAGTGTCTGGGGCCTTGCCTGGGAAAGGCAGATGTCACATTCAAAAGAGACTTTACTTTGAAGTAGGCCTACTTCAAAGGAGAAATTGGGTATAAGAAGGGCACCAAAACCACAGATTTTGGAACACTTCTGGAAACAAGAGGAACCTCTGCCTGGAGAAGAGCTGAGGAAGAAGAGCTGCCCTGCCAGTGACTGTGCTTTGTGGAGCTATCCTGCAGTTGCTGCTTCTGCCAGAGTAAGAGGGCAAAGACTGGACTTTTTGTGCCTTCCATCTTGTGAAGAAATCTCCAAGGGTGTGATTTAGAGCTAGCCTCCTGTTGTTTGAAGTCTCAGGGACAGCAAAGACTTATCTCTGCCAGCTCCTGGAGTCTCTGGAGAGACTCCTGCTCTGAAAAGTGGTGCCCTATCTAGTCCCTGGGCCCTTGAGAGGAAATCTGGTGGAAATCCAAGGGAATTGACTTCGGACGACTTCGGACCGATGCCGCTGCTGAATCCGATGACGCTGTCTGCACCCGCCGCCGTGACCTTCGCTGGAAGTGACGATCTTCGCAGGCCCGACGCCGCTGCAGCCCTGCTGAAGTCCGTGACTCCGTGGAAGTCGGCGCACCATGTCGTGACCGACACCGCTCGAAGGGCGCAGATTCAATGTTTTGCACAGATGCCGCGATCCCCGACTTCGCGCATCAACTTATTTTCACTCTTCACCAAAGGTACTGTACTTGGGGGTCTACGTGACTCCGTGTCCGGCACTGCTGGTGTCGGCTTGTTGGGAACGACTCTGTCACGATGCCGTTTTAACACCTCATCAAAGCATTTTGTGTTTCTAAGCGCTATTTTTGAGTTTAATCTTTAAAATTCATAACTTGACTTGTGTATGTCAGATTTTTGTTGTTGTGGTCTTGTTTTGTTTAGATAAATATTTCCTATTATTCTAAACTGGTGTTGTGTCATTTTGTAGTGTTTTCATTAAGTTACTGTGTGTACTGGTACAAATACTTTACACCTAGCACTCTGAAGTTAAGCCTACTGCTCTGCCAAGCTACCAAGGGGGTAAGCAGGGGTTAGCTGATAGTGATTCTCTTTTACCCTGACTAGAGTGAGGGTCCTTGCTTGAACAGGGGGTAACCTGACTGTCAACCAAGGACCCCATTTCTAATTCTGACTTTTATGGTTTTACATGCATCCCACATGTGATGGGGGTCATTGATGGCACACATGTTGGCTTGGTCCCAACGCAGGCCAATGAACACGTATACCGCAACAGAAAGAACTTCCATTCCATCAATGTGCAAGTTGTCTATTTGGCGGATCTATACATTTCACAAGTCTGTGCCTATTATCAAGGTTCAGTCCATGATTCTTTCATAATGCAGAACAGCACCATAACCCAGTTGATGTCACAACTGTACGCAGAGATGGCCTGGCTGGTTGGTAAGTCACATTTGTCCTGATTGCGTGTGTGCCATGTCTGGTGCTACAATCATGAGGTGAGTGACTGATTTGCTGCACCTATGTCCCATTCCTTAACAGGAGACTCCGCATATCCAAACCAACCCACAGTTTTTGATGCCAATAAGGAATCCAACTACGCCAGGGGAAGTCTGCTTCAATGAGGCCCATAGAAAAACAAGACGGGTAGTGGAGTGGGCTTTTGGGCTCCTGAAGTTGAGATTTGACTGTCAGGGGGACCTGACTGAGATTATTTGAGCTCTTTCAATTTTGAAATCCTTGTCAAATGTAATCACTAGAGTTTATGGAATATATTTTCCAGGAAGCATTCATATGATTTAGAATGTCTTTCCATATTTTCAGGAAGTCTGAAGATCCTCAGATCACCCCCTCCTGTTTCTATACTCCAGATCAATGATTTCTCTGGTTTGTATATAGTTCTGTTTGAGACTAGAGCCTCTTTGCTTCTTGAGTTTCAGATTGTCATTTTCCAGCCTGGTCATTCTTGATTCTACTTCACTTGGTCACATGGAAAGGTTTTTGAAGTCATTGCTTAGTCCCTGCATTGTTGTTTACCGGTCGTCCATGTTGGACTTAGTGGATTGTATCAGATCATGCAGCAATGATAGACCTTGGAAGATTAGGTCAATTTTAGCATTAGAGTCTGTCTTGCCATTGATAGGGGGTCCAGAGTTGGTGGGTCTGATTTCTGACTTTTCTTGCTAGCTTTTTGTTCTCTGATGTCTTTGAGATCCTTATTTGTTTTATTTCTACATACCCATTTTGGAAACTGTAAGTAACAACACAGATTTACTTAGACTATTTAGTTTACTAGGAGAAATGTGAATTCATAGTGGATGGTATGTGACCTAACTGCTTAGGACATATAAATGGCCTCAGGTTGTGTAAATGTCAGTGTGTTGGATGTTGAGGCATCTTATGGTAGCAGCAATCTGAATGAGGGCACACAATTCATAGGCTGGACACTTTGTGATATGCAGTTATAGGTCTCCTATTAACATTTGTAGTTGTTTTTCATTTATTTTGCTGACCTGTTTAGTTTTCTTCAACTTTGTTAAAGTGTTAAGCATCAGGCATGAGAGTATACGTATGCACAAATATCTCAGTTGAAACAATTGCTGTACTTTAAAGTTGTTGCAGTGATGGGTTGCTGCTTACTGTGTTGCTGCTCTGAATCCACCCAGAAGGACAGTTATAAGCCTGCATCCCAGTTTATTTATGTGAATATTGTGGAAGGATATTGATGCAGCACACATCAATGAGATCTCAGAAATTCACTGATGTAAGGGCCGTTCTGACCAATCCAGATGTCACAGTGATTTGATGTCTAGTACTGCTGTATCTTATTACATTTTACCTGCCCTGTGTTAATGGACTTCGTCTCACGGAAGGTTTATTTGTACAGAGACCATCTCATGTTCATCCAGAGAGTCAGGTTCCAGGGCACATTGCTTTCTGGAGTAGGCAATGATTGTCCTTGGTGAACTGGTGGCAGAGCGAATGTGTTCCCATAAAAGAGGCAGGGGAAGGACATGAGAAGGTGCAATCAATCTCTCATGATGGGCATAAAGGATTCAATCATGATTCTGGTCCTAGTGCAGATCACACATTTTTAGAGTCACAGAAACTGAACTGAGATTTAGACATTAAAAAGATATAAGTGATGAATCCAAATTTGGTCAATGAATTAGTAGCAGAGGTGGAGGTTCTTTGGGTCAAAATACCAAATCTGCTAAAACAAATATGAGTAAACAACCTGGTCCATCCATTTTAATGAGAGACAAGGCAGGCATTTTTGAAACCCTTGTGTCACAACCCAGAAACTCAAAGGGTACAATTGTGGGTTAATGGCTCATTACAACACCTAATAATCTAAAGAAGCAACCTGGAAGAAAAAACTGTCCAATTGCCTTCTGGCACTTTTCTGTAAGTAAGGGAGAAGTGAGGGGAATCTCAGTGTTGTAAATGGGGTCTCTTTCTGGCAGTCAGTTTGTACTCTGTCCAAGCAGGGACCCTCATTCTAGTCAGGGTAAGGGAGTTACACTCCTAAGATAACCCCTGCTCACCCTGTGGTAGCTTGTCACAAGCAGTCAGGCGTATCTCAAAGGCGTTGAATAAAGTATTTGTACCAAAACAAACACAGTATACAGTGAAAACACTACAAAATGGACACCACATGAGTTTAGAAAAATAGGCAGTATTTACCTAAATCAAACAAGACAAAGACTACAAACAAATTCAATATACACAAGTCAAGTTATGAATTTTTAAAGTAAAAAGAGTTTTACTCCCTAGAAAACAGTGGAAACGTTGTTGTGACACAAAGTGCCTGGTTTACATTAAAAATAAAGCTGCACGGACGAGCGTGCATAGAAAAAGTCAGCGATGGTGTTGATTCCTTACTCGCAAGTGAGGTCGTGCGTCGTTTCTTCTCAGGTCGGGTAGGCGATGCGTCATTTTTCTCTTTGACAAGAGAGCGATGCATTGATTTCCAGACAGGGTCCCTGGGATCTGCACAGGTTCATGGTGATTTGATGGCCAGCGACAATGCATGAGAAATCCGTCTGCACAGTCAAGGAAAACAACGCTGTGTGGGGTTTGCGTCACTTTTAGCAGCCGCAAGTGGGTGTTGCATTAAAATTTCCCCCGGACATCTTCCTGTGAGAGGACTACTAGCTTCACCTTTCAAGGTGCCAGGGATAGGGCACCATTTGGCAGGGCAGGAGTCTCAGCAGAGAGTCTAGGTGCTGAGAGGTGAAATCTTTAATGGCCCTGAGACTTCGAAAAAGGAGGCAAGCTCTGTCCAGTCTTTGTCCTCTTTCAGGCAGAAGCAGCAACTGTAGACCAACCCAGCAAAGCACAGTCGCAAGCAAAGGGGCAGTACTGCTCCTCCAGCCCTTCAGCTCTTTTCCTCGGCAGAGGTTCCTCTTAGTTCCAGAAGTAATCCAAAAATATGGGGGTTTGGGTCCACTACTTATATCCCTTTCTGCCTTTGAAACCGGCAAACTTCAAAGGAAAGTCTCTGTTGTTCACAAGATCCTGCCTTGCCCTGGCCTGGCCTGGCCCCAGACATACACCAGGGGTTTGGAGAATGCTTTGTGTGAAGGCAGGCACAGCCCTTTCAGGTATAAGTGACCACTCCTCCCTTCACTCCAGCCCAGATGGCCCATCTGTGGTTCTAAAAATTCTGGACCCATGTAATTTACTTTGCCACAGCAGTACGATTTTAGTATCAAAAGACCGATAATGACTAGTACACTAAGCATGAGCATTTTCACTCAATTCCAGCAGCGTTTTCACCTCGAAATCGCCATTTTCGTCCTGCACTCGTGGCTCCCATTTTATACACAGCAGCCATTTTTAAAAGTTGCCCTCACATAGGCTTATAATACAGTCAGATTTGATTCCAAGGACACGTACACCTTGATTGACTTTTCTCTGACCTGGGCAAGCTGGAACCATTGCCTCAGGCCAAACCTGTTTGGTCAGTCCCTCTCCCAGTGGCCGAATCAGATAGCATCAAGGCACACCAGGCCATAAAACCCTTATTATCGCTCACACACCCTGCCTAACTTGCTCACACCTGCACCTGCTCTTTTCTTCTTCTTACTTTACGAGGGGGAGGTGCCCGTTTTTATTGGGGGTCCACACTTATCTGATGTGAAATTCTAGGCCTTGCCGGGTAATTTATTATGGGCTGGATGACATGAAATATGAGGTTTCATCATGACACTGGTTTTTCCTTTGTAGTGAAAACATGTGAATGACCAACCAAAATGTCAAGAATGTTTGCCTGAAGCTTAAAAAACTGTATATAAGGAAACCTGATTTTGCATTGACACACAGTCTCCTGAGAACATACAAATCGTGCTGTTGTACTTCTAGGACACTTGTCAATTGGTTGCAGCCAATAAATTCGATCTTTGACTTCACCTAGAAGACTCTGAGTTTCTGTAGTCTGAATCAGGAAAGTACCCGAGGTCTTTGGGTGTACCCTGGCACCGCTGGGTTACCGGATCAGTACCGGTTCTGAAAAACCCAGTACCTCAGTTGGCGCCCAAACGTGGGGCGATACCAGCGGTACCGGTCCAAGCCTGAGGTCCGTGGGGAGCTTCGTGTGAAAATTCTGGAGGAAGGCCGCCACTTCATCGACCCCTGCATGTCGACGTGGTCCGAAAGTCTTTGTTGCGAGGTTCCCCGCTTCCCGACGGCTATGAAGGACTGCTGCCCTGGCTATCGCCCTGATTTGGACCCTTGATTTTTGGTAGAGCGAAACGATAAGACGAGTCTTCTGGTGACGTCATTGATATTTTCAGTTAAGTATAAGTGGAGCGTCTCCCAGTCCTTAGTTGGACACTTGGTTTGGTCCTTAGTTGGACACTTGGTTTGGTCCTTAGTTGGACATTTGGTTTTGGTATCCCTTTGGGATCACTTTGATTTGGAACTTGCAAGTACCAAAGCCGAAGGACTCGTGTATTCACGAGACTATCGTAAACGATAATCCTTTGAAGTTTGAAGCTAGACTAGTGAGCGAAGATGCCTGGTCTTAGCAGACTTGGAAATTTGTTTTGTCTTGGTTGTAAAAGGGACTCCCGGTTGGAGGACTCATGTCCGGTTCCTCCGATTGGAACTCCAACCTATGAACTATATGTGAAGCACGGAGTGGGCCCCATCACGTTTAATAAAGTATGGGTCCGCTATTCTTGGAAATAATTGAGAAAAGTTTTCTTTTTTTTCTTGTAAATATGACTTACAACTAGGATCTGCAAACGGTTCTGTAAGTAAATTGCGACGGCGCTATTTATGAAAAAATGGCTAAAGCGCGCTGTATTGTGTGTACTGAGTGTTTTCTGTTTATATCTGAAATGAGCTCAATGTGTGTTTGTGGGTCTTCTTGATGTTTACAGTTTGTTAAGTAAAATGTTGGTTAATTAATATTAAGTAGAAACTTAGAAAAAATCCAGAAATGAACCATGTGATGTGCTAACATAGCTATATGTTGCTCTTTAATTTATAGAATGAGCAATTGTGCACATATACAAAACTGCCGTTAAATGCTTAATAAATTAGAAAACACATTCAATAGATATAAATAGGGCCCCCCCAAAAAAAAAAAAAACGAAATTATCTATTTTCAATTCAGCCAGCACTTTCCCAGTTAAACATGGGTGGAATTTTGCATAACCTTCCTTTTAAATGAAAGTGGCGCAAAAATGTGACGCATTTCAAGTTAGGCTTATGCGCTTAGGCTTGTGAGTTAATGTATCCGAAATAATAGGCAAGGGATGCAGCTTGCTTTTATATGTGGAATTATCACAAAAAAAAAATAATTGGGTTTTTATTTTTTTTTAAAGAAAATTATTAATTATGGAAAAATTATTTAAAAAAATAAGTGCCTTTCAAAATCGTTTTTTAATATTTATAAAGCTTAATACCTATACTATGACCTCCTAACATTAAAATTTAATTTAAGTTATGTTGCACCACTAAAATGACATTTGTATGTGCAATTTTCCCTTGGCGCAGGAGCAAACAAGCTCATTTCTATAAAGTATAAGTTAATATTTTCAATGGCTGACTCATGGATTGTGTAATAGACATTCTGGTAATGCATATTATGCAAGAAAATTGTAGGATATTGATTTTTTAATGCCTAAAATATCAAAGTCGATTCTGGGCAAAAGCACTGTTTAAACTGCATTTTCTTTCATTCAGAGTACTTTTTAAAGTGTCTCAGGCTTCAGTAAATGCATACATTTAGGTTTGATATATATTTGCAGGTTGTGCCTTCTTATGATTCAATGAGTCAATGTGCCAGTACAAAGGCTTGTTTTAATATCAAGGTTGAAGGTTCTAACTTCAGCTGGGCCTACTGAGACGTTCATTCATTCGAGGTTGATGAAATATGTACCATTGCATGGGATTGCAACAAGCATTTATTCTAACAACTGGTATGTGTGTTATTAAGGTGTGTGAATTATTCACAGTAAATGTAGTTTAATAATCTGGAAATAGAGATGATTTTTTTTTACAGTGGAAATTGTAGGTGCCAAATTAATATGGAGTGTCAGTGTAACAATTTTTACTTTTAGAAAGGTAAAACTAAGGTGGCTTGATGTTGCGAAGTAACTGACAAGAGGGTAACAGTTAAGTAATGGAAATTTATTTTCATGTATTTGGTCCTATCATGAATTGTTCTTGCTGGTCCTGTATGTTAGAAGAGAAACAGTAAAGTTATATTTGACAGCAGATTTCCATTGCCTGGTGATCTACTGTCAAAAGGAGGGTAAGGATTTTAAACCTGACAAATTAAACAGGCCCAAATATTGGGTTTTGGGCTGCAGGTTTACAGTGCATAAAGTACATGACATGGTGTTGTGTGTCACCGCTTATTCACACATGCTATTGTTTTGTCTATGCTTTTTGTGCTTGATACACAGCAAGTATATCTGATGGCTTGACGTTTTGTGCGTTTTTATTATTTTTTATTTGTTTTTTTTGCATGTTTGTTGCTGCTTTTGATACTATTACAAGCTCCCCTATGTTGTGAGGGGATGGTCATGACGATGCCCATCGCTACGCAACAGTTGGTTGAACTTGTTCTGGTTACTAAATTCCACAGATAATGATATTTCATGCTGTGAACATAAAAGACAACACTTCACCAGTGAATGTCTATTTGGCTATAATGGTATTGAAGGAAAATAAAAAGAGATATACAGGATCAAAGTGTGTCACCTGCAGTTAGTCACGTTACTGCCCCTTCCCTTAAAGGAACAGGCAGCCCTACATTTATGTATCCTTGATTGGACCTAAGGATGAAATTATAGATCTGTGACTCAAGGTGGCCTAATTTCTATATTACATTAGTTAATGATGTTCTGTTTCCTAAGTAGCATATGGCTTTCGTTCCTTAAAAGAAAACCAGGTTTTCATTTTTTCCTGAAGAAGGAACTGAAACATTAGCTAGGAGTACCGTATATGTTGTAGTCGCCAACAGTAGAGTTAAAATTTGTGTAACTTTGGCCTTTGTGTATCACCCGTACTCTCGGTGTTGTGTCACATGCCTGACTATCACCCAAATAATTTTTTTTTGTTCTTCCTATAGATTTTTTCTTTTGTTACTTCCCCTGACCAATGTCGCATCATGCTTAGTTATTGAGATTTTAGCTATGTCCTAGTCCCATTTCTCTTTTTCGAATTCCTTTCACCAGTCAGCCCTTTTATTATTATTGATGTATTGTTCAGGTTCACATTTCCAGACTGCAGTGATGTACCAGGGACCCCCATGTTATGTATAATTCCCTTTGGTATGACCAGACTGGTTTTCAAGAATTTGCCTTAGGCCTGCTTCAATGTTTTCCAGCCTGACTGTCAGGGTAGCGATAGACTGGTTAACTGACTCAATATTATAGTAAGACAAGTTTTCCATCTCAATAGGAGATATCTTATGTTTACCTTTTTGAACATGACGAATTTTCAATGTCTATTTTAATTTGGTTTTCGGTTCCCTTCTGTTCCTGCTACTTTAATTTTTGGTGGGATCAGATGTGTCCTAATCATGCAAATATCAGGACCCTCTAGTTCTTGTCTTTTTGTTTGCACATTTGACTATTAGCCTGTGTATTGCATAGTGCACCTGATGCACAGTTTTTAAAGGAAGGTTTCTACATGTCCCTGATAATCGGTATCATGTGATTTCTCTATTGAGATGTTCTAAGGTAAGGAGGAACACCTAGACTTAATCATTGAGGCAAATATGTGTTTACCCCATTAGACAATGCCACTGTGTGAGGAAATCCATTCAGATAGAATTCTCATGTAGCTATAGATGGCAGAGAATAATGGAGAGAACCCAATTAAAGATGCTAGAGACCCTGTTTTGCCCTTCTGCCTTTGTCTTTGTATTTTATGCCCATGGTGTATGGCTACTCCTTTGAAGATTGCAGACCACCTGCTTGCAGTCCCCTTGTTAAAAACCATGAACTGTTTTTTTTACTAAATTGAAGGAAACTAACAACTGTGGCACATTTCCTACGTCACTAGATTCTGCGGGTATCAAGTCATAATAACCTGCAGGACATTGATTTAAGCCTAATTCCCATCAGTGACAGCTACAGATGAAAGACGGACGTCTTGGCCCTACAGTCTCAGCACCCAGAAAGTAGCAAAGCTGGACAGCGATCGCCAGCGCATGGTATCGTACTTGCTCCATCAGACGGCGTTGGACATCACAAAACCAAAGTTTCAGTGTAAAAGAGCTAAAGAGAAGGATTCCTGTTGTTGATGGCAGAGCTGTTTTGAGGTTTCATTTCTCTACCTGTCATGTGCTTGTAACCTCTGACAGTGTGCAATCCCTTGAGCCCCTTGGCCTGAGTTTTGGCCACACACCCCCTTTTCTTTGCTCCAACGGAAGAAGGGCAGTGCACCGGAGATTTCAAGTTTGGAAAAAGGCACTATATTGTGGTGCCCATGAAAGAGCAGCTTGAGCGTCCTCTGACACTAAATAATGAGTGTTGGAGTCTGAAAGTGCTGCTGAGCTTGAGCTATTTCCCAATTAATGGTGCTTGGGTCTGCACGAGATGATTTGTGCCCTTGATCAATGAAGAGCACATTGTTTGTAGTATCTGCCACAGAGGAGAGACACTGGTGCATTGCTTTAAGACATTGAGACTTTCGAGTGAGCTGTGGGTGTTTGCCAGGAGGGCACTCCAACTAAGTAGTACTTTTCTCACGAAGAGGCCTGAATTGAGAGGCCCATGCGAAAGAAAACAACAAAAGAGAATTTGATGGACAATAGAAGCCTGCCAGAGAGGCTTTTTGAACGGACTCTGGGCATAGTTGGTTTCACAAGAGGTTTCCGTGTGATTGTATAGACTAGGTGTTAGGAGACTGATTGTTTTGCTGGCATTGTTTTAAAGTACTATTCTGTTTAGTAAAAGCAGAATAAAGTCCATTTTCTGTGGAAAGAGTACCCCCTTTTCACCTTAGAGCATTGATGAGAGTCACCACTGTTCCACCTGAACATACAAAAATTACTGAAATGCAGAGGAGCCCTAAAAATGTTACTAGATAATTTTAGGATTTGCTTTTTGGTTAGGGTTGTGAAAAATTATTATTTCATAGTGGTCACTACTTTCTCCCGTTGTCTATATGTTCTTAATAACGTGTTTTCTAGTGTCTTTTAAACATGACGTTGTCATTTATGGGTAGGATTGTTTTTCTCTACTCAATTGACTTCTGCACCCACTTCCCAACCTATGTCTTTTCCTACTATTGTTTCTTTGCACTCTTTTCACCCTTTTCCTGAACATGAGCAGGTTAGAAGATCAGAATTCGTAAGCAATTCTTTTGTACAGCTTCTGCATCAACACTAGTTAGTAGTGAACATCACTAATTGTTGGGTGTGTGATCTTATGCCACCTACTGCAGATAGAGGTATTCCTTATTTTGTCCTGCCATATGTGGCCTTTTTTGCTACTTCATGTTCAAGGAGACCTGTCCAGAGAGAGTTACCAAGTACTAGAATTTTGCTCCAGCAACATCTCCATGGCCTTATAAACATAGACCTGGACTCAGATTAGCATGAGAATAGGTTTATTGCCTATGTAAGGGCAAAAGGAGGGTTTGTGGTTCTAAAAATTCTGGACCCATGTAATTTACTTTGCCACAGCAGTACGATTTTAGTATCAAAAGACCGATAATGACTAGTACACTAAGCATGAGCATTTTCACTCAATTCCAGCAGCGTTTTCACCTCGAAATCGCCATTTTCGTCCTGCACTCGTGGCTCCCATTTTATACACGGCAGCCATTTTTAAAAGTTGCCCTCACATAGGCTTATAATACAGTCAGATTTGATTCCAAGGACACGTACACCTTGATTGACTTTTCTCTGACCTGGGCAAGCTGGAACCATTGCCTCAGGCCAAACCTGTTTGGTCAGTCCCTCTCCCAGTGGCCGAATCAGATAGCATCAAGGCACACCAGGCCATAAAACCCTTATTATCGCTCACACACCCTGCCTAACTTGCTCACACCTGCACCTGCTCTTTTCTTCTTCTTACTTTACGAGGGGGAGGTGCCCGTTTTTATTGGGGGTCCACACTTATCTGATGTGAAATTCTAGGCCTTGCCGGGTAATTTATTATGGGCTGGATGACATGAAATATGAGGTTTCATCATGACACTGGTTTTTCCTTTGTAGTGAAAACATGTGAATGACCAACCAAAATGTCAAGAATGTTTGCCTGAAGCTTAAAAAACTGTATATAAGGAAACCTGATTTTGCATTGACACACAGGCCCTCATTCTGACCTTGGCGGGCGGCGGAGGCCGCCCGCCAAAGTCCCGCCGTCAAGTTACCGTTCCGCGGTCGAAAGACCGCGGCGGTAATTCTGACTTTCCCGCTGGGCTGGCTGGCGGTCGCCTTCAGACCGCCAGCCAGCCCAGCGGGAAAGAGGCTTCCACGATGAAGCCGGCTCGGAATCGAGCCGGCGGAGTGGAAGCTGTGCGACGGGTGCAGTTGCACCCGTCGCGTATTTCACTGTCTGCGCAGCAGACAGTGAAATACATGTAGGGGCCCTCTTACGGGGGCCCCTGCAATGCCCATGCCAGTGGCATGGGCACTGCAGGGGCCCCCAGGGGCCCCGCGACCCCCCCTACCGCCATCCGGATCTCGGCGGTCCGACCGCCGGGATCTGGATGGCGGTAGGGGGGGTCGGAATCCCCGCGGCGGTGCAGCAAGCTGCGCCGCCGCGGAGGATTCAATGGGGCCGCGGTACACTGGCGGGACCCCGCCAGTGGTGCCGGTCCGACCGCGGCTTTACCGCCGCGGTCGGAATCCCCATTGGAGCACCGCCGGCCTGTCGGCGGTGCTCCCGCGGTCCTCCGCCCTGGCGGTCAAAGACCGCCAGGGTCAGAATGACCACCACAGTCTCCTGAGAACATACAAATTGTGCTGTTGTACTTCTAGGACACTTGTCAATTGGTTGCAGCCAATAAATTCGATCTTTGACTTCACCTAGAAGACTCTGAGTTTCTGTAGTCTGAATCAGGAAAGTACCCGAGGTCTTTGGGTGTACCCTGGCACCGCTGGGTTACCGGATCAGTACCGGTTCTGAAAAACCCAGTACCTCACATCCGGATATGATGGCTACATCCCAGCTTCCTTTGTGTCACTGTCTAATGGAGATTCACAAACAGCCCAGCTGTTAGTCTGACCCAATACACAAGCAGGCAGAGTCACAGAATGGTTTAAGCAAGAAAATGCCCACTTTCTAAAAGTGACATTTTCAACACAATTTAAAAACCAACTTTACTAAAATATGTATTTTTGAAATGTGAGTTCAGAGAACCCAAACTCCACATCTCTATCTGCTCCCAAAGGAAAATTGTACTTTAAGTATATTTAAAGGCAGCCCCAATGGCAACCTATGAGAGAGATAGGCCTTGTACCAGTGAAAACCTAGTTTGGCAGTATTTTGCTGTTAGGACATGTAGAAACACATCAGTACATGTCCCACCTTTAACATACACTGCGCCCTGCCATAGGGCTACCTAGGGCCTACCTTAGGGGTGCCTTACATGTACAAAAAAGGAACATTTGGGCCTGGCAAGTGGGTGCACTTGCCTTGCCAGGTCGAATTGGCAGTTTAAAACTGCACACACAAACACTGCAGTGGCAGGTCTGAGCCATGTTTACAGGGCTGCTCAGGTGGGTGGCACAATCAGTGCTGCAGGCCCACTCGTAGCATTTGATTTACAGGCCCTGTTCACCTCTAGTGCAATTTACTTGGGACTTACTAGTAAATCAAATATGGCACTCAGGGATAAACCAATCACCAATACAATTTTCACGGAGAGCATATGCACTTTAGCAATTGTTAGCAGTGTTAAAGTGCCCAGAGTCCTAAAGCCAACAAAAATAGGTCAGAAAAAATAGGATGAAGGAGGCACTAAGTTTAGGGATGACCCTGCAAAAAGGGCCAGGTCCAACACTCTGATACTGTTAAGTCCCACGACAATGAGGAGGGACTGGACCTGAAGACATGCCTTACTACAGTGTAGAAATCAAAGATGAGGTCATAACCCAGATAGTGAAAAAACCCATAAAGGGGCCCCTATGAATGGCCCGAAGTGGACTTACACACAGGGCTGAATGGACACTCCCTTACCTCCTCTAGCGTGAAGGGGGCTCTGACATGGCACTTTTGGCTGCAAGCATTACTGTAACAATTAATGATGATCCATTACCCACTCATGAGCTTTCTTCAGTGTATTTGTACAAAGAGCCTAAACTAAAGACCATTATTTTAGTGATAAAAACGCAAATAGCAAAGATGCATTCTCAATATGATAATCTGAAAACACAACACATGTCAAGAATATTGCTTAAACCATTAATGGCAAATATGACAGCAGTACGAACTAGATACATGCATGATGGGTAAACTGGATGAACAGACACACATTGTACAATACATGCAATGGGAATCAGACAGATATGGAGGCTTGCCAACATACAATACAAACTACTGGTTCTGAGATTTAAAGAAGGGTTGGAGGGCGACTCGGTCATACTTATTTTACTTGCTTGTTGTAAAGTGTAAGGCATGTCCAAAATGAATCGAAATACCCCACTGTGGGGCTTTTGGACTCTCTACAATTTTGTTAAGGATTCTGGGGGTCATTCTTACTTTGGCGGGCGGCGGAGGCCGCCCGCCAAAGTAACCCCGTCAGAACACCGCACCGCGGTCGAAAGACCGCTGCGGTGATTCTGAGATTTGCCCTGGGCTGGCGGGCGGCCGCCAAAAGGCCGCCCGCCAGCCCAGGGCAAATCAACCTTCCCACGAGGACGCCGGCTCAGAATTGAGCCGGCGTAGTGGGAAGGTGCGACGGGTGCAGTGGCACCCGTCGCGTATTTCAGTGTCTGCATAGCAGACACTGAAATACTTTGCGGGGCCCTCTTACGGGGGCCCCTGCAGTGCCCATGCCATTGGCATGGGCACTGCAGGGGCCCCCAGGGGCCCTGCGGCACCCCCTACCGCCATCCTGTTCATGGCTCCGCTGCCATGGAGGATTCAGAAGGGCAGCGGTAAACCGGCGGGTGACCGCCGGTTTACCCTTTCTGACCGCGGCTGAACCGCCGCGGTCAGAATGCCCTTCGGAGCACCGCCGGTCTGTCGGCGGTGCTCCCGTGGCCGGTGACCCTGGCGGTCACCGGCCGCCAGGGTCAGAATCAGGCCCTCTGTCTGTAAAATCTAAAGCTGCAGTTGTTCGAAGTTGTCAGCATTCTTTACTACACACCTCAGAACATGTTTCAGTGGGAAGATCAAGGAGATTCTAAATTTCCCAGATGCAGATCCGAAACCCTGTTAATGTACATATGTTTGGCAATTGTCACTTCGAACCTTTTGTCACTAATGCTGCTATGTCGACTAAAATAATTTGAAAGTCAGAGGTGTACTTTACACTTACATTTTAGACTTAGACCGAGCAATATCCCCATCCCCTGCAAAATGGCAAAAATATTTCTCAAAAAGTCTAGAAACCGGGAACACTGTTATTCTTTCGTAACTATGTAAACTAACCAAGCATTATCGTTTCTGTGCAAAGATATTTACATATTAAATATGCATCATGAATGTCACATACTTGCTAAAGATGCACTCTCTAATAGGACTTAAATGTTATTCTCAATAAATATTAATTTCCTTCGGTTACATCTTAGCACTGTTTTTGAACTGTTACACCGGTGGGTTAGGCGGATATCGCGGTCCAATTGTAGCTAGAACTAACAAGACCGAGCCATCTGTGCATATCGAAGAATATAAATAAAAAATCTTTTGGCTTTTGAGGCTCTTGTACCGTCATCAATGAGGCATCCAGGGAGACCATTCAGATGCGAGCTCGAATCGGTTTGAAGCCAGGATGCAGCCCTGCCGTATGTGCTTCCAGCTCCTTAATTGCTTAGTCATTTCTCATTTCAACCCACGCACAACCTGTGCCGAAGTATCCTTGTATAAAATTCCAACACTTAGGCACTACACAATATCCTCATCTGCAGTGCTGTTTTCTGTCAAAGAAGAATGCAATGCTAAATGTGATTTTTACATGTTTGTAACAAGTGTTTAAATCCGTCAGATCATTTTTGCATGCTTCCAGAAGCCACTTTGATTAAGAATTACACTACATAGTGACTTTACAGTTATGATGAAGCTGAATTAGGCTAATGCTTCTTTAGTTGTGCGAGTTGATAGGAACATCAGAAAATTAAAGTGGAATGCCAATACATTTATGCTAGAATTCGAGCATTTCCAGGCGTTTTATTGTAAATCCGTAGTGAAAGATTTACTGGCGCTAATCCCAAAGGGAAAATGCACCAGCTGTACAAACTATATTCTGCTCTGTCAGGTTAAACTGTACTCTGATTCTGCCATTCCTCTGAAGTTAACTGTTAGACTGTTCATCCTTGGCATGGTCTCCCTTAACTTTCTGCCTCTGTTTTCCAGGTTGTTGATGTGTGCTGGACTCTGATTTTGCTGTTTTTGTTACTCTGGGCACTTTACCACTGCTAACCAGTGATAAAGTGCAAGTGCTCCTTTACAAAATGTGTATGTAATTGGCTTATCCATGATTGGTATATTTGATTTATTAGGAAGTCCCTAGTACTGTGCACTAGAGGGTGCCCAGGGCCTGTAAATCAAATGCTACTAGTGGGCCTGCAGCACTAGTTGTGCCGACCACATAAGTAGCTCTGTAATCATGTCTCAGACCTGATGTGTGTGAAGTTTTAACTGTAAATTTGACTTGGCAACTAAACCTTCCCTTTTCTTACATGAAAGGCACCCCTAAGGTAGGACCTAGGTAGCCCAAGGGCCGGGTGCAATGTATGGTTAAGGTAAGACATATAGGCCCTCATTCTGACCCTGGCGGTCCAGGGCGGAGGACCGCAGGAGCACCGCCGACAGGCCGGCGGTGCTCCAATGGGGATTCCGACCGCGGCGGTAAAGCCGCGGTCGGACCGGCACCACTGGCGGGGTCTCGCCAGTGTACCGCGGCCCCATTGAATCCTCCGCGGCGGCGCAGCTTGCTGCACCGCCGCGGGGATTCCGACCCCCACTACCGCCATCCAGATCCCGGCGGTCGGACCGCCGAGATCCGGATGGCGGTAGGGGGGGTCGCGGGGCCCCTGAGGGCCCCTGCAGTGCCCATGCCACTGGCATGGGCATTGCAGGGGCCCCCGTAAGAGGGCCCCTACATGTATTTCACTGTCTGCTGCGCAGACAGTGAAATACGCGACGGGTGCAACTGCACCCGTCGCACAGCTTCCACTCCGCCGGCTCGATTCCGAGCCGGCTTCCTCGTGGAAGCCTCTTTCCCGCTGGGCTGGCTGGCGGTCTGAAGGCGACCACCCGCCAGCCCAGCGGGAAAGTCAGAATTACCGCCGCGGTCTTTCGACCGCGGAACGGTAACCTGACGGCGGGACTTTGGCGGGCGGCCTCCGCCGCCCGCCAAGGTCAGAATGAGGGCCATAGTAATCTGTTTTATATGTCCCAACAGTGAAATATTGCTAAATTCATTTTTCGCTGTTGAAAGGCCTGTCCCTCTCATAGGTTAATTCTGATTGAAGTGTAGATTCCCTTTGGGAGCAGATGGACATTTGGAGTTTTGGGGTCTCTGAGCTCAAAATTTAAAAATACATCTTTTAGTAAAGTTGATTTTAAGATTGTGTGTTTGAAAATGCCACTTTTAGAAAGTGAGCATTTTCTTGCTCATACCATTTCTGTGAGTCTGCCTGTTTGTGGATTCCCTGTCTGGCTCAGTTTGACAGTTGGGCTGGTTGTACCTCGCACTAGACAGTGACAGAAAGGGAGCTGGGGTGTAGTCTACATTTCCTGATGAGCCATCTGTGAAACAGAAGAACACTATTCATGAAAATCAAGCTCTATGTTAACCCATTCCCACATCCACCATTCTTACACCATCAACCTATTCTTCTGTGGAAAAATACAGAAAACCAAACTGAATGTTAACAGCACCAAGTTTACAACCCTTTTCCCACCTATCCCACATTGCTATATCCGACAAAGGTTATCCTTTCACCTCCTCTCTTACAGACTTTATAGACATCTTCAACTCCTTCAGTCACCTCCCATGACAACAATGTCCTACCCTAATCTTTCATCAGATCCCTCCCTGTAGAAGCTCTTCTTACCTTACTCGCAATTGTTTGATAACACAATAATGACACTATGGCCCTCATTCTGACCTTGGCGGGCGGCGGAGGCCGCCCGCCAAAGTCCCGCCGTCAGGTTACCGTTCCGCGGTCGAAAGACCGCGGCGGTAATTCTGACTTTCCCGCTGGGCTGGCGGGCGGTCGCCTTCAGACCGCCAGCCAGCCCAGCGGGAAAGAGGCTTCCACGATGAAGCCGGCTCGGAATCGAGCCGGCGGAGTGGAAGCTGTGCGACGGGTGCAGTTGCACCCGTCGCGTATTTCACTGTCTGCGCAGCAGACAGTGAAATACATGTAGGGGCCTTCTTACGGGGGCCCCTGCAATGCCCATGCCAGTGGCATGGGCACTGCAGGGGCCCCCAGGGGCCCCACGACCCCCCCTACCGCCATCCGGATCTCGGCGGTCTGACCGCCGGGATCTGGATGGCGGTAGGGGGGGTCGGAATCCCCGCGGCGGTGCAGCAAGCTGCGCCGCCGCGGAGGATTCAATGGGGCCGCGGTACACTGGCGGGACCCCGCCAGTGGTGCCGGTCCGACCGCGGCTTTACCGCTGCGGTCGGAATCCCCATTGGAGCACCGCCGGCCTGTCGGCGGTGCTCCCGCGGTCCTCCGCCCTGGCGGTCAAAGACCGCCAGGGTCAGAATGACCACCTATATCACTCAAAGCATCTTCCCAGAAGACTTTAGGCCTGATCCTTTTGATTGGCAAGATCATTGAAAAAACAACTTACTCTTAATTGAACAAACACTTCCTGGCCAATTATCTACTTTACAGCTGCTAACCAGGCTTAAACACATACTACGTCACTGAAACTGGTACCGTAAACTTAGTAGTAGACAATACCCTACTTACGATAGACAAGGAGGATTCCTGCCTCTTGATAGTTCAAGATCTCTCACCTGCCTTCAACACACCAAAGAATACTACTTTCATTTACACCATGCTGTCTTCAATGGTATTCACAAGCAATGCCACTCACTGCTTCATCTCCTACTTATCAAATTGACTCTAGCAGATCCATATGACTAAGACTAATACAAAATCCCCAAAGCTGGCCATCATATGCAGAGTACTGCAGGGGTCTCTCCTGTCAGAGCTTTATTCAACCTCTTCATTAAGCTAATTGGGCACCTATAGAACACCATCACACTCAGCAATATGACTACCACATAGTACTCTACGTCAGTGTTGTCCAACCTTTTTATCGCCGCGGACCGGTAAATGTTTGATAATTTTTCCGTGGCCCGCTTGTCCCATTGTGTGACAAGCGGGCCACGGAAAAATAATCAAACATTTACCGCCCGCCACAGTGGGGCGGCCCGGTGCCGATTGATCCACGGACCGGCACCGGTCCGCGGCCCGGGGTTTGGGGAACACTGCTCTACGTGAACGCCCCTTCTATTCTGAATACCCCAAGCACTACCTCCATTTGGTTCCAGCCTGGGTGTTTAGCACCTACATGAAGCTGAACCCAACCAAGATGTATTTCATCCCTGTTCGAAAACAACTACTATTCTAAGCCCGGCTCAACAGTGTAACCCTAAATGGCTTCAACTCCCAACTATTAACCAACACCAAGTCACTCAAATTCACTCCTGACTGGAGACAAAGTAAATAGACTAAAAAGAGTAAGGGCCTGATTCTAACTTTGGAGGACGGTGTTAAACCGTCCCAAAAGTGGCGGATATACCACCTACCGTATTACGAGTTCCATAGGATATAATGGACTCGTAATACGGTAGGTGGTATATCCGCCACTTTTGGGACGGTTTAACACCGTCCTCCAAAGTTAGAATCAGGCCCTAAGTCAGTCTTCCCCATTTACCCACCGGTAATCAGTAAACATCAGAACTGCTACAACCATACTCCAAATAAAAAAAAAAAAGCTGAAGATTGATCTCTTGAAAGAACACTACATTAGGAAAACCATTTTTTATTTTACTGGCAACTGCATTACCTCTCAGTAAACGATATAGGATCATAAGTATAGCAGTTGGCTTTGTGTGGTGCATTATTGCCTTTACATGGGTTTGCACTTTACAAATGTCCATGGAGTCATACAAACACATAAATAAGCAATAACACTGAAGTAAGGAAAGAGACAAAAAATGTAAAAGAGCTAAAAGAGTATAATGCCAGCTTTTGGGTAGAATTTGTCAGCATTAGTTGATTTTCATTTTACAAATGCAGTCTTCATTTGCTGGTATAGTCATTTAAACCAGAATGCCCGCCTAAATAGAACAAAAGTATTAGAATAGTCGTGCCCGTTAACAAGGTAAGAATACACTTTTTTTGTGAATCTTGAACATAAATCCAAATGATATGTCCTCGCTTTCACCTTCTTTTGTTACTAAAGGCATGTATGTTAAACTCTCAGTACATCTCCTGATTATGTTATGCTTGTCTTCTGTTCGTAGGATTTCTGTCCACTTTGAAAAACAGACTAGTAGTACAGCTTGTTCTAGATGGTTTTGCTTTTCTCAGTCCTACCTCAGATTCATGTTCCAAAGGTCAATTCTCACTCTACTCCGTCCCACATTCACAAACTGTTCCTCCCAAATAAAATATATAAAAAACACTAGAAAATTGTCTCCTTCAGTATCCACATCAGTGGAAAATGATTCTCCAGGAGATTGAGGATAGATGTAGCTCTAAAATGATTCACGCAGTAAAGTGTTTTCACAGTGCAAGTCATTGACTTGTTTGGGTCCCACAATCAACTACATCCTTTAATTGTGATTAACAGTTATTTTTACAGACCACCAAAAGTGAGGTTTACTATTCAAATAATAGTTTGATACTTTTATCATCACATATCTAGGTAATTCCTTTTCCTTTTCGTCATTAATCTCAATTTCATTGAATGAGCTTTGCTTTTGAAAACATTTTCATATCTGAAACTGACGACACTTTGATAGGTGGGTTGGCAGGCATCATCGATGTGTCTCAGTGTCTGTTGATAAAGAAAGCACCAATAGCACTGCTCTTTATGCCACATTCGAAACATAAAAAGGGTGGGAGCACACTGCAAGTATCCCAGCATTCAATTTGCCCCAATGCATCAAGGTACATGCAGTACATGATTAAACTTACTTCAGTGACAGTCTTTAGTTTTTCACCCTTGTTGGTGCTGTGTATCGCTAGACATGTGTTTCAGGACAGTTGTTCTTCTTCAGTAGAGAGCAACACATCGTTTTGGGGGTACTGGAAATGCTGCCCAAAGTCTTCTCAGGTCTCTGTAGCACTCACTGGGTGCAGGTGCATCAGCCATAGCTGGTCTGCTCATTAGCTTAAGAAAGCCTTTTCTAACAAAAAGAGGGTGGGAGCACACTGCTTCACATCCTAGCACTCAGTTCACCCCAATGCATCATGGTACATGCAGTGCATGATAACACTTACTTTGGTGACAAGCTTTAGATTTTCAACCTTGTTGGTACATCCAGTGCTGTGTATCTCCAGGCAAGTGTTTCAGGATAGTTGTCCTTCTTTAGTAGAGAGCAACATATTGTTTTGGGGGGTACTGGAAATGCTGCCCAAAGTCTTCTTGGATCTCTGTATCACTCACTGGGTGAACATGTATCAGTTGGAGCTCGTTAGCTCATTAGCTCAAGGGAGCCTTTTTAAACAAAAAGTAGATGGGAGCACTCTGCCTCACATCTCAGCACTCAGGTTTCCCCAATGCACTATAATGCATGCAGTGTATAATAATACTTACTTCAGTGACATTCTTTAGTTTTTCACCCTTATTGGTGCATCCAATGCTGTGTATCTCTAGATATGTGTTTCAGAACAGTTGTTCTTCTTCAGTAGGGAGCAACACATTGTCTTGGAGGTACTGGAAATGCTGCCCAAAGTTCTTTCATGTCTGTGGAAACTCACTGGGCGCAGCTACACCAGCCAGAGCTCTTTAGCTGTTTTCTTTTATTTTGCAACATGCATTTTGTTTTTATTTACAGAGATTGTTCAGCTATGCATGTCAACAAGAAACACCTTTCCTCACCCTTATGAAGGCTATGTGAACCAATTTATGAGCTGACAGAAATGACAGCCATCTATCTTAAATGTCTGACCATCGTCTAAGTGCTTGTTATGCGTGTGATGTCTTGTCATTAGAGAATTGAATTGCCATAAAACAGTGTAGGAAATTAGGTTACTGTTTGAAGAGGTGAAACAATACTCAAGAAGTACCCACAGTTCTTGTATGCATGAAATACAAACAAAGCCCCAAATAATCTGTGTTTAACCCTGTGGTAGCTTGGCATGAAAGCAGTCAGGCTTAACTTAAAGGCAATGTGTAAATTATTTATGTAGTACTTCAAACAGTAATAAAGTGAAAACACAACACACAAATACTCATATACCAATGTAGAAAAGCAGAGTGAAATTGAATACATTATTGAAGACCAAAATAACAAAAATCCAATCAGTAGAACTGGACATCTGCAATTATAAATACTTAAGTGAAAATTGTGCCTAAACGCACACAGCGCCAACTGTGGTTATCAGGTTGCACTGGACCGAGACAAAGTCACAATTTCATGCCGACCACAATGGATTGTGGCCAGATACAGGGACCAAATTAGGCCTGCTGAACAAAGCATCTTAAGTTCTGGTTGCAGAACACTGAAACATCCAGTGTCGAGGATGTGTTGTGCAGCCGCAGTTCTGAAGGACTGCAGGTGGCGGTGAGAAGTCCTGCATCAGAAATGCAGTGTGCAGTGTTGATTCTGATGAGGGAATTGACGGGGCTTGTGAGGTGAGGGCCTGCATTGTCATCATGGATGTTGTTGATCAAAGCTTGCAATGCAAGCTTTCATGTTGGGATGTGGCATTTAGTGGCAGTTCCAAGAAACTGCAGGCTGAGATGCCTGGTCATGCACCGGGGATGCTTTGTGCAGTGGCAGGTCTGGTGCGGGGCTATGAAGAGAGGCATGGAACTGCATCAGTTCTGCTCAAGAGGACCACACCTGGGTTGACAGAGTGTCTTCAGACCAACTTCCAAGGGTCCAGGGCAATGGTGGACCCACTTAGGAGGTAGGACTTGCAGCACACAGAATCCAGGATCTGGGTTTAAGATGGTTGGAGCCTTTTCTGCCCCTGAGGCTAGGATCAGGAACA
This sequence comes from Pleurodeles waltl, assembly GCF_031143425.1. Taxonomy (NCBI): domain Eukaryota; kingdom Metazoa; phylum Chordata; class Amphibia; order Caudata; family Salamandridae; genus Pleurodeles; species Pleurodeles waltl. Next base: position 504,034,100 of record NC_090442.1, on the reverse strand, counting down.
GAAATCTAGCCAACTAGCCCTTGGAGTCACTCTAGAGGTCTTAGGTTCAAGATGCAGGTCCAGGTCTCACTCAGGCAGCCGGGCAGCAGAGTAGCAGTCCTTCTTGCAGATCAGCACAGCCATCCTTCCGAATCCTCCACAGGTGTACCGAAGAGTTGGGTCTGAGGGTCAACTATGTTTACCTGGTGCCCACTTTAAAGCAAGAGAGGCACTGGAGGTTTGCACACCTAGAGGTGTCTGCAATTTTCTGCCTCCTTGTCCTGGCTCCAGCCTGTCTAGTGACATGAAATATTAGAGTTGGAACTTTTGTCAGTGTGCTCAGGCAGAGGCCTTGTGATATGTAAGTGTGGTAGGTGAAAGCTCCCCCTCTCATCAAGTCTAAGATGCCCCCAGCCTGCCAAGACCTATTCCCCCAGTTTGTCACTCTCTGGGAGCAATACACAAAGACCAACTGCCAGCTACACCTAGTCATATGACCAAGGATACAAGCTGTAGGCGCTACATGGTTAGGTCCAGAAAATGCCAAATTTCTAAGAGTTGCATTTTCAAAATTGTGACTTAAATTCAAACTTTACCATTATTGGGGGTTGAAAATAACAGTGCTTCAGACACCAAACTCAACATTCTTACCTGCTACCAATTAGAATCTATCACTTATTTCAGTAACAATGTTAGTATTTATATACAGCTACATATCAGGACAGTGTCCTCCTAATTCTCCAGGTAATTGATATTGTTATTAAAAACCCAGAGGAACTAAATTATTTCCTCAGAGGCTAATGTCCACCAATAAAGAACTGTTTAATACTTATACCTCCAGCAATAAGTTGCTAGCTAATTGTACTCTAATAAAATAAATATGAGTATAGGTTAATGGCTTTAATCTCACAGATCTCATGATCTTTGCAAAATTTTGAAATAAGCATTACTGCAAGTATTCCCTAGACTCTCTGAAGTTATTTGTAGTACCATATTTGAAGCAAATACATCAGAAGCACTATCCAGAGCCACAGCCATAAAAACTAGCTTTTTCCACTTATTCTCCCGGTGCTCCAGAAAAGACCAGAAAAAGGTACAGCAGCAAGGACATTTTCTAAATGCTGCAGCTATCAAACATTTATCTCGCTGTTATTTTCGGTATTCACAATAAGTACATGTAACAATGCACATCGGATGCTCATACTAAATAGATACAACAATAAATATAATCATTCTAAGTGTCATTAGCAGAGATTGTATAAGTCCATAGAATATTTTATAGTTCATGCAGTACGAAATGCATCGTTCTACCTAGGTTTAGAAATAGGACAGTAACTATAGATACAGAGCTCAGTGTTTACTAGAGGGAAAAAAACAATATAATTCAAAGAACGGGCCTTTGACTTGAGAAACAACTCGTAATTATGACACATTAAAGTCAACCATTTGCCTTTTTCTAGAAATACATAGCCTAGCTATAATGATATATGTGAATGAAAAACAAGCAGTAACAGGTGGCATATTTTCATCTATACTGAGCATAATGCTTTGTGTGCTGATCACAACATCAATATAGAAACAGGTGTACAGCCACAAAGCAGCAGCCACCCAAAAATGCCCTGATTACAAGTTGGGCGGTTAATTCCACTTCATGCGTCAACCCCTGTTTAAGCATTTGTTGGAATTATGAGTTTTTAGGTATTTAGCACATATAGGTGGTCATTCTGACCCTGGCGGTCTTTGACCGCCAGGGCGGAGGACCGCGGGAGCACCGCCGACAGGCCGGCGGTGCTCCAATGGGGATTCCGACCGCGGCGGTAAAGCCGCGGTCGGACCGGCACCACTGGCGGGGTCCCGCCAGTGTACCGCGGCCCCATTGAATCCTCCGCGGCGGCGCAGCTTGCTGCACCGCCGCGGGGATTCCGACCCCCCCTACCGCCATCCAGATCCCGGCGGTCGGACCGCCGAGATCCGGATGGCGGTAGGGGGGGTCGCGGGGCCCCTGGGGGCCCCTGCAGTGCCCATGCCACTGGCATGGGCATTGCGGGGGCCCCCGTAAGAGGGCCCCTACATGTATTTCACTGTCTGCTGCGCAGACAGTGAAATACGCGACGGGTGCAACTGCACCCGTCGCACAGCTTCCACTCCGCCGGCTCGATTCCGAGCCGGCTTCATCGTGGAAGCCTCTTTCCCGCTGGGCTGGCTGGCGGTCTGAAGGCGACCGCCCGCCAGCCCAGCGGGAAAGTCAGAATTACCGCCGCGGTCTTTCGACCGCGGAACGGTAACCTGACGGCGGGACTTTGGCGGGCGGCCTCCGCCGCCCGCCAAGGTCAGAATGAGGGCCATAATATTTACCTGATGTGTTAAATAACTCAACATCATTTCATTTCGACAGGCCCACCCTTATGAAATTTAACGGGGTAAACTTTATGGTATTTACTATACTATGCGGATGTTGGTGTGTTATTCACTAACAACACAATGTAGGTTGTATTTATCTCACTTGATAAATAATGTACGCCGTGGGACCGTTATTTATCATGTGCAATAAATATAATCTATAATTGCAATCAAGGCCTTAGCATTTTGTTAAAACCATTCTTGCTACAAAAAGTGGCAAACCCTCCATCCACTTCCGCCCTCCACAAAGAAATAACACAAACATATTCCTAGCACAAGTCGTTATCTTTGTGATGTTGTATCTTACAGCAAATTGCCTATATGTTTATGTGGGATGGTTCTTATCCAGAGGTCACTTTTGAAGAAAATATTTTCTAATAGCTCCTATTTAATCTTTAATTTTATTTTTTCATGAGTATAGCAGACTTTAAAATCAAATTTAAGCATTAAGGGAACTAAAGAATGTAGAATATGAAATACGCTTGATGAGTATGCAGAATACGGATTTCTCTTTTCATGAACAGGAGATTCTGAGAGAAGTAAAAAATCCAGAAAACCTACCATAGAAGCTCCTTGTGGCCATTAGTGAATGGTTTTAAATTCATTTTGAGCAAATATTCATAAAAGAACAGCCAGTAGGTTTGGCTTCTGTACAGTGCTTGCACACATAGACACATCCTGCATTCACACATTGAACTAGATCACATATGCCAGTGCATATGCAGACTGTGACTTACGTTATTCATACTCTACTATGCAGAACTGTGACCTAGGATACTCCAACAAATCAGACATCCAGATTCAAGACATCAAGATGGCTCTGCTGTTGTGAATTTCACATGAGGTTGATAGGACACATGTGGGAAGTGCCTTCGAAACCTTTATTGGATATACCTGCACCAACCAACAGTAACAGCCTCGCCCTTCTGTTAACAGCTCCAACTGATCCCCTGGGACCCTCACCATCCATCATTCTAGGATGACATCTTCTTGCAAGGTTAAATGGCGTCACCACATTCCAAGTCCAACACATTTCCCTCCCACAATGACAAAGAAAGGTTTGTTTAAAGTACTAAAAATATAAATGCAAAACAATGCCTGCAATACAAAAAATACAATAATAAATTACTGGTGTCCCATCCATATACATTTCCAATTAAAAGTGGTGACAACAATAATGGAAAGATGCATTTTACACGGGAATAGTAAACAGAGTATCTAAAACCTAAAAGCTAATCATATTCTCACTACAACATCCCAGCAGTAAACACTGCCACTAAAACACTGCAGAGTAAATAGGCACTATTGTGTAATATAAAACACATGGGCAATACTATAATATAGCCTTAGAACCCGCCGTAGCGGGCTCTACCGGCTATTAAAGGCCTGCTCCCCGCGTTAAATGCCCGAGCCGAAGGCGATGGCATTTAACAAGGGAGAGGGACTTTAATAGCCGGTAGAGCCATCTATGGCGGGTTCTAAGGCTATTAGAACATTCTGCCACTCAGGGCAGAATGTTCTATTAAAAAAAAAAATGTTCACGGAGCCCGAGGGGATTAGAATCCCCTCGGGCTCCGTGAGGCTTTGTTCACAGCTGTTGCTGTGAACAAAGCGAACATTGGAATGTTGGCGCTGCGGGCTTTTACCGGCCTGTAAAAGCCCGCAGCACTCCATTGTTTTCAATGGAGCTACCAACATTCCAATGTTCTAATACTATGTAATCTCTCTACCATCTGGATCTGACAGAAGATTTCTGGGAGTCGACTTTAGACCAGAACCACCATAGTATTCTTCCTGTGGAACACTACATTCACAGGTACTCTGAATGATCTTTGCATTCAAATTGGATTTGGTATTGATGTTATTATGCTTTGTGTCAGTCCATTTTACCATCCTTTGTATATATACTTAATAAAAAATGGTGCCATCATTTTAATGATATATTATAGGACAACAGAAAGGAAACTACTCTTTCGATTAAGAAAACACAGCCCCTTTGATAATTCAGTAAGAAGTATATTCATATGCCAAAACATAAAAGCATTGAAAGTAAGGGAGGGTGTCCAAAACAATCAGGAACCCACAAAAACGTAGACAAAAAATCAAAAACATTCACCACATCTCAAATCCAGGTTTCCTATATGCCTGACAAAAGTGACCTAAATTCTCAGATTGTCCATAAACGTAACCCAATTACTTACAAAGGATTAAATTGTTAGGTTCACTTAATGAAAGCAGTCGGCGTTTCAACCCACAACAGTCATTGGAGGAGAAATATGTGGACTTCACTAGTTTTGGGGGGTGATCTGCTCAATGAGATATGTGAGTACCCCCAGGCCAGGTTCAGAAAGGTCCTGTGTTTGACATTATGGCACCTCCTTTGCCACCCAGTACTGCACTCTTTTGTTTGGGCACCTGTTGATTTTAACCAATTTTGGACTTTGAAACACTCATACCTTACCTAATGGCAATTTGTACCCCCTCACTAAAATTCGCTTCACCTCTACATGTTGCATGACATGTCTCCCAAATGGACTGTGTCTGGACATCCCTTGTTCATAATCAATGCTGATGCTGTTGCCACAAAAACTGTAAAAATACTCATGCTGACCCACTCACATTTGAAAATAAATTCACTCTTGTAAACCAGAGTGTTGTATGTCTGTTGTAGAAAGAACTACTTATACCATAGTGGACATGTATTAACAGAACACACTTCTGAGCATCTTAAGGAGAGTGAGCTAAGATTACTATCACCTGCTCTCTTTGGATATGCACCGACAATTAGTACATCCACTGCAATGGCATTATGCAGAAAGTCTTGTCTACCAATGGAATGTCAGGGTGTGACAATAAGCTTCAGCTCCTTGACTGACACACAATGAAAAGCCCTTACTAAACACACAAACGCATACCTGCTATGAATGGGGCCTGAGAGGCATGTGAGACAATAACATTCTTCCACTCATCCAGTTATATCTAACTCAGCGAATATGACAGCATGATCAATACATATATGATAGCCTCAATGCTCACACTGAAGAGATCCTAAAGTACAAAACATATCATGGTTGCACTGATAATTTACAGATACTCATGCCCAGATGCCTTCTGAATATGCATAATATCTGTGCAACATAAGGATGTGCAAGGGCAATTCAACACCTTGGATGTCAGTATGCATGAAATACAAGGGATTATTGTTGGGGTTCTGTGTTATCTGATAAACAGTGTTAAAAGCTAAACTGGGATACATAAGGCTGATGTGTTCCTCTGTCCCTGAAGTGTGTGTACAACCACACATGTCTCTATTTTACAACACACACATATATTACTGCATAGGAGCCAGAGCACAGGACCAGGTACAATGCAGAGCAAGAAGAAATGGGAGCCTTATGGTTTTGAAACATTGCAACATGGAGGTTCTTCAGGCATGTGTGGGCACATTCATGACTTGTAACTAGCCACCAACAATGACTCACCAGCAAAAGGGTCCAAGGGTGTGTGTGGTAGTGGCAGGCACCAATGTGTGTCCCAGCACAGCCAGTAATCTTTAGTCTGTAGGGATAAAACCATCCCAACTATGCATGTTGTATCTCTTTCACACACATTGCTACAGAGGTGAATATCTGTGTTGGGCTGTGTGTCAAATTGTAGACATATGAGCACTTACAGTGCCTTAAGAATGATAAAGAGTCTTTAAGTTACTCAAATGTGAGGTACTCTAACTCTTGTCCATAGGCCTAAAACAAAGCAACTTTAAATACTACAGGGCAATAGCTACATCATATATGAACTCAACCTACTTAATGATAAAAACTCTTAATGACTACAATGTTGTGAAAGTAGAAAAACTTTTAATAATTTAAAGTCTATCTAAAAAACTACAACTATCTATTGTACACTAACTAACCTTAACACTACCTTATACTATTTATACCTATCTTAAACTACATACACCTACCTATCCTACACTAACCTATGTAAACCACTAAACGCAGATGACATGAAATATCAACCCTCCACTCCCTTAACACACATAGGGGGTCATTCCGACCCCGGCGGTCAAGGACTGCCGGGGCCGGGGTCGGCGGGAGCACCGCAAACAGGCTGGCGGTGCCCCGCAGGGCATTCTGACCGCAGCGGTTTGGCCGCGGTCAGAACAGGAAAACCGGCGGTCTCCCGCCGGTTTTCCGCTGCCCTCAGGAATCCTCCATGGCGGCACAGCTTGCTGCGCCGCCATGGGGATTCCGACTCCCCATACCGCCATCCTGTTCCTGGCGGTTCGCCCGCCAGGAACAGGATGGCGGTATGGGGTGTCGTGGGGCCCCTGGGGGCCCCTGCAGTGCCCATGCAATGGCATGGGCACTGCAGGGGCCCCCGTAAGAGGGCCCCACAAAGAATTTCAGTGTCTGCTTTGCAGACACTGAAATTCGCGACGGGTGCAACTGCACCCGTCGCACCTTCCCACTCCGCCGGCTCCATTCGGAGCCGGCTTCCTCGTGGGAAGGGGTTTCCCGCTGGGCTGGTGGGCGGCCTTCTGGCGGTCGCCCGCCAGCCCAGCGGGAAACACAGAATCACCGCGGCGGTCTTCAGACCGCGGAGCGGTGTTCTGTCGGGGGAACTCTGGCGGGCGGCCTCCGCCGCCCGCCAGAGTTAGAATGACCCCCATAGATTGGCATAATACAAACAGCAACTACACATAAACATATTCTAACTTCAAATATATAGCTAAACAAATATATAATTTTTTGGTATTTTCTTTTCACAAATATTTTGTTGTTTTATATTTTCAATTCACATCAATTCCCCACTCACTAAAAACCATAAAAGCATAAAATGGAGTTTTAAACAACTATTTATTTAAATATCCAAAATGTAAAACCTAAGCACACTAAACATATCCTAATTACTAACTTACACTATGCTAAAAAACTATAAATGCAAACAACTAATGTAGAAACAGGAAGAGTAATGTCCAAAGGGAGAGTCTAAAGTCATTGGGGAACCTGCACCAGGCCTTCCTCCATGTTCATACCCATTCACACATGCTGACCTCATCCTGCTATAAGCCATCCAGCCACTTTTTTATCTTCCTCAACTCCATCAGCATGCAATAATGGAAGACAGAGTCCCTACTTCTTCTGGGCCTCCTGGCCCTTGTGGTTGGAGGCTGTGTGGCTGCAGGTGTAGCTGCTGAGACCTGCTGAGACTAGCTGCTGCTAGTTTTAGGCACCCGTGTTTGTTTTGTAGCTGATGTAGTGGCTGCTTTCTCCAATTTGACATGGAATTTCCAGGGCTCCAATGACTTGCTCACAAACCTTGCGCATCTTTTGGTATGGCTTACAGACATTCTGGATGCAGGGGTAACAGTCCTGTGCATCTCAAAAGTTTTGGCATCTTCAGCTGTCATGTTACCTAGGGTGGTAACATAAAAACAGTCTTAGCTCAAGCTGCACATATACATGATGTGTGAGAAAATAGGTTGACATTGTAACACAATCGTGTGCCTGTCCAAACCAACTCCAGAATTTGAGATGGGTATATGAACAATATACCATCACTACATAGACATCACCTACTCGTGTAGGTGCACAAAATGGAAATGTAGTCACAAAGAGATTGCAACCATATCATATAGAACAATGATTCACCCTTGTGATAATTTGCTGATTTTAAATAGTACACATAGTCCAGAAGTTGAAACTTTGATTGTTGGGATTGCATCATGTAAGTGTGCTGAGAATTGCTCATCAACATATATGAAAGTGGTGAAGGTGACACAATCTAGGTAATGTGCCTCTGTGTTGTATAACCTATCTGGAGTCACACAAGGCAGCACACATTGCTGACTTCACTTACTTAGTGTCAGGTAGCCAATTCATGGATGGTGGCTTCTTATTTATCTCCTGCAAAGCATGACTGTGATACATTTCAACAATTTATCCTCAGGCAAATGTACTGAAATGTGACATATAGCTTCTGGTTCACGCTTGTAGCCAAAAACATATTGAGTCTTAAACGTTTCTGTACACACATATTCCCATCGCTGCATTTGTTTGCACACATTTGAATTATACAATGTATCTCAGTAGAGTTTACTGATCTGAACAAGAACTTTGTGGTATATAATACAGGGACCCTGTACAATGATGCAGGTTGACAACATTGGTGCTACCCAGTATCACTTAACCCACCTGTATGTGAATTACTGCATGTCAACTTTTACCCAGTGCAGCAACATCACTGTTTACCTTGCATTGTATGAATGCCTTCTTGAAATTGTACTTAAGGGATATACAGAGAATGGGTGTGTTATTTTAAGGTCAAACAATGTTCAGACTAGTGTGCTTGTACAGCTGGCCACACCAGGCCAATTAGACTGAATCCATGCAATGAGGCCTTATTGGTACTCCATAGTTTTCACAACAATTGCAATTGCACAATCAGGCTTGAAAAATACATGTTACACAGAAAGCAGAAGACTGACATCCAGTTAAGACCTGGAAAGCAATATGACCACCAAATTGCCACGTGTACGAACACATTCATATTGTGCATCAGTCAGTATTTCAGGCAATGATCTAGATAACACCATGGTTAACTAAAGTAGCAGTCTTACATCCCAACAGCCTCCAGGGCATTGGTGTAAATGCTGCTGTGTCACACTATTTCACATAGTAATGACATGGCCTACTCAGAGGGAGGCAAATATACACATGAGAGTCTGGATTACAACAGCCATACCTAATGTTAGGATAAGAAATTGAAGATCTAGAAGTCTGTATAATAATGTTCAAACATGCACACAGACTCACATGTAGCCATGTCTTTTGTTGTCTGTCATGGGTCAAATCCATTAATTATGAAAATTTTGGCCCATCATATTAACATATTCAGCAACTATCAAACAAAATGTTTAGATTATGATGGCTATCCTGCTGACACAGTCATACATATTTTTAATATTTGCCTTTTGGTTTGGCATACTGCTACAGGGACAGGTATGTGCTTACAAACAAATTGAGTCTAATACAGCAGGTATGTTTGGCCTTGCTTATGGGCAAAGTATGCTGCATGTGATGGTACGCATATGGCATATTAACACACATTGTGCAAGACTTTGATTTCATGATACCTCCCTGTTCATACTTGATAACATTGTCTATGTATTCATATTGCACATCATCACCTGTGTCATTCACAATTTTTAACATTTGCAACAGAAACCTGCCCAGACAAGCTTAGCAACATACATTTGATTGTGCTTCTACAAATGTAGAAACACGTTTCATTTGGTTTGTGTGTACGTCCTAATGTCTTTGTGTTGAACACATGCAGACAATGTACCAGATGATGGCTATTGTGCCAAAAGCAGTACCACTATAGATCTGCTAATATTAACACAAATGTAAACATACTTACATCCTATTGATCTGCTTACCCATACTCTACATTCACAATGAAATTCCTCCTTGTTCATTACAAATCAATCTGTGTACAGGTTCTGTTGTGTTGCCATACCAACAGCAAAATGGTAGTAGGTGATTGTTACCTCCCAAAAGCAGTCCATCACAATCCATCACAACGTTACAATTCAAACAGATCACATACAGACTTCAAAATGCTACATACATGTACTTGTGACACTTACTGGTAGCATTTGGGTCCTGGAACCTGTCCACTGCACCCTGGGTGAACGGTAGATGTCCACCTAGAAGACAAGAATTTGGACATTGCATTGTAAATAGTGCAGTTACATAAGGTCATAATTATATCTTACAAACTATGTCATCCCAGTATTTCAGATATACCAAACAACATAGACACACATATCTAAGTATTACAGTAATATGATACACAGCTAGACAGCTTGCACGCCTGAGCTGGCTAGATGATGACGGTCAGAGGTATCCATCATCACATGCCTGAAGTATGCCTCAGGCATGTGATGTATTTAGTAATGCTGGCCAGCATGTCAGACTCCATTTTACCATGACACATGGGTGACATCATTGACCCTCGGCAGAACTAATTAGCGCTTTCATGGGAGGGAACAGGCATACACTGTATGTGACATTGTAAAAGCCATATAAGGGCACTGGTGCACAGAGTGATAACTAGCGGGAAATCTTTGTACCTTCCAACTTTAAACAAAGGATGCATGCCTTGTCAGTAGGTATTATGTTTTGGTGGTGCCCGGTAAAACCCATGAATGTATGACGGAACAATGCATGCTGGAACCACACATGCCTGAACAATGTGGTCGGAACAACGACTGTGTTGTTGCCACGAATGCCTTAACACCGATTTTTCATTGTAAAGGAATGCCTTGTAAAGGCATGCGTGGAACGGCATGTGTGGTTCCAGCATGCGAACCCCGACCCTCCCACCCAACCCCTAAAACAATCCTACCCCTACCCCCTACCCCTGCCCCTAAAACAATCCTACCCAACCCCTACCCCTGCCCCTGAAACAATCCTACCCCGATCCACAGCCCCACCCATAAAAACTGAAACTACCACGGACCCCACTTGCCCCTAAAACGAAAACTACCCAGACCCCCAACTGCCCCTAAAACCTAAAACTACCCTTACCCCACCCCTAAAACTAAAACTACACCGACCCCTGCACTAAAAATGAAAACTACCCAACCCCCACCCCTAAAACTAAAACCACCCGACCCCCACCCTGTCACCAAAACTACTGTGACCCCCCAACCCTGCCGGCTCTAAAAACTAAAACTACCCTACCCTGCCCCTAAAAACTAAAACTACCCCGACCCCACAACCCTGCCCCTATAACTACCCTGGCCCTCCACCCCACCCCTAAAACGACTGCAACCCCCCACCCCTGCCTCTAAAAACTAAATCTACCCTGACCCCACCTCTAAAACTTAAACTACCAGACCCCCACTCGTAACACTTAAACTACCAGACCCCTCACCCACACCCCTAAAACTCAAACTACCACGAACCCCCAACCGCCCCTAAAAACTAAAACTACCCCGAACCCCCTGCCCCTAAAACTACAGCAACCCCTGCCCCTAAAACTTAAACTACCACAACTCCCCTATCCCCACCCCTAAAAACTGAAACTACCCTAACCCCCACCCCACCCTTAAAAACTAAAACTACCCCACCCCAACCCTAAAAACTAAAACTACCTCCACCCACCACAAAACTCCCCCTCGCCCCCACCCCTAAAACTACCCTCAGCCCTACCCCAGTCACATTTACCTGACCTCATCCTCTGCTGATCCTGGGTCTGTTTTCCTCTGCCTTAACCCTGCATGTTTGTTGTTCAGGACATGCGTGGTTAAGGCAGAGAAAAACAGAGTTATTGTTCACAAAATCATAGCTCTGCTTTAGTGGACAACGCCCTCGTTGTTCAGCAGTCATTGTTTAGGCTGTTTCCCAAACCAACAGTTATGCAGATGTTCAGTTTTATACGGCATGTTAACCTGTGTACATGTGCAGCACTATAGAGCATACATGAAACATTTTACATAAAGTGAGTTTGGACATATATCTCTTGTTTAGCCATCAGCAGTGGTGCTCTGCCAACTTGGGAGCATCTCCTTGTCATTCACATATGTTACGTAAGGGAATGCTCATAATGTCACGCATTTTTATTGAAAACAACCACCCAAAACCGACTGAATAGCCCCTTGTGCCAGGGTATTGCAATGCAGCTATTGCCACTGCGCTTGCTTTATGCTTGCTTAATGTAGCCAGTCTGAGGCACACAAACTTCCCTTTGGTAGCTTAATTTCCTTACAGTAAGTTAATTTTATGTACATGTTGCAAGTTGCAATGTGAAAATAGTACTAAACAAATGATGTACATTTCATGTTTATGTTTTGCATTACTGCTGTATACTACATGCACATGGAGCATACATACATACCTTCTGATCCTCTGATCTCCAGCCCATGATGATCGATGAGATCCCATGCCACCCATGCCACCATGTCAGCATAACAATGTTTAAAATGCATGCCGGTCCAATCCCAGCCTGTTGGACTTGGCCTTTGTGGCAGGTTCATCACCTGACTTTTTGCCTCCTTCCTCCTATTTATTCTGACCTCTTGCTGTTGGCTCTAGGACTCTGAGCACTTTATCACTGCTGATCAGTGCTAAAGTGCAGGTGCTCTCCCTTATAAAGTTGGTATGATTGTCTTTTATCTATTTGGCATATTTAATTTACCTGTAAGTCCCTTGTACAGTGGTATCACTATACCCAGTGTCTGTAAATTAAACCCTACTAGTGGGCCTGCAGCGCTGCTTGTGCCACCCTGTGAAGTAGCCTTTCAAACCTGTCTCAGCCCTGCTAGTGCATGGCCTGTGTTCGCAGTTTTCTGCCACAGGGACCTGGCATCTAAATTTACTTGCCAGGCCCAGAACTCGCCTTCTACTATACGTAAGTCACCCCTAAGGTAGGCCCTAGCTAGCCCTATGGCCAGGGTCCTATGTTTGTAGAAGGCAGGACATGTGCCTAATAGCGTGGCCTGTCCTGGTAGTGACAATCAGCCTATTTGGTTTCTCACTACTGTGAGTGCTGCCTCCTCATAGAATTGCATTAGAAATGCCTTGCTTATGTGTAAGGGGGTATTGTCTGATTTATGAGGGGTAGCATAGGCATGTTTGGTATGGTTGTAATGGTAGTGAGAAATGCTGCTTACTAGTGTAAGTGAGTCTATTATTACTATTACAGAAATGCCACTTCTAGAAAGTGTGCTTATGACTCTGGTGTTTTGCAGTTTGACTCCAATCCACGTCTGGGCAGAGTGACAGTTGGGCTTGTGCATACTTTTTAGACAGCCTTTACACAGGGAAGGTGGAGGTGTCACAGAGGTGCATCTACATACTGAATAGTGTTCCTGGGCTGAGAGAAGAGAGAGGCGGGGCACACCTGGATCTGTAAAGGCTGTGCCCTGGCCTCACACAATATTGTCCTTTACCCCCAACTGGTGTTTGGACCTGTGCTGGAGGAGAGAGGGGGGCACTCCCAGAACCAGTTGTAACTGGTTGGAACCTCCCCTCCCCTTCTTTGTAAACACACTGTAAAACTGAGTATAAGTACAGGGGAGCTTGCCCGACAAATTGGGAACTCTTTGGAACTTACTGGAAACTGGACACAGAATGCTGGAGGGACTCACCAGGAACAGGCATGGACTGCTGCTGCTGTGCTGACTTGTGACCTGCTGAGTCTCCAGGAGACACTGCCATCTGCTTGCATCCTCCTTGTGCTGGCCTACTGCTGTGCTCTACCACCTGTCCTCCTCTTACTTGGACTATTATCCCACAGGGGCAACTGTTGGAACCGCAGGAGGAGCGCTTCATTTTTACGGTTTGTAGCTCCTTGGGAGTGCTTTTTTCTTATGAATTTATCAGCTGGAGAGCACTTTATCAGTATTCTCAAAGCACCTGGTGAACTCTTTATTTTTGTGCACTCGGTGCTTTGGAATCACCGCTGCAACCTGTGCTCTTTAAGGTTGCCCCAAGCGCTCGTGAGCGCGTCGCCATGAAGGGATTCACCACTGCAGACCGGAAGGGCTGCTTTTCCTAAACACGAGTGATTTGCGCTGCTCCGTGCCACCGGGGCACGAAGATGGGAACTTTAGAGTGAGTAAGCTCCGAGGTGCAATGCCGGGTGCACCAGGAGGCCCTCGCTTAGGGTCACCACTGCGGCTCAGGCAATAGAAGTGTTCAGAGTCGGGAGGCGAAGGAAGCCTCATTGGAGGCTCCCCCCCCGCCAGGACCCTTGTGTCTTCTGTTGCCGGACAGGCAGGGGGGGAATGAAGCCTAATTGGGGGCTACCTTTGTGGCCTCCAGAGATCGCGGCCCCCAGGAGGGGACTAATACTAATAGCTTTGCAGCGGGTGGGGTGGAAACCTCGTTGGAGGCTCCCCGTGCCACCGGGCCCCCTATTGTTGTGTTTGGTGCTGTAATCCCCCCCCCCGGAGGGTCAGTTCAGGCCCAGGGGAGGCCCCCTGCGATCGCAGGCGCCAGGAAGGGCCCAATAATAAAGAAGGAGGGGGTGCGTGCCACCCCCACTGCCCCCAAATCATCATGAGGTCACCGTTTTGTGCAGTGGAGTGCCGGAGGCCCCCTTGGTTCGCCTCTTGGCACGGTAAGTGCCTTTACATCATAAAACAGGTACTTTCTACAGGACCTGCGTATTTCTTATGTTCCTGTGGGATGGACATTAACGATTTATATGTAACCTGCCTTTTTTAATGATGACGTGTTATATAATTGTTTGGTAAATGTTCCTGTTATGGGCATGACATGCTAATATGTGTTTTTCACTTGCCATATGTTCGATGATGCTCTTGGTATAGGCATTTATGATACTTCTATGACAATTGTGTTTATTTTGTAATGTGATTCTGACTACTGCTTATGTTGCAAAATAATAAGTAACTTGTGTGTTATATGTGACTACTGCTGGTTCTGCAGAGTAACTAATGTGTAACGTTCTGACAGCTGCTTAGGTAGCAGGATATTACTGACATGTTGTGTTTGGTCTAATAATTGCGTTGTGTAGAATACAGTATATTTTCATATAACTTGGTGTTGTGTTTCCTTTATGGTGGGCATAGTGTTTCACATGTGTTGTGTGTGTTGTGCAAACGCTCTACACATTGCCTCTGGGATCGGCCTGACTGCTCGTGCCAAGCTACCAAGGGGGTGAGCAGGGGTTATCTTGGACATGTAACTCCCCTGCTCTGACTAGAGTGGGTTTGTTCTGCCTGGCTTAGGTGCATACCCTAGCCAACCAGAACCCCCTGTTTCTAACACAGCCAAATGTCTGATTGTGATGGCAGTACATATGCTCCCACCTATCCTTTTCATCCTTGGGTAGGTAGCTCTGGCTGACCCTAACCCAGATGCCAGCATCCTATGCAGATAATGGACTATTAGCCATAATAGGCCATCCCTTGCCTGATATGTTCCTATCATCTCAGAAACTGTCAAACCTAAAACAACACTCCTTATAATTATAACTACCCCTAAAGGACAAACTTCCAACAGTAAAGATACAAAAATATAGACAAAACAATATTAACGGACAAAAGGGTATTACAGGCACACAAGACAGGTACAGATCACAAACTGACAAGACCAATAATTCTCTACAGACACAGAGACTCTCAGAAACACTTCCAACACCCAGCACAAACTGACAAGAAGTAAAAGAAAGTTCCTACTATGCAGCCTGACATATTCATTGCATCATTTCCTGGACATAACCTGCTAATTTTGTACTATTGCATCATCTTTTATGACACTTTGCTACTGAAAGGGCTATTGGCTGATGAACGCACCGTGCATTAGCACTTCTGCAGTCACTCTCACGCGTGGTATTGAAGCGCAGTTTAAGACTGGCACAACTGATGCAATGCGTCCAACTACAGGCCAATGTTCGGGTTCTGACCCACGCAAATGGGACAACTTGTAGGATGTTTTGAAGGAAGGCCACTGGAATTATACAGCAGGAATGGGAATATGTCAAATTATGTGGCAGGTTTGAGTAAATTATGTGGCAAGAAAAGACAGATTATGCAGCATAATGCAGCACATTTTGTAATAGCATCACTTCAATATTTCATTTTTTTTTTTAACATGGCAACACTATCCGGGCATTGGTTGCACTTCATAAGTACTAATATAATGCCCAAATATAGCAATAAGCATTTGAAGGGTGACTAGTTCAGCTTTGCAAAGGACCTTCCACTGCTCTGCACCACAGGTCGCTATATTTTTAGTAACTTTTGAACCGTTTGAGTTAGAAACTTTTTTTTTTAAAGATCTGTAGATTATGCTGCAGATGATGGATTATGTGGCAAATGCGGCAAATCTATATTTAAGCAAAAATCTTCTCAGCCCCACAATTGCATAATTCCAATGGCCATAACTGTAGGGGACTGGTTATTGCTAGAATACACACCTTGGGCACACTTCCATTGGTCCAGGACTAGGGTGGCATCACTTTACAGGTCTGTTTGACAGAGAGCAGTATTTAGGTTGGTGAATGTGGGTGGTTGTAAGTCCTGCATGTCCCTGTCACTTTATGACAGGCGGTCAGGTAGTCTGTCCATGGAGTCAGTCTGGGTTCAAGGAATGCATGTGCATTCCTCATCACCCAGGCAGGGTAACAGCATGCAGCATGTCAGCACAGCAAGGCAGATCTCATGAGCTCTATGATCAAACATCAGTTGTCACAGTCGTTAACAGGGGTAAACTCCTGGATTTCCTCCACAGTCATATGTGCATGTGAAGATTGCTCCTGGGGCCTATGGCCCACTCTACTGCATTTCCTATTCTGCCCAATCTTGTCATTCATACATGCAATGTGTCAAGAATCCTTCCACATGATTTGTCATTGATGCAACACACAATTAGGGAAGTATAGAGACAGGATGGACACCCACACTACAGTGTTTGTGCCAATCAGCATGCAGATTTACTGGTCTTTCATAATCCATCAGTTGTAAATCCAATATTAATAATGTGTTTGTCAGGCAGACTTGTCTTACACATAAAGCTAGGGAAGGTCCTCCATGTAATGTGGTGGCAAAGACACTTCTGCACTTAAAGCCATATGTATGACCCAATATGTGTGACACTTGCACAATGCAACATGGTGCATGAGCAACACACATCTATTATATGTGTGGACCCACAAAAGACCACCTTGTGGAGTCCTGAGAAGTGTAATTAATCTTGAGCAACACAATGCATTGCACATTGTTGCATTGCCTTACTCTGTACCAGAGAAAGGGGTTCCAGGAGGTTTACATGGGGGTAGCCATTCACATGCCATGGTTAGATGCATTCTCAGACTTAACAAAACAATAGAACCTTGGAATTCACCAAGAAGTACAAGTGTCGCAGGAGTGGAATTACATGGAGGTAGACCTTTCTTACTAATTTCTTCATTTTTCAATGTGTGCTGTGTTGTGCAGCACACAAAGATGGCGGAAAATGGCTCATAGGATATTTTACTTAGCAGAAGCCTGCACCTTCATGCACAAATACATTTCATCATATGATATGTAAAGGCCCTAAGCAGACAATAATGCACTGGTGCAGGATGTAAGTCAGGAAAGATTTGTCTTCTTTTGGATATACCACATTACTTCCTTTTTGCTTTCACACATAGCCGTGCAGTAGGGTGACTATCTGTGCTGTACTGTGTGGCAATGCTCATCAGATGCCCCTCTGATTACAGTCACAGGACAATAAGGAGCAATACTGTGATCCACATTTATCAGGCTACCACCAAGATTATGACATGCAGCGCACACATTCAGTCACTGCACAATGTTTAGTTCTACAATCCCTTTGGACTGTGCTACAGTGTGTCAAGGTGAGCACACACTACCAGCAGTACAAGACTGCAATCCATGTCACAGGCCTATGCTATGAAACACACCCAATAGGTATATCCCCTTTGGGATGATTCAATGTTTGTGATCCACTCATCTATGCACTTACAGTCAGGTCAGGGGTAGACTAATCTTACCATGCAGAGGTTAGTTCTTATCCAACACCCTCCATTGCACCATGTTCAATTAGATAGTGTTTTTACACGTACATTTGCGTGTGATTTTTTAAATGGACAATTCACCCTTTTGCCATCTCTGTAATCTTCACGTTATGTGATGTTTGCAAGAACATTTCCATTGTATAATGCCACACATTGCAGGTCATCTATTCATAGTGTTGCGTTACAGGGTTTTGACCTCATCGCATTGCTGTGCAATGCATGAAAAATGTGTGAACTGTCAACTGTGGCCTGATGTGGTGTATATGACAATCTGCCCAGGAATTGAGTCACATGTGAAGTGTTTTGAGGATTGTCAGACATGCATGTATGTCTTCTTTACAAATGAAAACACATATGCATGATACTTGGCCTTTGTCCATGACAACTGTCACTCATGATCTGGGAAGTTACGTGAAACAACATTTGTTCCTGCAAAATGCTGCCATTCTGCATTCTAACACATTGGTGAGAGACATTACAATGAGGAGTGTGTCTCAGGTAGGGGCATATTGGGTGGCTTGTGTTCCAACACTCAATGAGAACTATATGAAACACACTTTTCTGCTGCAGTACACAATATGACTGCTAGCTGTGCAGCACTACACTGCTGAAGTTGTGTGAGGACAGAGATGGTCAATTTAGATGTGAATATATGGCAAGCCTGGCCTGTCCCTTTAATGCAGATCACTGCATTGTTGGAGTAATTATTTTGAGCCATGTCCCCATTTTGCTCAAGGTTCTGACAACATGATTTGTTACATGTTGAGAACTACTTCTAGTTGAGAAGATGTGAGTGACAATGCTTACATTAACGTGACATATAAAGCAACACAATGAATGAGTTTAAACTTTTATTCTCATGTTGAACATTTCAGACAATTGCAGTAAATTTTTCCAACAGGATTGAATTTATCGAAATACATTTCCAAAAATGGGGTTATGTCGCCACCGACCAGCCATGGTGTGGTGGATCTCACCTCCATCATCCTCCTCCTCCTCCATTGGGTCAGTGTCTTCATCTCCGAGTCTTGCAGAACATTCGTTGTCACACATACGTTTTGGAAGAACGCACTTGCAATTATGATTTTTGCAAACCATAAGGGGAGAGTATAGCACTCTTCCCCCGGACATGACCAGGTATTGGAACTTGAGTTTCAGTACAGCAAATGTCCTTCATACCACATTCCTGGTCTTGATAAGTGCCTGGGTGTCTGGCTCTGTCTGGGGATGAACAATTGGAGTCATGACCCATGGCTGCAGACAATATCCTTGGCCAGCTGAAAGTAGAAAAAAATGTAAAGGATTATGCACATTGTTACAGAGACATACCTGCTCAAGTGTGTTATGTGTTCTGACTAACTCAGAAACATTTTTTAAAGTATTTTACAATGTTTTATATATACAGTTGACCATTGGTTTATACATGTATCTTCTATTTCTCTGTGTGATTACAAATGTTGACCATGCCCTGATACTTTGGACACTTCTGCGTACTGACTTTCATGTTTAGGCAGTAGATTACTATGATAGGTATTTTGAAATGTTCTTGTGCTCTCCGTGTTATGCACACTCACTACATGTCCAACATGACAAGGTAGTGATCTGATTTTCTGCCATATATTCTTCCCTAGGTAGGCTGTGACAGTGCCAACATGTTTGACACTCATACGTACATATATCCTTTTGGAAACTCTGATGTTGTTGCTTGCCTACATGACATTGACCAACCTTTATTTAGTTCACTTATTTTAGCATGGAAATTAGCTGCATACATGTGGTGCCTTTCCAGTATGTCAAACACAACAAGATGATGGATGTAGTGCTGGAACTTTTCAAACACCCCCCCAGTCAAGAGATCTGGGTTAAATCCATCATTCTTTTGATCAGCATGCCACCCTAGTTTGGACCCAGGCACCTGCAAATGTCTTGACCCTGCTCTCCATGGGAACAGTCCAGCCCGAACTGACAAGCCATGTCCTCCCTGGACTAGAAACAAGAATCCTTGGACCAGTTTTGGGGTACAACCCCTCATCAGCCAGCTAGCTTTAAGTCCAGTGGCACAGCAAGCAAGGGACCCATACCTTTGGCCATTTAGAAAACAAAACACGATGATGTTCAATATGTGACATGGATAGTTATACAATTTGCTGTCAGGCTTCAGCTAAAGCTTTTTGTCAGACAAGTTGTTGTGCTGCACTTAGACTGAGACAAAAGTATTACAATGTGGGCCACCTTTATGTGCAACACACTTATGTTGCACAAATAGCTTTCCACTACAGACCTGGACACAATACTTTAGGTTTTCACATGTATGTGTATGATTCCAACTTGCAGGGGATTCTGTACTTCAATGCCTTGATTCTGTCATCATTGATATGGCTAGAGAATGTTGGGATTGGGATCCTGAGAAAACTGCAATACCTTGTCCAGATTGCATTTTATTTTATAAGTTGCAAAATTTGATGACCTCATCCACCCTGAGGTCAATGAGAGTGATGCGCTGCTGGAACACATGTTCCCTCCTCCTTCACTGCCTACATCGCTGCCTACATGGTGGTGGTATCCTAGTGACCCCTAGCTGCAGGATCACAACCGTCATGGCATAGTTGAGCTTGCCAAAGTCTTTTTTGATGTTCAGGTTTTTATATCACAGACACTGCGTCATTTCCTATGCCTTGGTTGTCGATGTGAAGATTTTTGGGTGCATTTCAGGCTTTGCCGCATATCCAAGTGATGCATCACACACTGGCACACCTATAAATATCATTCAGTTAGTTTTATGTTAGACACCTACATTGTATATTTTAATCTGTGTATGGTGTAGTTTGTGTAGACCCGATGCAAGCCTTCAAAGACAATGTATTTGGGCAAATGCAGCTTCTCATAAATATGAAGTACTGCTTGCTCCGCCATTGCATCAAAATTTGTGTTGCAATGCAATGCTGGTGCTAGCCTCCCATAAATATGCTATTTAGTCACTACGCACTTTGACATATAGGCCCTGATTTAGAGTTTTCTAGATGGGGTTACTTTGTCACAAATGTGACAAATACCCCTGATGCCATATTATGATTCCATTATAAGCATATTGAAATCGTAATACGGTGGACGGGGGAATCCATTACATTTGTGCTGGAATAATCAGCCTGCCAAACTCTAAATCAGACCCATAGTCTAGTAATAAAACTAGATAATCTTTCATTTGGAGATATGAGATAGAAAGGGCCAGCAAAATCTACCCCCAACTTCTTCCATGGTGCTTCTAGAATCTCCACAGTAGACAATGGAGCTTTAGAGATAGATTTGCTCTTGTCACTTCTGGCACACCAAACGCAATCCTTAACTACATTCTCCACAGGTTGATCTAACCCTGGCCACCAATACCATTCCCTCACTCTTGACTTACTGAGTTTCCTCCCCAAATTGAATTCCTGCGCTGTGTCCAAAATGTCTTCTCTCATTGATCTGGGTGGAAATATCATTGTGCCCCTGAATAGTTCACTCCCATTTCAACTCAATTCTTTCCTTACATTCCAGAACCTCTCCACCGCCTCTGAGAAGGTACTAAACTCCGCCAGCCTCTTACTATCTGAGTTTTTTTTGTTTCTTCATCTGTCTCTCTTTCTAGTTGCTACTTGTGCTCATGCAACTCACTCTCATAGATCCAGTTGACATGGTCATCATCCATTGACATCTTCTCTCTAACAGCAACCAGAATAAACAAACCACCACTACATTCTTCAAGCTGGAGATATGCTCCACCTGGAAATTAAAGTCACTCAACCCTTCCACACATCTTTTGATCCTAGGCGTAAACTCATCATCCTTCCTAGCGGAAAATATGTGGACTAATGGACTATGATTTGTTCTAACCACAAATGACATACCTCACAGATATAATTTAAATGCCTGATCATTCAGCACATGCCAGAGCCCCTCTGATGATCACAGATTACGTTTCTTATGCACCTTTGAGTGCACCAGAAGCAAATGGCCCTACTCTCTCCTCACCTCCATTAAACTGTGAGAATACTGTTCCTACCCCTTAAGGCTAACATTAGTGATCAGAATAGCCTTTTACACACATCAAGGAATCCTTATGTAGGCACTACACTAATGCAACTTTTAATAGCTTTAAAGGCCTATCCACGCTCATCAGACCATTAAAATCGTACACATTTTTCAACAAAGCCCAAATTTGTTATGCCAACCCAAAGAAATTAGGTATGAATTTGGAGTAAAACTCAGCCAGCCCAAGCAAAAAACTCACTTGCTCCTCATCCTGCTGTGATAGTGCCTTGATAATTGAATCAATTACTTCTAACTTGGGTTTGAACCCTTCCGGGGCAATGATATGCCCCAATTATGAAGCAGTGCCAACCCTAAATCTACACTTCTCCTTCTTGAATGTTAACCCTGCTTACCCTACCTCTCCAACACCTTCATTGATGCACCTTCTTGCTCCTCAAGATTTTTCCCATAAATCAGGATGTCATCTTGGAAGAAAAAGATACTCTGCACCCCATCCAACACCTTTTTAATAATCCTTTGGAAAAATGCCACTGTAGATGCTAATCCAAAAGGCATCCTTTTAAAGTGGTATGTTCTCAATGTTGCAACCAATGAAAACCTAATGCCTGGACTCATCATGTTATTTACCTTGATGATACGCTGATAAAAGATCTAATACACTGAACACTCTCCCATCCCTAAGCATGGGTAAAGCCTTGGAGAGGTTAAGGAGAGGTTGGCTCTCAACCCAGATGTGCTTGTTTAGGTCTAGGAGGTCACAGCACATCCTAATTTGTTTGCTCCCATCCTTAGCTGCCAACCCAATCGGTGCCAATCACTCAGAGGATCCAATTTGCTCAACTACTTCATCCTTAATCAACATGTCAAATTCCTTCTTCAACGGTTCCAACATAAGGTTTGGAACTTTTCTGACTCAGTGAATACAGGCATAGACATTCTTCTTCAATATTATCTTGTGCTCAAAGTTCTTGAGGAGGCCCAGCTTGTCATTAAACACATTAGGGAATTTCAATAAAATATCTCCATGTCCTTGTTCTGATGATACAGACAAGACCAGTTGCACAGCATTAGGATTCAGCATAATCCCCAATCCTATTGGAGATGTCAACCCTACAACTTATCCCCTTGTTTTGCTACATACACCTTCCCTACCATCTCCTTGTTCATGAATGTGATCCTCATAACCGCATATCCCAAGGAATCAATTTTGGATCCTCAATAACTCACATGATTAATGTCAGGAGGAAACAGAGGGACCAATTTAAATCTCAACGGATGAAATACTCCGTCAGAAATGTAATGGATACCCCATCCGCCATATTACGATCTCCATAAGATATAATGGGATGGTAATATGGCGGATGGGATGTTCATCACATTTGTAACAGAGTATTCCATCCTCCGAGGTCTAAATCAGACCTTGGGATATCTGATCCCCACCAATCTCTCTCGGCCAATTATTTTGACCTACCAGCATAGATAGAAATATCTTTATTGTCCACTTTAATATGACATTCTACCATGGTTAAAGCACCCACATCAACTTGACTTGGATTACGTTTTATGCTTAACACCATTTTGGTAAGATCTTCACATACAGTTTAACAGTTCAACAGTTTAATTGTTATCACCTTTACAAACTTGGGCATAGTGACAGTTTTTACCACACTTCCTACAAACAAAAATCCTGGTGTACCATTGGTTATGTTTGCTGAATGACCTGGATTGTTACAGCAATAGCATTTCATTTTATTATTCTTGCTCTCTCTGTTGGTACCACCTTGTTTCCTATCCTGGTTAATCTTATCTAAATCCTCCCCAATATTTCATTTATTGCAGGATTTCTGGAATCACCTTGCGAAGAAGAAGGTGGCACAGCTTGCATCTCAAGCACCCATGTGTTTGTACATTCTACACCTTCCACAATAGTAATAACATCCCGGAGATCTTTTGAACCCTTATATCAATGGGCGCATCAATTGGTCCCTAATGAGTGAGTCAGTTAATGGATTGAAATCAGAAATGTGTGCCAGTGTTTGTAAGCAAGCTATGTAATTTCCTACACACTCTCTCTTCCCTTGTGTTCTTGAGAACAACCTCTGGCATTCCAATACCACATTGATTCTTGCTTCGAAATGTTTCTCCAACATCATTATAGACATGTCAAAAACATCTCTTATGTCTCTCTCTGCATTACCTATAGGGATAGTTTCATAAATATTATGGCCTTCCACACCTAAATTGTGGAGCAATACTCCCTGCTTTCTAACCATGGAAAGCTTTTTGCCATTAATAGCTAACAAGTTTTGAATCAAATAAGTTATTCCATCTTTTCCACGTTATAATTGGTTCGCCCTTGTCTGATAGAAATACAGGAGGAGAAGGCATACTGGCTGTCACCATAGTGATGGAAAATGACTAATGGCACAGTATAAACATGTTAAGGGACACAGCACTCTATAAAGGCAAATGATGCAGTTCTCTCCAAGTTGCAATGCAGAGCTCAGGTTTCACTCATAACCACTTCGTTACTTGTTCTGCAATAGCTTCACTGTATCCAGTTGTCTGTATGAGAAGCCGTTCATGTCAGAATTACAGCTCCCTATATAGGACACCTCCTGGAATGCATAGCATGTTGCAAAATGAATATGACAGACACCAGAATGAATGTACTATGTGTCAACATAAATATGATACCTGGCAGAGTGAATCTGACTTGAACCAAAACAAATATGAAACCAGGCAAACTGAATATGCTACTTAGTGATTATTATGAATAACTCACATTCAGAATTGAATAAGAGATATACTGAAATATATATCAATCATACTGAAATAAATATGTCACTCACTCTAAATAATAAAGCAATCACTGAAACACATACAATATTTGTCAAAATAAGGCAATATGTCTTGAAATGACTGACATATGCCAAGAGGAATATCACACACATCGGAATGAATATGACAGCTTGAAATTAATATAAGGTACTGAAATGAAAATGCATTATTCTGAAAGGAATATAAAGTGCAATGAACATTACAATTATAAAATTAATATGATTTGCATTGAAAGTAATATGACACACATTGACATGATTATGGTATGTGTTGCAATTGGTTTGAGTCATGTTAAATCAATATCATGCGTTAATATGAATGAGACATCTATTGAAAGGAATATGACACATGCTAAGATGAATATGACATGAAAGTAATATGAGCCCTTTTGAAATTAATTCAACATGCCTTAAAGTGAAAATGACCAATGCTGACTTTAAAATGAAACTTGTCAAAATGAATGTTATGCTTTGAAATCAATATGATACACATCAACATGAATATTGCATATATTGAAATTAATTTCACCTACTTTGAAATGGATATGACTCATGATTAAATTATAATGTCAGGTGTTGAGATGAATATATTTTCAGGCTGCTGTAATCCATGCGTTTCATGATTAGGAGATAACACATAGTCAATAGGTCCTGAAGAAGCGTCACCGGACTCGTATGGGCCACAGAGACGCGAAACATGTTGACCCTTGACAGGGATGGCTTGGAAATTCCCCACCCTCATTCCTTTTCCGTTATAGAGTGATTGACCATTACCTCTGTTTCACTCTTGTGACTATTTTTAATCTTGGCCTCTATCCCTCATTTGGATTAATAAATTGATTACCCGCTATAGGTTTCGAGAGCCAATTTTAACCCCCATCTTTGATCTCCTAGTTCTCCCTTTCCTTTCATATTTATACTTAGGGTTGTGGCATCATCACTGACAATATCTCTGGCAAAGAGCCGCCCAGTTTGGGGTGGTGCCCATCAGACATTGCAGTGCCTGTCTGACGAGGAGCAACTCCGATGATGAAGCATGACACCCTTCTGAGTGTGTGAGGTTTTTTTGCTCCTAAATTTTAGGACCCTTCCCCTGTATCCTTTCTCTTCTTCCAGCTGGAACCTGGAACAGTGTATTATCTATATTGGCATCTCAATCGGGAGGCTATACACTGGACCATAATTCCTCCCTATCCCCCTGTTTATTGGTTGAGATGAATATGACATCCACTGACACAAATATACCTTTCATTTAAAGCAATATGACACATGTTAAAATTTATATGAACCATTTTCAAATGAATATGACATCTGATGAAGTTGATATGACCCATATCAAAATTAATATGACATTCATTAAAATTAATATGACACTTATTAAAATGGATATGAAACAATATGAGATAAATATAGCATGCTTTGAAATAAATAAAGCATATATCGAAATGAACACAAGCCATGTGTAAATTAAAATGCTCACTGTTTAAATATGGCTTGCCTTGAATCAATGTTGATTTACTTTAAAATTAACAATACATATTGAAATTAATATGACATATTCTGAAACGATATGATATGAACACAAATTAATTATCTAAAATAAATATATGTTTTTGACTATGTGCTACATTTAGTTTTTGCCGGCTTTCGGACCCTAAGCACTTTACCACTGCTGACCAGTGCTAAATTGGAAGTGCTCTATGTCTAAATTGACCTGATGATTGGTTTATCCATGATTTGGCATACTTGTTTTACCAGTAAGTCCCTAGTATAGTGCAACATGTGTGCCTAGGACCTGTAACTCAAATGCTACTATTGGGCCTGCAGCACTGATTGTCCCACCCACATGAGTAGCCCTGTAAACATTTTTCAGATCTGCTCCTGCAGTGTCTGTGTGCAGGTTTAAACTGCCATTTCAACCTGAAAATGCACCCACTTGCCAGGCCCAAACCTTCCCTTTTACCACATGTAAGGTACCCCTAAGGTAGGCCCAAGACAGCCCCATTGGCAGGGTGCAGTGTATTTAAAAGGTAGGACATATACTGGGGTATTTTACATGTCCTGATAATGAAATACTGCTGTAGGAAAGTACAATCTTCCTTGGCATGTTACCCCCATGTTTACCTGTATGTCAGAATGTTTTTGCCTGTTTCATTGGGATCCTGCTGGTCAGGTCCCCAGTGCTCATAGTTTATGGCCTAATGTGTGTGTGTCAGTATAGTGCTTGACTGTGTCACTGAGGCTCTGCTAATCAGACCCTCAGTGCTTATGCTCTTTCTGCTTTTAAATTTGTCACTGTAGGCTAGTGACTTCATTTACCAATTTCAATTGGCACACTAGACCCCCCTTATGAGTCCCTAGTATATGGTACCTAGGTACCCAGGGCATTGTGGTTCTAGGAGATCCATATGGGCTGCAGCATTTCTTTTGCCACCCATAGGGAGCTCAGACAAACCCTTACACAGGCCTGCCATTGCAGCCTACGTGAAATTGTGCACACACTATTTTACAGCCATTTTCACTGCACTTAAGTAACTTATAAGTCACCTATATGTCTAACCTTCACTTGCTGAAGGTTAGGTGCAAAGTTACTAAGGGTGAGGGCGCCCTTGCACTAGCAAAGGTTCCCCCACATAGTTCAGGTCCATTTTCTGCGACTTTGTGAGTACGGGGACACCATTACACATGTGCACTACATATAGGTCAAAACCTATATGTAGCTTCACAACGGTAACTCTGAATAAGGCCATGTAACATGACTAAGATCATGGAATTGTCCCCCCATTCCAAATCTGGTATTGGGGAGCCAATTCCATGCATCCTTGGGGCTCCAACATGGACCCCCAGTACTGCCAAACCAGCTGTCTGAAGCTTGCACCACAGCTACAGCTGCTGCCACCTCACAGACAGGGCCTGCTCTCCTGGGGTCTGAGCAGCTCAGTCCCAGGAAGGCAGAACAAAGCATTTCCTCTGAGACCAGGGTGTTACACCCTCTCTGTTTCGAAATAGATGTTACCGGCTGCGGAGGGGTAGCCTCCCCCAGCCACTGGAAATGCTTTGAAGGGCACAGGTGGTGCCCTCCTTGCATAAACCAGTCTACACCGGTTCAGGGACCCCTTGTCCCCTGCTCTGGTGCAAAACTGGGCAAAGCAAAGGGGAGTGACCACTCCCCTGAACATCACCACCCCAGGGGTGGTGCCCAGAGCTCCTCCAGTGTGTCCCAGACTTCAGCCATCTTGCTTTGCAAGGTGTTGGGGCACTGTGGAGGGCTTTGAGTAGCCAGTGCCAGCAGGTGACATCAGAGACCCCACCTGATAGGTCCTTACCTGATGATGTAGCCAATCCCCCTTTCATGGTTATTTATGGTCTCTCCTGTGGGTTCTCTTCAGATTCTGCTTGAAAGTTTTCTTCAGCAATCCTCTGCAACTACCACAGCCTGCTCCAGGTACCGCTGTAACAGCAACAAAGTATCCAGCCAGCAACTGCAACAGTTTCCACAGTGTCCACACACTGGGGACTTCCTGTCTTCATCCTGCACCAGAAGGACCAAAGGAATCTCCTGTGGGATGACAGAGTCACTCCCCTGCTCACGCAGGCACCTTCCAAGATGACGGCTGGTACCCTTGGACTCCTCTCACAGCGACGAGCGTGCTCATAAGGACTAGGAGGGTGGACTCCATTGACATAGGCTATCCTGAGGTCCTGCTGACGCAATTTGGAGGAGGTAGGACCTTATCTTCCCTGAGAGCGACGGTACCCCTGTGTACCACGTATTCTTCACCTCCTAAGGCATCTGTGCACTATTTGCACAATTCCTTTGTGCACAGCATGACCCAGGTCCCCAGCACTCCATCCTGTGATGCTCAACTCGCTGAGTTGTTCTCTTTGTAGGTTAGAAACATATGTTTAATGGAGTGTTTTGTGGTACAGGTACATACCACCGAAACCTAGTCTGAAGTGACATGAGTCTGCATTTGGTAGGCCACATGTCCACACATGCACAGGGAAGATACTTTCCATGCCCACTATACCAGCCCTTTCGTTGTCACTCAAGTGTGAGGGTGAAGTCTGTACTATGATAGTTGCCTGTAGGGACTGTATGCATTGAGTCAGTGTTGCAGATTGTAAATGTGCTTGTCCAGTCAGGCCTAACAAGTTCACTCTTCAGAAACCACATTGCTGTGTGGTGTTTCATTGTGGCTCACATCACAGTACATGTTGCTGGAGCATCAAATACTTGATGTCATTAGGCTTGCTTAGTCATTGTAGGCCTTGAGCAGGGTAGTGGGTTAGTCTGCAGATAAATCCAAAAGTGTGTACTCATGTCCCTGTACTTATTGGCATGTGCTTCACACTTGTGGTGTGTTGACAAATTGCCCATTTTATGCTTGGTATTTCAGACATGTGTGACACAGCCATTTGAGCAAACACTTGTGTTTTTAATCGCTTGATTTGTCACTTGCATCCATATAGGTAAACACCCATCGAAAGAAGGAGATTTGGAGAGCCATCGCCCAGGAGGTGCAGTCCCTGGGGTCCATAGCCGGCAAAGTGCCCACTGTTCCAAGAGGTGGAAGGACCTGAGGTGCTGGGCCAGAAGATCTCAGAGATAAAGATAGGCTGTCCTCCCACCGTGGGCAGGCACACCTCAAAGCATGACCCCCCTAGGGTCCCGCATTCTGGGCGTAGCATACCTGGACCTTGATGGGCATTTGCAGGGAGCACAGCAACCTCAATGAGTACAGGACATGTCACTGCCTGTCACACAGCCAAGTTAATGTGTTAGGTTCTGACATCTACTCCTGATGACTGGGGATGGACCATGTGTGACACACAAGATGAGTAACTGTTTGTGTAGATAAGTAATTTGGTGCACATTGAAGTGCCTTGTCTAGTAGCCCAGGGACCTAGGACACAACTGATTACAATCCACAAAACAATTGCTCTCCAGGGACAACCCATTGCTTTTACAGTGATCAATCAAGGAAAGTTTGTTGTTGTAGTGGGTCTAAATTCTACACAACAGACCACTACTCCTCAGCGTTATATTCCAAAGAAAAAGATGTGATGGATTACTGTCCTCAGCCATGTCTCTGGTCAAGTGAGTAAATTGACATCCGCTCGCAAGAGGCCACTTGTTTTCAGTGTGTGATGAGTGCTGGTGCCTCACTACTGTCTGACGTGTGAAGGTGGCATCACACGTGTGACAGAGCATACATTGTTCTTTGGGTGCAGCTATAGATCAAAACTTTCCCTTGGTAAGTGTGGAATGTCCATTGACATGATTTATGGCCCATCACTGTTGCCAAAATTCCTTGTGCTGACATGTTAGCATGTGTCCCATTCTCTTTTAACAAAATGTGTACACTGCTGTTTCATGCTTTGTCTACCTGTGTTCCCAGGAAGATTTCTGTATTCCCTCACATATAGTTGCATGCCAACCTGTCTTTGGAATTGGACATATGCAATGAGGCTACATTTTATGTGGTGCCACAGACAGGAGTGTGTCACCATTGATTGTTGGCTCACACATACTCTCACCTCTCATTGCATGTCATTTGGCATGTACAACTTCAGTAGCAATGAGAGATATGACATGTAGGACTAGAGTTTTTACACACAATGTCCATTTCCATGCCATTGATGTGGCATCAAGTGACAAAGTGCACTGCACATGTGAAATGGGAAAGATTTGTTGTGTGACTGTTGGCACACATCATGGAGTGACTTGCAGTTTTGTTGGAATCACATGTGGTTGGGTAGAACCATTCATCCACGGACAGCTGGGTTTGCAGGACCAAAATGGAGACTGTGATGTAGCTTCCCGTGGGGCAACATGTCCAGGGCCTTCTACAAGTGCTTGCAAATCCCTGGGCCTCTCCAATATACAAAGAACTAATGGCTTCTACTGATGCAATCAGAGTTTGTCATTGTAAGAGGTCCCATATGGTAGTGGTGATTTTCTGTGGGCTAGCTGTTTCATTGTGTTATGTATTTTAGCAACATATCTCCCTGTCAATTTGCACATTTTGACTACAGTGTACATTTCCATGCCAAATATGTAGTATATCTGAGCAACATTAGTACTACCTCCATGACTCAATTAGAACAGTTTACACATGGTGAAGTGTGCATTGATGACATGTTTCTAGTGTGACGTGAGTATTTCCATGTCACCTTCTTCAGGATACTGTACTGCTGTCAGCAACATGGCAGGATTTGGAGCATCATTTCTTATTGTTGTGTTATTGCATATGTGACAAATGGATGTCTGCATGACCTTGCGTGGGATCTATTGGAATGACCTTGGCATTGGCCTACTATTGTATGACAACAGGTAATAGGTATGCTCCATGAGGCAAAGCATTGAAGGTGATATGGTGTTCGACTTGTTCAATGGTTATTATGATTGCACAACTTCACCCATGCAATTGGAGATCTGAGACCTGATTTTCCTGTGGGCAACTGTTGACATTTCATATGTATGTATGTATGTATGTATGTATGTATGTATATAGTATTTATAGAGCGCGTTCCGGCCTGAGGGTATCGAAGCGCTAACTAAGGTAATTGTGTGCACGCACTAAAGAGAGAAGCGTAGGCCAGATCAATTCCTAGTGTGGAAAAAGCCACGTCTTAACCAATTTTCTGAAAGTTAAGTAATTGTGCTCCTTTCTAATTCCAGAGGGAGCGAGTTCCAACACTTTGCAGCGGCTACTGTAAAGGCTTTATCGACCCATTTTCCCTTAAAGGCACGGGGAATCTGAATGTTGTAAGTTCCAGCTGACCGTAAATGCCTCTTTGGTCTGTACCAGTACAGTTTGGAGGTCAAATATTTAGAGCCGATCCAATGGGCCGGTTTGTGGGTCATACAAAGAGTTTTGAAAATAATCCGCTGGGCCACTGGGAGACAATGTAGATATTTGAGGCTATTCTAACAGATGCCAATCGTGGAAGATTCAGGATCAATCTGGCGGCCGTGTTTTGCATCAACTGAAGTTTATTCAGGGATCCTTTATCCAGGTAAAGTAATAACGTGTTACAGTAGTCAAGTTTAGACATAACAAGAGCTGGAATGACTGTGATTTTCCATTGTCTTTGAAGATATGGAAAAACTTTTTTTAGCTTTTTCAAAATCCACGTGCAGGATTTTACCGTATGGTTAACCTGTTTTTTGAAAGATAGGCAATCATCAAAAAGAATTCCTAAATTTCTCGTGGTGGTAACAGGATCAGGAAAGGTACTGCAGTCTTTGTGCCACCACCGCGAGTTCCACTGCTCCCTACCGATTCCAAAACAGAGGATCTCAGTTTTATCGCAGTTCAGTTTCAGCCAATTAGACTTCATCCAGTTGTTAACTGCTTGCATGCAATTGCTGAAACGGGCCGCCACTTCCACCCCGTTCTTATTAAGTGGGATGATCA
Source organism: Pleurodeles waltl (assembly GCF_031143425.1). Lineage (NCBI taxonomy): Eukaryota > Metazoa > Chordata > Amphibia > Caudata > Salamandridae > Pleurodeles > Pleurodeles waltl. The sequence continues at coordinate 504,001,867 of NC_090442.1, read as the reverse complement.
GTTGCGTATGATCTGCATAAGAAGTCGGGATAAAGCCAAAGGAACATATTATCTCGGCCAAATAGGGCGACATACACATTAAATAAGGTAGGACTGAGTGAAGAGCCCTGCGGCACGCCGCAGGGCAGAAGGTAGACAGGAGATCTGAAATCTCCACAACTAACCGTTATCCACCTATTGGTTAAAAAGGATTCCAGGAGCTTAAGGGCTTGTTCTCTGAGACCTGCCTGATGTAAATGTGCAAAAAGAATATGAGGTGAAATGGTGTTGAAGGCCGCAGATAAATCCAATAAGATCAAATAGGCTCCCTGGCCCTCGTTAACCATTCTCCGAATAGAGTCAGAGGAGGAGATAAGAGCAGATTCTGTGCTGTGTGATTTCCTAAACCCGTGTTGAGAGACATCTAAACCTCCTGATTCTAGTAAAATAATTGACCAATTCTTTATTAATAAGCTTTTCAAAGATCTTTGCCAGAAAAGGAAGCAGAGCAATAGGACGTAGATTATTTAGATCTTGACTGTTTTCAGTTTGCTTTTTCTTGAGGGGCATAAAAATGGTCTCTTTCCATACATCAAGAAAAATGCCTGAAATAATAATTTCCTGAAAGATAGGAACATACATGCATGACATACATGCACATGTAAGATTCACGTAGGAGCCACCTTGAATTAGTTTGTTGCTAGGGCCTACTTGACATCATGGTGCTGTTTGTAAATCACAGCTTTTGTTCAGCTGTGATCAGGAACATGTGGAGACCCTTTCCTCTTTGTATTTGGAGCATCATCCCAGGCAAGGGAAGGAGACAGGGCGAAACCAAGTGGGGAAGCATTTGGCCACGGTACCTCCAGTCATGGCACCACTGACACGGAGAGACCCAGTGGCCCGGAAGGTGAGGGCAGTGCCACCGAGGACACAGGATCAACCTCGTCATCTTTAGATTCTACCTCCAGTGGCCACTCCCTAGTGGTGAGGGGACCCGTCAGGAACTGTTCCTTTACCATCCTTGTCCGCCACTCCCAATACTAGCACCACCCTTCCTCTTTGTTCCCCACTCAGTTGGCCATGCCCACTCACCTAAGAGGGTGGGCATCTCCTTTGCCCTAGGTACTTCACTGCCAGCCCCTGTTGTGAGAAGGCTATTGACCTCCTGAGTGAGAGGAGTATTAGGAGGTCAATAGCCTTCTGTGGGGGAGACTGCCATTGTGAATGCCATCCCGGTGTTGGTAAGCCAACTTCAAACTAATGTTTTCCTGGAAGACATTCATAGTGACATGTCAATCAATCAATCAGGAATTTGTAAAGCGCAGTACTCACCTGTGAGGGTCTCAAGGCACTGAGGAGGGGGGAGAAAGGAGGGGGTGTTCCTACTGCTCAAACAGCCAGGTCTTGAGAAGTTTCCTGAAGGTAAAGAGGTCTTTGGTCTGGCGCAGGTGGGTGGGAAGAGGGTTCCACGTTTTGGTGGCGAGGTGCAAGAATGATCTACCGCTGGTTGTAGTTGTCTGCGGATGCGTGGGACGGTTGCGAGGGTGGCGGAGCAGAGATGCCGGGTCAGGGTGTAGAAGGAGAGCCGTCTGTTGAAGTATTCTGGTCCGGTGTTGTGCAGTGCTTTGTGAGCGTGGGTGAGGAGTTTGAAGGTGATTCTTTTGTTGACTGGAAGCCAGTGCAGGTTTCTCAGGTGGTCTGTGATGTGGCAGTGATGGGGATGTCCAAGATGAGGTGTGCAGAGGTCTTCTGGATGCGTTGCAGCCTGTTTCTGGAGTTTGGTTGTGGTTCCTGCGTAGAAGCCATACCTGTAGTCCCGTTTGCTGCTTACGAGGGCTTGGGTGGCTGTTCTTCTGGTTTCGGTGGGTATCCATTTGTAGATCTTTCAAAGCATGTTGAGGGTGTTGAAGCAGGAGGAGGAGATGGTGTTGACTTGCTGGGTAATGGATAATGGGGAGCCCAAGATGAATTCTAGGTTGCATGCGTGGTTGGTGGGAGTCAAAGCGGCTCTGAGAGTGGCAGGCCACCAGGAGTTATTCCATGCGGATGGGGTGGAGCCGAAGATTAGGACTTCCATCTTGTCAGAATTGAGTTTGAGACAGCTGCTCTTCATCCATTCGGCGATGGCCTTCATTCCTTAGTGGAGGTTGGTCTTGGCGGAGTCCTTGGTAAGGGATTGGATCAGCTGGGTGTTGTCGGTGTATGAGATGATGTTGAGGTTGTGGGATCGTGTGATGTTAGCAAGCAGGGCCATGTAGACGTTGAAGAGTGTTGGGCTGAGGGACGAATGCTGGGGTACGGCGCAGATGGTTTTGGTGGCCTCCGAGCAGAATGGGGGCAGGCAGACTATCTGGGTTCTGCCGGTGAGAAAGGAGGTGACCCAGTCCAGGGCTCTGTCATGAATTCCTGCATTGCTGAGGCGTGAGCATAGGGTGTGGTGGCAGACGGTGTTAAACGCAGCCAAGAGGTCCAGGAGGATGAGGGCAGCGGTTTCGCCTTTGTTCAGTATGGTTCTGATGTCGTCAGTGGCGGCGATGAGGGCGATTTCAGTACTGTGGTTGCTGCGGAATCTGGATTTGGAAGGGCACAGGGTGCAGTTTTCCTAGAGGAAGCGGGTTAGTTGTCTGTTGACAGCCTTCTCGATTAATTTTGCCGGGAAGGGGAGCAGGGAGATAGGCCTGAAGTTCTTGAGGTCCTTTCGGTCCGCCTTGGATTTTTTGAGGAGGGTGTTGATCTCAGCATGTTTCCAGCTTTCCGGGAAGGTGGCAGACTCGAAGGAGCTGTTGATGATCTTCTGTAGTTGGGGTGCGATGACGGAGCTTGCTTTTTTTTTTTATTGATTTCTATCAAGATCCAGCAAAACTGATGAAAAAAAGCATTATATCTTAAGCATCCTCCCCAAGGGATTTCTAATAGGATAACTCCAGATAAAAACAATCAGGGTAAGTGACTGAAATCTAAGGGAAAGAAGAGAGCCTCCTTTCTTTTTTACACACTATTATACACCATTGTCTAGAAAAAAATCCCTCCAAATCCGTGAAAACCTTTTGCCCCCGCCCACTCTCTTAGCATATCTCATTTCCTGATTTCTGTCCTGTATCATTTTACTCAACCATTGTTGAGGGCTGGGAGTTAGATTTGAGTGCCAATTTCTTAGTAAAAGAGATTTGGCAACCACGGTGGCTATAAAGACTAACTGGGCAAAGCTCGGCACAAGGCTTGTGGGGTACGATATAATAGCCATTTACTCAAAAATATCATGCGGTGCCAATTCGCACTTCTATGTACTGAAAAATTTCGACGATTGATCTTTTCCCAGCATTCCCTTGGAAGGTAAAGATCCTCTTGACAAGCTTATTTTCTCACTGCTTTTGCCCATAGATCAGTCTTATCCCGCTCAAGAAGCAGCCTTCTCCATGCCCCCCCATGCCTTACCCCGGAGGGGGCCACCAGCTCGGAAACTACAGCCTGCATATTAATGATTGAATCGACATCCAAATCACTCAGACTATGGAGCATGATACTATAGGATCCTCACAAAGAAAATCCTTTTGAACGTCCAACAGAATATTTGAGGGAGTTTCCCAATTATCATTGATACGAAAATCCCCGATTTTACTAAATCCTGCATAATCCCATCTCCTTACTGTCTCCGAATCGAGCTGAAAGCCCGAGTGCAATGCAAAATGTTTAAGGGGAGTAAGAAAATGCAAATATGGGATTGAATATCTTCTAAAAAAACTCTGATTTCTTTTTAAACAGCCATTTAAGAACTTTATATCGAACTTTTTGGGGAGATTTCACCAATAATGCAGGATTCGGAATATCCTGTTCCTTGCAGACTAATTCGCGAAAATCTTTGGTAAATAGGCCACCCATAGATTGGTTAGCATTGAAATGAGTCAGATAATGTGCAAAAAAGGCAAAGTAGTAATCTTTAAAATTTGGTAGTGCTAAACTCCCCTTTCCTCTATCAGCATATAATGTACTTAAAGCAGCCCGTGCCTTCTGGTTTTGCCAAATGAATGAACCCAACAGAGACTCTAATTTCTTAAAAAATTAAGATGCTAATACACAAGGAGTGGGCAGAAACAGAAAGTTAAATAATGGGCATTTTAATCAATGCAATTCGGCCAAGGATAGAGCAGGGGAGGGACCCCCAACGTGCAAGCAGGGCCTGGGCTTTCAAAAGTAAAGGAACATAGTTAAGATTGTACAGATCTCCTGTTTCTGATGAAAAATTAATCCCCCGATATCTCTTTGGCCTAGTGTTTACACAATGCATTAGTTCGGGGAGCAATTTAATAGAAGTGCCAGAGAGAATAATATCGGCATTACTCATGTTAATCTTATAGGCCACAATATGCTCAAATTCGGCGAACACTTTAAGAGCCTCCTCTTGGGAGGATCGTTGATCATCTACAAACAAGATAATATCATCCGCATAAAGTTTGATCTTCCTCATTAACTTCAGCGGGGGATGAATTTGATTATTCTGTCTGATTTTAATTGCTAAAGGTTGAATGAAGAGAGCAAAAAGAATAGGAGATAGGGGACATCCTTGACAAGTCCCGCGTCAAACTTGAAGTTGACCAATACAGGCGGAGTTAATTATGATATTGGCCTTAGAGCTTTGATACAACCTTTGAATTAGTGCAGAGATCTGGGAAGGCACCTTGTATCTGGACAATATTTCAAACAGTATGTCCCATACAACCAAATCAAAGGCTTTTTCCGCGTCTAATAAAAGGATAATAGTAGAAATTTTATTAGAAGTGAAATAGTCAAGAGCCTCAGCTAAGTAATGTGTGTTAGATGCAAGTTGGCGACTGGCAATAAACCCATTCTGGTCAGGGTGCACCAGTTTATTGACAACCCTACTGAGCCTGTTGGCCAAAAGTTTGGTAATCATTTTATAGTCTGTATTTAACAAAGAGATTGGGCGATATGCATTAGGATCTTCCTTGTCCTTGTTCTTTTTAGGGAAGCTGACCACATTCCCAGAATACCAAGAGTTGGGGATCCGCTCACCCTTTAGCAAGCCCTTAATTAAAGACAGAAAGTCGTCTATAAATATATCAATTAAACTTTTGTAGAATTCAGCTGGGAAGCCATCAGGACCGCAGGCCTTCCCCATGGGGAGATTCCTAACGACCTCAAGAAGTTCCAACTTTGTGAATGGCTGCCGTAAAGCCTCACTGTCTTCTTCCGCAAGAGTAGGAATGTCTAATTTCCCCAAGAAGTCCGTAATGGCCCCATGGTCAATATCCTGGTTTTCGCTATAGATTCGCCTACAATGTTCGAACATATTTTTTTCCACATCTCTGGGGTCTATATGCCTAACCCCGGACATAGGACACCTCAGTGCGTGTATCAAATTATTAGCGATTTGGTCACGAGCTTGCCAGGCCAAAAATATACCTGTAAAATTACTCTCTTCATGTGCCTTCTGTCTATAAGTCTGATATCCTATGTCGACCCTCTTGAGGAAACTGTTAGACAGTGCCCGTTTAGCTAATTCAAAAAGTTTTCTATTATTTTCCGTGGGAGCCTGGACATAGATAACCAGACTCCTCTGCACTGCTTCTTCCAGAGCCCTTGCCTAATGTCTCTGGTAAGATTTATCTGCTGCTCCCTTAGCAATTACCAAACCCCTGAAAAAGGCCTTAAAAGCATCCTAGACCATAGCTGGAGTTGAAGACCCCTGATTACTTTTGAAGAATTCACTAATTTTGACTTTAGAGACCTGTACCCAACCCTTCTTGTGGAGAAGCTGCTGATTGAACGCCCGCCTTCTAGGTTGGGGCGTAGAATGATCTGGAAAAAGAGAAACTTCCAACACTAGGGTGGCATGGTCAAATAAGCCAGAATGTCTCACCGACTGATTCCTAAAGCGCAGTAATTTGGATATTAGAAAGAAATCAATGCGGGAAGTGCTTTTAAACCGTCTGGAGACGCACGTGTACTCTCTCTCCTTTGGGGCACTTATTCTCCAAGGATCACAGAGCATCAACACTTTAATATAATCTTCAAAAATCTTAGCAACTTTAGGTTTATGCTGTTTTTCACCTTTAACAGTGGAATCCAAAAATGGATTCTGCAGAAAATGTAAATCCCCGCCAATAATAAATTTGCCTGAGAGTTGCAAAAGGGATTGAAAGAGTTCCAGATAAGGGGCCGGATCATATATCAAGGGTGCATAAAAACTGACAAAAATAAAACTCTCTTTGGCAATTAGGCAATGTACCCAGCACCATCGCCCAGCAGGGTCGGCAAGAAAATCAAGTACCCAAGCTCCAAGATTCTTAGCTAGAAAGACCGCTACACCTCTGTGAGCAACTGGTGCTGCGGCAACAGTCTTAAAATCATCCAAGCTTTAAAACATATTAAAGCCCACTACATTTTTGACATGGATATGAGTTTCTTGTAATAGGATAACAGAGAGTATACAGCATTTACCCTATCCTCGATTGCAGCCCTTTTTCTGCGATTATTTAACCAATTAACATTCCAGGAAACTGTTTTTAATGAAGAGTTTAACCTTGCCATTACCTTTTTTATAAAGAATTGCCTAAATATTAAGAGATCAGAAACCACCAGAAAGCATGAGATGAGGCGTGAGCCTAAGCCTGTATCAAATGAAGTTATCCGCACCTGAGACTTTAATAATCCTGCATTGTGAAAACCTTTATTTTAATCTGAAATTGAAGGATCTTGTACCCCTAACCCCATCCCCCACCCCTCCTCCCACACCCTTAACCAACTCCTTGGATGGCCAACACCTGGCGCCCTCCCGTCTGGGCAATCCGGAGCCACCCCGACCCCCTTCTTCCCTAATTGGGTACCTTGACATGGCACCCTAATGCCATTGGCTGCAGAGAAACTGGAAAGTAAGTGCCAAAATAATAGAGCGCTATACACAATGAAATCCCCCTTCCCGGAAAGTCTCAACCCTCTTGGCACCTGATGCTTGCTCCTCCTTTCATTCATATTTTAAGTTTAAGTTTCCCCCCTGACCTCCCCCCATTATTTGTCCTGATCTATCAGAATTTTGAATTGAGTGCAAAAGAGTCTTAGCAGCTTCCACTGTGTGGATCAAATTAAAGTGTCCCTGAAATGTTTTTTTTAAAAAAAATTTAGATTGTTGCACTAGCCCAGCCTGGGCCCCGGCTTTTTGAAATGCGGGGTCATCCCCTTCAGTTCTCTCCTCTGGTGTGCAGCAGCGACTGACATATCCGAAAACATTTTAAAGGCATAATCGCCGGGGATCTGGTGGATTTCACTCTTGATTGCTTGCTGTAGAATACGTTCCTTAATACGGAAGTCACCAAAGTTCACGAGCAGAGTTCGAGGATACTTTGCGTTGGATGGCTGTACTGCAGGGACTCGATGGGCCCGCATAATAGTAAGATCCAATTGTTTATCATTTGGTTCTGAGAGAACATGCTGTAAAACAAGATCGTAAATTAAATCTGTAACAGTCCGCCCATTTTCGCATCCTTCAGGGATCCCCGTGAATCTCAAATTAGACCTGCATGAGCGGTTCTCAGCATAATCTAACAGAATCTGTAGATTAACAAGATCTGCTTGACATTTAGCCACTGATGGATCCAAGGAAGAGCATGGATCTTCCAAATTGGATACTCGCTGCTCTACCTCTTTAATACAATTAAGCAATTAAGTTGCTGAATATTTCCAGATATGAAATTTAATTGCAATTCCATTTTCTGATTTCCTTCTTCTTGCGAGATTTTCAAAGATCTTAGTTCAGATAAAATTTGAAGGAGCAAGATTTCTGAAGGAGTGCCAGCGCCTGTCTTGTCTCAATATTCCTGAGATAAATGCTGAGCTTGTGAGCTCCACTGATCTCGACCCTCCTGAAGGGGCTCGGTTGCGCTGGTATTCCTAAGGGACCCCATCATAGTATTATTCCCAGGGATGTGAGCTAGGCCACAGAGTACATTAGAAGAAGAACTGTCCACCTGGGAGGCAGAGATGGTGCTGGTAATAGGCAAGGAAACAACCTCTTTTGAGCCCCTCCCCATCCCTCTACTAAACAAAGGATACAACTGTTTGGATGCAGAGCCTGTGTCCTGGATTTTGCTGTCATTAGACTCGGATTTCAAGCTGAGCGTTGAGCGATCCCAGGGTGAACCAGCTTTATCAACTGACTCTGAATTCAAGTCCGGGTCAGGATCTAAGACTGAGATTGGAGCCGGCTCTCTGTCCACTTCAGGAAGAAAATCAGAGCTAAGGTGCTGATCTGCCGTGTTACTGATTGAAGGAGGGGAGCTGTAAAGAAGGGTAGTGCTGTAAGAAGAATCAGTAATTAACGAAGCAGAAGTGCTAGGAAGTGAGTCAAGATTTATATGGTTGTCGGGGGGAGTAGGCCGCTTAACTTTCACACTTCGTGCCATCTTAACAACCTTTGAAGCAGGGCGTCCTTTACCCTGAAACTGATGCGGGGATTGATGCATTATGTTTTCTTTTCTTCTCTTCCCCTTCCTTTCTCATCCCCCCCTCCTTTTCTTCTCTGTTCGTTCTCCTGCCCGGGAAACTCCGGTTTCCAACTCGAAAAGTACTTGACTTGGACCAGGTATGGCAAAATTATATATATTATGTAGCCAAGTTAGTGTCCTTTGGTGGATAACTTAAAAGTACAATGTCTACTATATTGATAAAGTAACTAGAATACTGAAAGCACTGTAAGTGGGTATGTGGGTAGAATACTCTAATCTGCACGCAGCAATTGGAAAAACAATGAGCCTTCAGGCAGAATAAGTCCCACCTAATTCACATCCAAATCAGTGTCTCTGGGTAAATTTCCGACCAGAAAATTATTTCTCAAAGAAGAGGGGGGAAGGGGAGTAGCCATATACTTCAAAATTATTGAAGAGTTTCCTCGTTTGGAGACAGCATTAAAAAAAAAAAACACACAACCGAGTCCTGGCGATCCCCTGCCTCACCTCCCTTCTCCTTGTGCTGGTTTGATCTGGTCTGATCCGGCCTGGGTTTCCTCCCGTAGGGACTAAGGGACGAAGCAGCGTCCAGCAACGGAGGCCCTTTCTGCCTCCCGTGCTCTGCTGAGTCCCAGGTAGAGAGCGCTATACCTCAAACTGGGGGGGAGGGAACGCGCCGATCGGCATTCGGAGAGGCATTCCACGCTTCCGTGATGAGGGTGAGAGCACTGCAACCTAGCACGTCTGCTCTCCGGCGCGCATCCTTTCCTCTGAGTCAACGGCTAGCTGCAGGGCATGAAAGGAGCTCCCACGTGTTCCAGAGCTTGCTTTGTTGAGGATGTGGTGAGTGCAGGGGTCAAATGGAGTTCATGATTTCGATGGTGTCTGGCCTACTGAGATCTTTTCAGGCTCTGGCCTCCTCAATGATGACAGCAATCCATCCCCAATCCTCCCTCCCACCACCTCTCTCTTACCTATCCAAATTCCCTATTCCCCTACTAGTCCTAAGCACACAGATACATCCGCATGCACCAACCTCAACTCACACAAGCAGCACACAGCGACACAAAATCTACCAGGCACACCGGCATGGAGGCACTCGACATTCACCTACAGACACCACATCAGCCACCATTTCAACAGACACTTCCACCGACCCACACATCACATCCACCATTCCCACAGACACCACCACAACACCCAGTGACACATCCATCACACCCACCATACACCCAGACAACAACTGTGAGAAAGTAGCCTCTTTCTAGCATGGTACCACACACTTTTGGCTTGTTTGTGAGTGTATGTCAGTGTACTTTTACTGTCTCACTGGGATCCTGCCAGCCAGGACCACAGTGCTCATAGTTTGTGGCCTGTGTGTGTGTTGTCAGTAGTGCTTAACTGTGTCACTGAAGTTCTGCCAACAAGAACATCAGTACTTATGCTCTCTCTGCTTCCAAATTAGTCACTATAGTTTAGTGACTTCATACGCCAATTCTAATTGGCACACTGGACCCTCCCTTATAAGTCCCTAGTATATGGTACCTAGGTACCCAGGGCATTGGGGTTCCACAACATCCTTACGGGCAGCAGCATTTCTTCTGCCACCCATAAGGAGCTCCGACAAACCCTTTCACAGGACTGGCTTTGAAACCTGAGTGAAATAGGGCACACACTATTTCACAGCCATTTTCACTGCACGTAAGTAACTTATAAGTCACCAGTATGTCTAACCTTCATTTACTGAAGGCTAGGTGCAAAGTTACTAAGTGTGATGGCACAATTGCACTAGCAAAGGTGCCCCCACGCAATCCAGGGCCAAATTCCTGGACTTCGTGCGTGCAGGGACACCATTACATGCATGCACTGCATATAGGTCAATACCGTGGTAACTCCGAATATGGCCATGTAAGGTGTCTAGGATCATGGAATTGTCCCCCATTCCAAATCTGGTATTGGGGGTCCAATCCCATGCATCCTGTGGGCTCCAACATGGACCCCCAGTACTGCCAAACCAGCTCTCTGAGGCTTGCACTGCAGCTACACCTGCTGCCACCTCACAGACAGGGCTCTGCCCTCCTGGGGTCTGAAAAGCCCAGTCCCAGGAAGGCAGAACAAAGCATTTCCTCTGGGAGGAATGTGTTACGCCCTCTCCCTTTGGAAATAGGTGCTACAGGCTTGAGAGAGGTAGCCTCTGGAAATGCTTTACAGGGCACAGATGGTGCCTTCCTTGCATAAGTCAGTCTACACCGGTTCAGGGACCCCATGTCCCTGCTCTGGTGGGAAACTGGACAAAGGAAAGGGGAGTGACCACTCCCCTCTCCATCACCACTCCAGGGGTGGTACCCAGAGCTCCTGCATTGTGTCCCTGGTGTTAGCCATCTTGTTTTCCAAGGTGTGCGGACACTCTGGAGATCTCTGAGTGGCCAGTGCCAACAGGTGAAGTCAGAGACCCCTCCTGATAGGTGCATACCTGGTTAGGTAGCCAATCCTCCTCTCAGGGCTATTTAGGGTCTCTCCTGTGTGTTCCTCTTCAGATTTGGCTTGCAAGTTTCCACCAGGAATCCTCTGCAACTCCTGCTTCATCCTCTGACCTTGGATCAAACACAGACTGCTCCAGGAACCGCTGTAATGGCAACTAAGTATCGAGAAGGTTACTGCGACTCTGCAACTTCAGCTCCAGCCAGCAACTGCAACAGTTTCCATGGTGCGCACACTCTGGGGACTCCCTGTCTTCACCCTGCACCAGAAGGACCAAAGAAATCTCCTGTGGAGTGACAGAGTCACTTCCCTGCTCCAGCATGCACCTTCCAAGATGATGACCGGTTCTCTATGGGACTCCTCTCCTGGTAACGAGCGTGCTCCTTGGAACACAGGTGGTGGGCCCCTTCGACACAGACTGTCCTAAGGTCCAGATGTCCAAATTTGGAGGATGTAAGAGCTTGCCTTCTCCGTTTGCGACAGTACCCCTGTGCACCACGTCATCTTAAGCTCCTGAGGCCTCTGTGCACTATTTGCAAGAATCCTTCATGCACAGCCTGGCCCAGCTCCCCAGCACTCTATCCTGCGGCGCTCAACTCGCTGAGTTGTTCTCCAGCGGCATGGGACCTTCTTTTGTAGTGCTGAAGCAACCAGAACTTGCACCTTCTTTGTCCCATCACCTGGGACCTCTGTGGGTGCTGCCTGGTCATCTTTGGGTTCCCTCCTGTGTTGGGAGCCCCCTCTGCCTCCCCAGTCCGAGTTGAGGCCACCAGGTTCCTCCTGGGTCCAGGCAGCGCCATTATGACACAACCCGCTACATTGCTTGAACCAAGGCTTGTTGGAACAATCCAGTGCAACAACTCACCTGCATCCAACATCTCCATGTGGGACATCCTTTGCATTATGCTTGAACCCACAGCCATCTTCTTTGGTGCTCTTCTGCAGACTTCTTCCAACCGGAGAATCCTCTTTTGCACCATCTTCTAGGTTGGCAGGGGCTCCTGTCCTTCCTGGAATCTTCTGTGACTTCTGGACTTGGTCTCCTCTCTTTACAGGATGTCAGGTCCAGGAATCCACCATTTGATGCTTGCAGTCTTGCTTGGTTCTTGCAATAACTCTATTCACGACTTTTAGTGTGTCCTGAGGAAACTTGCTGTACTTTACTCCTACTTTCCTGGGCTCTGGGTTGGGGTATTTTGCCAACGTTTGTGGTTTTCCTACACTCCCAGCACCTCTCTACACACTACACTTGCCTAGGGAGGAATTTGTGATTCACATTCCACTTTCTTAGTATATGGTTTGTGTTGCTCTAAGGCCTATTTCTTCCTATTGCATTCTATGGTATTTTCTATTGTTTGCACTATCCTATGACTAGTTACTTACCTGATTTTGGTGTCTAGTGTATATATTGTGTATAATACTTACCTCCAGAAGGAATATTGCCTCTGAGATAATTTTGGCCTTGTGTCACTAAAATAAAGTACCTTTATTCTTGGTAACACTGCGTATTGTATTTTATTGTGTATAAGTGCTGTGTAACTATAAGTGGTATTGCAGGAGCTTTGCATGTCTCATAGTTCAGCCTAAGACTGCTCTGCTACAGCTACCCCTATCAGCCTAATCTGCTAAAACACTACTACATTTCACTAATAAGGGATAACTGGACCTGGTATAAGGTGTAAGTACCTAAGGTACCCACTACATGCCAGGCTAGCCTCCTACAACAGCTCACAACCCTCAGCCCCACACACCTCAGTCACAATAACCCCAAACATCACCACAACACCCACAGACACATCCACCATATTTGCTGTTGTTTTTCAATATTTGACTTTGTGTGAAATGTTGGTCACTCTAGACAAGGGTAGATGTTCACTGTGTGGATATGTGGGTGTTGATCAAATTGGGGTGTCATTGCATTGTGTTATGCTCGCTAGGGTAAGTATTACATCTTGTGTTTGCCAATGTCAGCATGTATGGTGTAGATTTGTCCCCTGATATAGATTGTACTTTCGTCTCATGTGCGGGAGCTAGAGTTTTGTTTGTCCACACATGGAGGGTGTTAAATTGTGGTAAATTCCTTTGTATTTGACTGACCATGTGTCCACTTTGATGTGTGCACCTTACAGCTACATCATCTAGATGTCTGGACCATGCTGCTGCCGTCGTATGTGCTTTCTTGACTTGCGCTTACACATTTGGCAGCTAGGCATATCACTTGGCTCAAGTATTGTTTGTCCCTGGGATACATGAAGGGTCAGTTCCTATGCAAATGCTGTTTTAGGGGCATGTGCAAAGTGAAATGTGTCCATAAATGCTCCTGATGTCGCCATCACTATTATGCAGGTATTGTTTGCATTGTGAGCTTTGGATATGTGTTTCATAACCTGTTGTGCATCCCATTGACTTTCCATTGTGTTGCAATGTGGTTGCTGAGTGGGTCGATGAGCAGCACCTGCAGCAGGACGTGTGTGTGATGGGCTCCAAGGTGGCACAGGTCATGTAACACTGCTTGCAGGTGAGTTGCTTCCTTTATGCTTTCCGTTTCCACCTGCTGAGGTGTGGTGGTTGGACTGCCACAGTCATGCTGGCTGTGGACAACATCATAATGTTTCCATCCGAAACACTGGCTCTGTCGGTCTTTTTGGCATGTCTCGCCGCAGCGGTGGTCTGCGCTGCCTGGTGGTGCTGGCGGGACTGCGGCAGTCTTTCCCTATGGGACTGCCAGCATTGTAATACTGTGGTCTGACTGCCAAGCAGATGGCGGTCACACCGCCGCCATGGTGGCGCACAAACCCGCCAAACTCGTAATGCGACCTTTTGAGAATATGTAACATTGATTTCAATATGTAATATTAATTTTAAAGCAAATCAACATAAGTTCAGAGCAAGCCATATTCATTTAAACAGCAGTCATATTCATTCAAATGTGGCTTGTGTTCATTTCAATATTTGCCTAATTCATTTTAAAGCATGTTACATTTATCTCACAGTTTAATTTTCATTTAAAAAAGTGTGATATTCATGTTACAGAATGTCATGTTACTTTTGATGTGGGCCATATTAATTTCACCAGGTATCAAATTCATTTCAAAGTGACTCATATTCATCTTAACATGTGTCATATTCCTTTCTATGAATGTCATTCATTTCAATGGATGTTATATTCACCTTAACAAATGTCATAATAATTTTAACACGGGTCATATCCATTTCAACATAGGTCATATTAATTCCAATATATGCAGTATTTATTTTGCTGTGTATCATATCAATTTCAAAGCACAACATTTGGCAAGCTTCATTTTAATTTCAGTATTGGTCATATTCAGTTTAAGACCTGTTGAATTCATTTCGGTTGAGCTCATATTTGTTTCAATGCATGTCATACTCATCTTAGCATGTTTCATTTTATTTCAATGGATGCTTCATTCATATTAACACATCTTAATTTTAACATGAATCACATCCATTGCAACATATATCATTATCATGTCAATGTATATCATATCACTTTCAATGCAAGTCATATTCATTGTAGTAAATGTCATGATCATTTTAACGTTACTCGTATTTATTTTAAAACATGTCAAATTCATTTCAATGAAGGTCATATTAATTTCAACTCATGTCATATTCATTTTAACATGTGTTATATTCTTTTCAATCAATGATAAATTTATTTCAATGAATGTCATATTCATATTAACACTTGTCATATTAATTTTAAGATGCAACTTATCAATTGTAACATATATCATATTAATTTGAATATGCATCATATTAATTTGAATATGTCGCAAATTAATTTCAAGGCGTGCCATATTTATTTGAACAAATCTCATGTGAATTTCAGCTGTGGTCATACTCATTTGAAGGCATGTCAATTTCAATTCAATGGGATTGCATTAATTTCAACACAAGCCATATTCATTTTCAATCATCTCCTATTCATTTCTGTGTGTCTCATATTCTTTGGCATCTTGGTAATATTGATTACAACACAATTCAAATTCATTGCAACATGTTTAATGTTAATTTCAATGTACATTGTATTAGTTCCAATGTGCATTGTTTTCTTTTCAGAATATAATATATTCATTTAAATAATTTATATTATTTCCACTCTGCCATATTAATTTCAATGTATGTCATATTTCTCTTGGCATAAGTCAATCATTTCAAGAAATGCCCCATTCTTTTTGGTGAATATTGTATTAGTTTCAGTGATTGCTTTATTGTTTACAGGGGGGGCCATATTAATTTCAGTATGATTTATATATATTTCAATATATTTCTTATTGAATTTGGTGGGTGTGTTATTCATATTAATCACTAAGTAGCATATTCATTCTGCCAGGTTTCATATTTGTTTTGGTCCAATTCAGATTCACTCTGCCAGGTATCATAATTATTTTGACACATAGTACATTCATTCTGGTGTGTGTCATATTCATTTTGCAGCACACTATGCATTTCAGGAGGTATCCAATATGGGGAGCTGTAATTTTGACATGAACGGCTTCCCATATGCCTGTATAAATATAGGATTACATTAATCCAAATGTTGCTGCTCCTATGACCTCTTGATGCCTCCAAACGCTTTGAGGTCATTATGAGCTCTAGCTAATTTACTCTGCTATCATGCACCGATTTAATACATGGATCTTTAATAAATCAAAGTCAATTTCAGGTCACTTTTATCCATGTATGCACCTCATACCTCCACAAGACGGCCGCATGCAGAGTTCGTCTCTAGAATTCCGATGTGGGTTCAGGAGAGGTTGGTGCAATTTTGGATTGGTATCCTCTCAGGCTCCTCGTCACCAGTGTTGTGATGTTCATATGATGACAGGACACATGTGGTAAGGGCTCTGAAGAACTTAAATGAATACAGCTGCACCAACCAAGAGTAACAACCTCACCCTTCAGTTCCAAGCTTCAACTGATCCCTTGGAATTCTCACCACGGGTCCTTCTGGGATGACACGTACTAACAAGGATAAGTGAAATCACTACTGTCCAAGTCCAACACAACATTTGCCAAACCCAAATCAACAAATCACTAGCAGATTTAGAAATCAGGGAATCAAGGAAATAGAAAATAAGAGGGTAATTTTTTGTCCTGCTCTGCCCAACAGTGTCAAACGCCAGGCTGGTTAAAATTTGACAAACACCATCACTACTCCACAAAGAAACTGTTTTTCATTTGAACAATACATTTCAACATGCAAAATCAGAGTGTATTTCTTCTTTAGGAATGGCATCTCACACTCATTGTATTCAAACTCACGGGTCAACCATCTATCCTGTCCCCCCTTCTTCACTCACTCCAAAACCCTTTGCTCCCTCAACATAGGAAATGTGTTCCCTTTTCTCTGAGCAAAATTATTTTGCTTGGTTGATGGTTTCACTCCATAAAAATTCATAGCTGCCATAAAAGCATGGAGTGTAATAGCAGAACATGGGCACCACTGCCTTATTTGGCATTTACAGTAAATAAAAGGAAGTTTAAATATTTTCAAGGCAAGTGAAGGATCCCGCCCCACTTCTATCAAAGGTCATCAGTTCATGCATAAATATGAATTCAGCATGAGAATATTTTGAAGACACTGATAGGATTAAATAGAGTGTCCCTCATGGCCTGGGCCATTTGTTTCTATCACCTTTGCTATCACTTACATTTATTTGAGTGAGAGGAGCATGTAAGAGAAAAGGGGCTCCTTGCCTTCTACACCAGAAATGGATTGTGAGAAACACCTTTAATGCTAGTAGTACTCAAGTAAAATAGTGAAAGTGACATAGCAGCCTTTCATAATATTTCAGAGTGATTGAAAAGCACAAAATTCAGTACTCATTTAATTGCTTCTTAGAGCACCGGGGTCAGGGCACATGGGTGAAAGCATATGTGGCTTTAGTAGTAATGCATTTTTAGCAACAAAACATGCATTCTGCATAGAAGAGAGCAGCCACTGGACAAGCGTCAAACCTCAGAGGGATAGCTAGAGGCACTAATAAGAGAGTAGGAATACCTGCCAGAAATAAAATGAAAGAAAAAAACAGTGAGCTGGTATACACATACATTGTTGGCCTTCCCATTACTACAGGTGCCAACCTATCATTATATAAATACAATTGTGTATACGATTCTAAGAATAATCCTTCATGCTGCAATCTGTTTCCTGAGCATGTTCTGATTTAGGTTATGAAAAGCTGCTGCTATGATATCCATGGCATAAAACGATACCTTCCAGTCAGAACATGGGCCAAGGTAACGATGGCCATTTCCGAGTTTCACTGCTGTAAGCCTGTCTCTGTGGATTAGGTTTCTAAGCTCAAAGGCCAATTCCTGGACGTAAAGGATGGTGATAGTATATCGGAACTGAGACTGAGAGGAAACAGGTACCAGCTTCTGAAATCTACAGTACATGGCCACCTGGTCTCTGGAGAGTGAGATGGAGTTTGCGTCACTGTGCCTATCATGGTGAGCAGAAGTAATACTCCAGGTGACTGCTTAGCAATCCCTGGAAGTACCTAGTGTGGTCCACACTGACTAAAAACACATGGTTGGTGACAGGGAGAGCAGTGGGACATCAGCGCAAGCCTGACTTTTTCTCTCCTTCTTAGGGAATGGACAGAGGACTGTGACCCTGTCACGAGGCTTGCCATTCCACCACACGGCCGATGGTGCCTCCACTCCGGGCAACTGTAAGTGACTGAACATGCTAAAGAAGTGGATACCTTGTATTCAAATGAAAGGACAGCTTATTAAGATCAAATTGAGGAAGAACATGGGTTTGAATTATCCTACATCTCTCACATCACAAAGAAAGAGTACCTCTGTGGGCATGAATGGGATCTCCCTGAGTCCTGAATAATCTCTTTCCATACTTCCAACATCTGATAATGGAAATTCCCATTTAAACATCAAAGGTAGGCTAAAAGACTGGTGATGTCATAGCGCTGGGCCCTTTTCCATAAATGAGCATTAATGAAATTCTTGCTAATTGCCACTGTGAATACATTAGAAGGCAAACTGGGAAAATATCTCAAGAAATTTGTTTCTACAGTGCAGACATTGCTAACATTCAATACAGTCTGGAATTGACAAAAAAAGAGTAGGAGCTCTGGAATCTTTGTTTGACAATATACCTGACTTGGCACAGGAGGTCTGTCACCTCTAGGCTAAGATGACTGACCGTTCACTGTATGCCAGAAGGTTTGGAATGGCCTGGAATTGAAGAGATCCTGGGTACACTTCCTCCTAAAAAATTGTAAATATAATTTATTCTGAAATTGAAATTCCAGAAGGCTCACCATATTCACCCTAAGCATAGCAATAAAACCAACCAACATTGTCCTATTATTGCTTTTTTCCTTGAGACCACCAAAACTGACAAGTAATTGTGACAGCCAAAAAGCCTTTGTTGTTACATGTTTGAGGGGAATTTAATATATATCCAGCAGACTACTCCTTTCAAGCTAGCTTGAATTGATATACATTTCTTGCACTGTATTCCAGACTAAAACAGTGAGACATCAACTTTGGGCAATCATGGCATTGCTCATGCTCATTTCATTGGAGTGCAAGATAGGGGAAATCCTAGAATCAGGTGAGGTGGAGAAGTTGCTCGACTCTTTGGAACCACTGGACGTAGACATCCACGTTTCCCCCACATCTTGTGTGTGGAAAGTCTGATCGCCCTCCATTGACAACACAGTATCTGGCAAAACCATCAGGCCAACAGACACTCAGGCAAAGATGTTCTCCATCATGATGTCAAACAGTTGGCCCGAGACAAATCACAGTCCACTTTGAAAAGTGATTCTGGCATAACATCCCAAAACAAAACATTGGAAGAGAGGTAACTGCAAATGCTGTGCATGTCTTTACAACCTTGTTCTACATGTAATGATTGATGTGGAGATCCTCCCACCACCAGGTGGGTGACGAGTAGAAAGTCGTGAGAGATACAGTGTAGTAAGGATATAGTTACACTGTATGTCACATTTCAGAATGCCTGTCAGTAGGGTGATACCTCAACCCACTTCTATTATTAGTATTATTGTTAAGCTTCATATGATGTTGCATAACCATGTTACCACTAATGTTAGAAATGGGGTCTTTGGTTGGCAGTCAGGTTACCCCCTGTCCAATCAAGGACACTCACTCTAGTCAGGGCAAATGAGAAACACACCTGGTTAACCCCCACTTACCCCCTTGGTAGCTTGGCACTAGCAGGCTTAACTCAGAAGCAGTGTGTAAAGTATTTGTACCAACACACACAATTATACAGTGAAAACACTACAAAATGGACACCACACCAGTTTAGAAAAATAGCCAATATTAATCTAAATCAAATAAGACAAAAACAGAATAAATCCAACATACACAAGTTAAAATTTGAATTTCCAAAAGAAAACAAGTCCTTCTCCATAGAAAACAATTGAAACAATGAAAGTACCTGGCTAGCGCAAAAAATAAAGCTGCACGAGCAAGCGTGCTTTGGAAAAGTCAAAGATGCATTGATTCCTTCTGCGCACGGGAGGCCATGCATCGTTTCTTCTCCGGTCGGTTCAGGGGTGCGCTGTTTTTCCCCCTCACAAGAGAGCGATGCATCGATCTCCGGACGGGGTACCTCGGATCCGCGCAGAGTCAGGATGACTTTGAAGCCCAGGGGTGAAGCGTGGAAAATCCAGTCGCATGGTGTTAGAAAACTGCGCTGCATGGGGTTTGCGTCATTATCAGCAGCCGCAGTCGGGTGTTGCATGTCGTTTTTGCAGACACAATGCATCGATCTCCCAGCCGCGATGCAGGTGATGCGTCGATTTTAGCTGCATTGCAGATGGTGCATCAAAAATTTCTCCCCACTGCATTCTTTTTTTTTTTTTTTTTTTTAAAGACATTTTTTATTGAGTCAAGTACAAGAACATTAACTTAACATTGCCAGGACAGAGATATACAGTTGTGAATATATATGCATAAGGAATATTGTACTTATAAGTGCATATTAAACATGTACATGAATTAGGCATTTACAGCAATATAGTATCAAAGACTCCAAGTTTGAATAAAGAAAGAAGAAAGAGAGAGGGAGAGGGAGAAGAGCTATAGGTATAGAAAAGGGAATCAAGTGATAGCCATGTGGAGAGAGAGGTAATAGACATTAGTTACAGCGAATGTAAGATGAAATAAGTATATATAAGAAGAAAAACAGGAAACATATTGACATTTTTTTAAAAGGAGGAGAAAAATCCATTTCCTTTGCTGTGTGTGAGAGATAGTTACTTAATGGCAACCATAGCTGATGACGTTTGAAGAAAGTTCCTGTTGAATCAAGCTTGTAGCTGTTAAGTCTATGATGATAACATACAGAATTCCACCACTGTCTGAGAGTAATGTTCTCCGAAGATTTCCAGTTAGAAGTAATAATAGAGATTGCAATAGAAAGCAAAAGGTCCACCAATTTTCCAAGAGGACTGAATGAACTCCAGATATCGTGTATGCTACCCAAAAACAGTAATTCATATGACAGTGGTAAGGGGATCTGAGCTATTGCTGAAATGCGAGACCATATTGAGGACCAAAAAATAGATAGGGATGGACAGTAAAAAAACATGTGAAAGTCAATACCCTGCTGAGTGTGGCAGCACCAACAATTGTCATTTTGTGCAAGTTTGAGTTTGTAAAGGCGTACAGGAGTGTAGAAAAGTCTATTATAAAAAAAATACAGGGTTTGTGTGAGGCTTGCAGTGCGTGCAGTGGAATGTATCTTATACCATATTCTATCCCATAAAGAAGTTGGCCAAACAACACCACGATCTGATTCCCACAATGTCTCAATAGGTGATTTGAGTCTAGATGAAACAGACGTTCTTAAAAGTTTATAAATTCCAGCTACCCTAGGATAATTAGAAGTTACAATCTGGTGTGGAGATGATGCAAGAGAAGAATGATTATGATGTATAAGTTTATTGAGGGCCTCTTGGACTAGAGTAGAAAGAATGATATATTGGGATTTCATGCGAATAGGGAGATTATAAATTGCTGAAAGAGTAGTAAAAGGGATGATAGAGTCTTTATGATATAATTGGGAAATGAGAAGAATACCTTTAGTCATCCAAGCCTTCCAACACAAGGTTTTACCTTGTTTCCTAAGCAAACTATTGTGCCAAATAGGACTGTTAAAGAATTGATTAATGGGGATAAGATGCAAAATAAAAAAAGGTTTCAGTAAGTTGACTGAATGGGAAATAGTGTTGGGCAACCAGAATTTTGGGGGGTTAGACATAAATACAATGTGTTTATGGGAAAAGGGAGAAATAAATGTTTCTTCCAAAGAGAACCATAACTTTTTAGGGGCATCATTGAGTGTAGATAAATAGGGATGTATTTGCTTAAT
The DNA here is from genome assembly GCF_031143425.1 of Pleurodeles waltl. Classification (NCBI taxonomy): domain Eukaryota; kingdom Metazoa; phylum Chordata; class Amphibia; order Caudata; family Salamandridae; genus Pleurodeles; species Pleurodeles waltl. The sequence continues at coordinate 503,980,543 of NC_090442.1, read as the reverse complement.
GCCAAAAGATTTGTGATAAGTTATAAAGTAAGGGAAATTAACTCCACCTTGTACTTTAGGAAGTTTTAATTTCAAGAGAGAGATTCAGGATTGTTTACCGTTACACAGGAACTTGGATAGAATTTTATCAATTGAACTAAAAAATAGTTTAGGTATCTTAATAGGAAGCATCATAAGGAAGAAGTTAATGATAGGGAGAAGCATCATCTTAATGGTGCCCAAGCGGCCCCACCACGTGAGCTATAACGGAGACCATTTCTGTGTGAGATCTACAAGCTTTGCAGATAAGATTTCTAAATTAGTCCTCAATGTATCCTTGAGAGTAGTGCAGTACCATACCCCCAGGCATTTAATCTTAGGAGAATTCCAAGATAATCCTGCATCAAGGAATACAGAGCCAGTGCAATGAGCATTAAGTGGTAAAACCACTGTTTTGTCTATATTACGTTTATAGCCAGATACATCAGAATATAAGTTGAGCTCATGCAGGAATGCAGGAAGAGAAGTGTCAAGGTGATCCATGAACAAAAGAATATCATCAGCACATGCCATAAATTTGATGTGTGCATTATTAATTTGAAACCCCGTAAATTGTTCAGACATTTTTAATTGGTGTAGAAAAGGTTCAAGAGCCAAAATAAATAGTAAAGGAGATAATGGGAATCCCTGACGGGTACCCCTTTTAAGAGGGAAAAAAGGAGATCGGATACCATTTGTTATAACTGAGGAACATGGTGAGGAATAAAGAATGCATATAAAATGTTGGAATTTAGTACCTAGTCCATGCCATTCCAATGCTTTCGACAAGAAACCCCAGTAGACCCTATCAAAGGCCTTTTCCGCATCCAATGATAAAGCTGCCAGAGGTAGATGCCTTGTTAATAATATTTTAAGTACGGGAATTTTCTGCTACATTTCTATTAGGGATAAAACCAGATTGATGAGAATCAATAAGGTCAGGTATATATGGGAGTAAATGGAGGGCTAAAACTTTGGCATAGAGTTTACAATCAGTATTAATTAAAGATGTGGGTCTATAACTTTTACAGTCAGTCGCATCCCGATCTTTATGGGGAATAAGACAAATCATGGCCTCCGTAAATGAACCTGCAGAACCTGAAATTATAAAATGATTAAGTAATTGAAAGAGTTTGGGGAAAAGAGACTTAGCAAACTGAATAAAGAATTCTACTGTGAAGCCATCTGGGCCTGGAGCCTTACCCTTGGGAAGAGATTGTAAAGGTGCATATAGTTCGGTAAGTTGTAGGGGTTGGTCTAAAGATGAGAGGTCAATCTGCAATGGGTCTCTTGGTTTGAGATTTGAGAAATATTGGTTGAGAGATTCATCTGTTGGTATGTGTTCTGGGGTGTACAGGTCCTTATAGTAAGAAGCGAAACACAATGCTATATCTTTATCTCTAAAGTGTTTAATACCATTGTTATCTGTGATAGATTTAATAGTTGTTTTTTCTTTTCTTTGTTTCAAATATCTAGCTAGAAGAGAACCAGCTTTATTGTTACCACCATAATATATGGCATTTATTTTCAGGGGGGTGCCTCATGCTTGTTCAGTGGTATATTGGTTAAACTCCATTTTAGCTCAGACTAGTGCTTCAAGATGTGATTTACTAGTTTTGTGAGTATAGTATTCATGTTCTAGGGACTTTATATTTTCAAGGATGGAAGTCGATTTTTGTTGAGCAGACTTTTTTTTTGAGTGAGCGTAACTTATGATGAAACCCATAGAGGCTGCTTTGAATGCATCCCACACAAAATGAAATGATAGTTGATCACTATCGTTGATGTGAAAGTATTCTTCTATAAACTTACAGTAGGAAGCGATAAAAGTATCATCTGACAGTAGAGAGTTATTAAACCTCCATGAAGATGTTTTAGAACCATTAAGAAAAAGATCAAGGTCAGTAATCACAGGTGCGTGATCTGAGATCAAAATAGCACTGATTTCAGAGATGACCATATGTTACAATAAACCTTTACTCAGAAAGATATAATCAAGCCTGGAATGGGAATGGTGGTTAGGAGAATAAAGAGAGTATTCCAAGAGGTCGGGATTGCATACTCCCCAGGAATCAGAGAGAGAATGCTGTAAAATAAAGTTTTTTAAAGCTTTGTGGGAGGCATGAGGAACGTGACGTGGAACGTCTGTCCAAAAATGGATTGAGAATTTGTTTGCAGTCACCACCTATTAGTAAATTGTTTGAGAAATGTTCAGAGACAATATGTGAAAGATTCTTCCAAAAATTTGGATCTGGATTTGTTGGGCCGTATATATTTAGGATAGTAAGAGAAATATTGTCAATTGTAAATGTAACAAGTACCCAGCGACCTTCTGTATCTTGATGCTGTGAAATTATGGTAGGTTTGAGAGATTTATGACAGAGTATAATTACCCCATTTTTGTTTGTGATGGAATGGGAGTAGAAAATGTCCCCCACCCATTGTTTTCTAAGTTTAATTGCCTCAGAGTCGTTGAGGTGAGTCTCTTGCAACAAAGCAATGTGGCAGTTCAAACGAGCTAGGTGAGATAAGACACGCTGACGTTTAATGGGGTGTTTAAGCCCCTTAACATTCCAAGTAACAGTTCTAAGTTGCATAACAAGAAGTATTAATAAACAACTGCTGTAACAAGGAAATAACTAGGCATATCAATTTTGCAAAAGCAAAGAAATGGGAAAGAAACAAGATAGTAAAGAAAAAGAAAAGGGGGAAGATGACCTCCAGAAGTTGTATATACATGGATGTGGCAATACAGGGACTAAAGTCCACGAAACCTAAAGAAAACAAGATAGAAAGTGAATACCCCGAAAGGTAGAGGGACAGCGGAGAACCTGAAAAGTCAGGCAAGAGTGGCTTCAGCACAAGAAAGTGATATTAGATATTAAAACATATGAAGGCAAGTTTCATGGAAGAAAAAAAAAAACATACAAACGAAAAATGTACCATTCAGGAGACCAAATAACATAATAACTACAGTAAAGGACTGTGACATGAAAAACAATAAAAATCAAAGCTTACCAGTGGAACGTGTAGGAGAACAGTTTGGATGGTGAGAAAGGGATACGGTTGGGAAAGGAACATGAGGATTGCACAAAGAACACTATCTAAAAAAAATATATATATGTATATATAAGAAAACAAGAAGATGCTGAGAAGGAAAACCATGGATATAGATATTAAACATAACCATTACTATTAAACTTTCCAGAAAAAAAAAAAAAAAAGAAAGGACATTAAAGACAAATTAAATTATATCTTCAAGTAATTGCAGATGCTGCTAGTTCCATTGCTTCTGTTTTGTGTTGGTTAATAAACGTTTGTAGTGCTGAAGGCTCCTCAAACGAGTAAGATTTATCCTTGAATGTAATTTTGAAAAGGCATAGGTGAAGAAGACCATATCGAATATTCAAGGATTTGAGTTGTGGACGTAAGTCCAAAAACTGTTTGCGACGTGCAGCTGCAGCAGGAGAGAAGTCTTATGTGAAAAACACTTTATGACCTGACCATAGCAGAGAGCCTATCTTTTTGGCTTCCGAGAGTATTTGCATCAAGTCAGTAAATTAGAGAAAGAGAATAATAATTCCTCTAGGAGGTGCACGAGGGCCATTTGAAGTCTGTGGACCTAAACGATGTGCCTGTTGGATAGACAGGGGAGAGGTAGGAGGCAAGCGAAGAATTGAAGGTATTGCTTTTTGAAGGAATGCAATCATGTTAGAGCCTTCCGAAGCTTCTGGAATCCCAAAAAGGCGAAGATTATTTTCAGTATGCCTTTTAAGTTGAGCTATGTCCTTAGAGATCTGAGGATTGACAGTGCTACAATCTTCAAGGTCATTGACTCTCTGTTCACAGAGTACAAATTCGTTGTTCGTGTTGGGACCATTGCTCCACAATACTTTGCAAAGAGGCATTAGTGTCCATCATAAAGGGCTTTAGTGCACGCAATTCCTCCATGACATCATCTAGAGTAAGATGTGTAGGTGATTTTGAGGGAGAATCAAGGTCTTTTTTTGGGCGCTTGACGGAGGAGGTGTTAGTTGTTTTTTTCGCAATTGCGCCAGCAGCATGAGATGAAGAGGCGCTATCCTTTAAAAAGACTGCAACACTATCCATTGTTAAAGCTGATGGTAGAGAAGATTTAGTTATATGTCAGCGCACCAATCGAAGAGGATTATTAGACTTGGAGAAAGATGATGACTGGCAACTCTGAGAATTATGTGGTCTCCCCATAAAAGCCAGCAGCAGTTTGGTAATAAGAAGCCAGCAATGTGAGGTGTTGATGAAATCATATTATGATGTGAAGCTGCTGCCAGTAGTTTCCAACAACAGAGCAAAATTTAATAAAAACTATATGTGAGAAAACAGGGCTGATTGCAGAGGCCCCATAACTTTTTGCCCCCATTTTCCACTTTTTGCTGGTGTTTTCCTGACTTTAAAGGTGCCCTGGGTACTGCTAACCAGTCCCAGGGCCTGTGCTCTGTGTAAAATGGATATGCAAATTAGGCTAATTATAATTGGCTAAGTTAACCTACCTATAAGTCCCTAGTATATGGTAGGGCATGTAGGTTTAGGGACCACAGCATAGGTGGTGCACACCTAGGTGCACTGCTGAGGTGCCCAGTGTCATTTTAAAAGCAAGCCTGCCTTGCTGGCTGCTTTTAAATTAAAGTTATATGCAAATTCGACTTTGGAATTAAAGGTACTTCCAAAGTCTTAAACTACCTTATTTTTACATATAAGTCACCCCTAAGGTGTGCCCTATGTGCCCCTAGGGCTGGGTGCCATGTAACTATAAGCAGGGACTTTATAAAAATAGATTTATAAGCCCTGGTGAGGTAAAAACAGCCAAATTAGTTTTTCCCTCATTGAAGTAAATGGCCTTCATAGGCTAAAATGGGCAGACTTTATTTTAAATTTTAAAGTCTCCTTAAATGTTACATACCAAGAATTTGGTATCAAATTGATTGTTGTAATAAATCCCACAACTTCCAGTTGTTGGATTTAATATAACTTGTCCAGGTAAAAAGTTTAGACTTTACCTAAAAAGTTGCCAATTTCAGCTCTGCATTGTTTTTGCTGCTGTGCTCTGATTGGCCAGCCTGCAGCAGCTTCTGCCAGGCTGCCTTGATGAGGTGTGAAGTGGCCAGGCTTCACACAAAAGAATGTGCTTGGGGGAGAGAATCTCCCCTCAGCAGATGGTGAGGCAGGAAGGGGGAGGGCTGCCAAACTGGTCTTCAAAGGCAGAGAAGGACATTTGCAGCACCCAGCAACACCCCCACATCCTGCAACCCCAGACAATTAGGTGCCCCCTTGATTAGATTAGGAGAGGGCAGGAGAGGGGTGTGTTTATGATTTTTAGCCACACCAGTGGGTGGGCTCAGCCAGATGTAACCTCCAAAAATCAGATTCATCCATGTTGGATTGTTAGAGACTGTTGCCTTCTGGGATGGATTTTTGCCACACTTCCCAGGAAGTGGTCATCACAGGGGGACGACCCTGTCCCTGATTGGAGAACCAGGGCCCCCTGCTTTTCACCCAGGACCAAGGATAAAACTGGCAGACCTGCACCCACGCCTCAGATCCCCACCAAATTTCAAGAAGAAAGAACTTAAGGAGAAGAAGGACTGCCCTGCTGGACCCCTGGCCGGCACCTGGAACCTGCACTCAGAAGGACTGCACCAGCTGCACACTTGGGCTTCACCACAAGAAGGACTTTGCCTGGCTTCAACTGGTTCAAGGAGGGACTCCCTGTTTGCTACAGGTGAAAAATTGCTAAACCAGAGTCCCCTGCACCAACTCCTGAAGAAAGCGACCAGCTGACCACTGTCCAGTGGCCAAAAAGGAGTTTGCGCCAGGTGCATTCTGGGAGTTGAAGTCCGCACCCCCCAAGGACCATCACAGAACTTCTGGACCCTTGGGGTGAGCTGTGGACCCCAAAAGAACCTTGAAAGAACATCTGGGTGAAGCCCCAGAAGTTTGGAAAAGATTTGAGAATTTTTGGAAAAAAGCTCCAGAGAGGGACCGACCTGCCGCGGAAATTCTAGTCGGCTTGCCTCAACCGTGACCCGGCCTGACTTCGTGGTTCGTCCCGGTAAAGAAAAACATCCAAAAAAGAGACTAAGTCCGAACGTAAAAAGTTGACCGGGACCTCCCAGCCATCGTATCCGAGAAGGGCTCCATGGACGTCGGATCAAGATCCAGGTTTACCCTGGTCGAAGGATTTTCATCTCGAAAAAACGACTAAGTCCGAAGGTAAAAGTCTCCACCGAGGAAACCCACATCGCGTATCCGGACAAGGGCTCCAGGAGGTCGGATTCAACTGGCAGGTTCGTCCCGGTGAAGAAAAACTTCAAAATAAAGACTAAGTCAGAAGGTAACTTTTTAACCGAGGCCTCCCGCGACCTGTAGCCGAGCAGGGCTCCATCACGATCGGCCTGAAAGTTTGACTTTGCCCCGGTCGAGGTGCAACCAGATGACCCGATTGGCGCTTTTTGTTTCTAAGCGCTAGAAAAGTAATAATTCTTTAAAAATTCATATCTCCGGTTCCCCTGAACCGATTTTATTCGTTTTTGTGTCATGTTAAAGATAAAAATATAAACTATTTTTATAAATTGGTTTTGGATTTTTAAACTGTTTCCTGTGTTTTATTTAATTACTGTTTTGTGATATTTGAATGCTTTACACTTTGTCTCCTAAGTTAAGCCTTGACGCTCGTTGCCAAGCTACCAAGGGTTGAGCTGGGATTAATTTACTGAGACCTAACTGTACCTATGTGGAGGTTAGTGGCTTGTTGCTAGGTGTAGGTACCTACCTGCCCTACCAATAACCCATTTTCCAACACTATATAAATAGAAAATCCTAAATTAGTCTCTCATAACAGGCATGACAGAATACCACATGAGCAAAGCACATTACTGCACATAGGCAAACAATTGGTGACTAGTTTTAAGGGAACCTTCTGGAAAGGAAAAAATCCCCTCCATCAAAGGAAAGCATTTACAATGTTATGAAGAGCAATTTGAAAGAGCTCCTTGACAAGAGCTGCCAGTGAAAACTGAAAGTTGAAAACCTCAGCTAAATGTGTTTGAAGAGAGAGGTCAAAAGTTCAGCTGGCTGTCAGAAGGTAATAAATATTCCATTGCAGATGAAACTAGATTTGTAGAATCACATCCAGGCAAGCAGTTAAAAGTCAAATAGAAACATCTCTGTGAAAGTTTAGGTTTGTGCAGAGGCTTACAGAGTGAAACACAAATGACTCAGATAAATAATTACCTCAGGCCTTCACATGAAGTCTCTCAAAATGACTTAAAAACTGGAGAGCCACAGTGCTACAGTGCTCAAAATTGCTGAAGAAATTAATCATTTTGATGTGAAAACATCTCCTTCTTTCCAGGAAGTGCTGAAGCCTCAAGGAGCTCTAAAGAGCAGCGGCCATCTTGCGTGACCTCCAGCCACGCCCCCCCACTGCATTCTGTGCAAGGATTTTCAGCTCTTGTTCAGCCAACTTATCCTTTCCAGGGCCCAGGGACTGAATAGGGCACCACTTGGCAGGAAAGGGGTCTCATTAGAGAGTCCAGGTGCTGGCATAGGAAGTCTTTGGTGGCCCTGAGACTTCAAAACAGGAGGCAAGCTCAGTTCAATCCTTTGGAGATTCTTCTCAAGCAGGAATGCACAATAAAGTCCAGTCTTTGTCCCCTTACCAGGCAGAAGCAGCAACTGCAGGATAGCTCAACAAAGCACATTCACAGGCAGGGGCAGCACTTCTCCTGAGCTCTTCAGCTCTTGGCAGATGTTCCTCCTGAATCCAGAAGGGATCTTATTTTCAAGGGCTTGGGGTCCAAGTAGGCATACTTCAAAGGAAAGTCTCTGTTGTTCACAAGATCCTGCCTTGCCTGGGCCAGGCCCCAGATGCAGACCAGAGGGTAGGAGACTGCATTGTGAGAGAGCAGGCACAGCCTATTCAGGTGTAGGTGACCACTCCTCCCTCCACTCTAGCACAGATGGCTCATCAGGATATGCAGGCTACACCCCAGCTCCCTTTGTCTCACTGTCTAGAAGGGATTCACAAAAAGCCCAACTGTCAAACTGACACGGACAGGGAATCCACAAACAGGCAGAGTCACAGAATGGTTTAAGCAAGAACATACCTACTTTCTAAAACTGGCATTTTCAAACTAACAATTTTGAAAACAACTTCACTAAAAGATGTATTTTTAGATTGTAAATTCTGAGACCCCGAACTTCATATTTCTATCTGCTCTCAAAGGGAATTTGCACTTTAATAAGATTTAATGGCAGCCCCCATGTTTAACTTATGAGAGAGATAAGCCTTGCAGCAGTGAAGACTTAATTTAGCAGCATTGCACTGTTAGGACATGTAACACACATCAGTGCGTGTCCCACCTTTAACATATACTGCTCCCTGCCCATGGGGCTACCTAGGGCCTACCTTAGGGGGTAACTTACATGTATAAAAAAGGGAAGGTTTAGGTCTGGAAAGTGGGTACATTTGCCAGGTCGAATTGGCAGTGTAAGGCTGCACACACAGACATTGCAGTGGCAGGTCTGAGCCATGTTTACAGGGCTATTCAGTGGGTGGCACCATCAGTGCTGCAGGCCCAATAGTAGCATTTGATTTACAGGCCCTAGGCACCTCTAGTGCACTTTATTAGGGACTTACTATTAAATCAGATATGCCAATCATGGATAACCCAATCACCAATACAATTTACACAGAGAGCATATGCACTTTAGCACTGGTTAGCAGGGGTAAAGTGCCCAAAGTCCTAAAGCCAACAAAAACAGGCCAGGAAAAATATGAGAAAGGAGGCAAAAAGATTGGGGATGACCCTACAAGAAGGGCCAGGTCCAACAACATATCTCTGCTATATAAGTAGAACCTCTTTGATTGAAGTGATTTGTATTCACTTTATTATTAGATTAAAGGCCTTATTATGACCTTGACGGAGGGGTTTCCTCCATCACAAATGTGACAGATATCTTGTCCGCCGTATTACGATCTCATTGAATATAATGGAATCATAATAAGTTGGACGGGATAGCGCCACATTTGTAATGGAGGAAACCCCTCTGTCAAGGACGTAATAAGGCCCTAAGTTACTTTAGAATTATTTAGCAGGTTGTATCCACCTCTGAGATCTTCATGGTTCCATGGGAATATACCAACATTAGAACTGTACAATTCCTGTTGCCTGTGAAGCAGATTAATCACTTACACAGGACAGACACCTTCTAGTGCTTATAAACTGTCTCCATACCCCACCTCAGTCTGCCCATTGCAATATACACCTTAGCATGCCCATTAAAGAATCTAAAGATCCGATGAAAATTGGGTAAGTGAATGTCAGAGACTTATCCCATTATATTGGGAGGAAACAAATATTGCATTACCTTCACTCCAAACATACAAACATTTGTCATATTGCAGGAGCTGCTTATGACCCTCTTCGAGACTGTAAACCTATTAAACGGAGGGTGGGGTAGGTGATAAAAAGAAGCTGCCCCTATTAAGAAACAAATGCACGGTCTTCCTAATCGAACACTACAAAATCCGAGAGGGAGAGTAGTTGGTTATAGTATTCAGGAAATGCCTCCACTTAAATTTCTGAAAACATGGTAAGATAAGAACGGGCAATATGTTTTTGTGAAAGTAAAAATCCACAATAAATGATCAATGGCTGAAATATTGCACACAACTCTACCCAAACTGCTTTTTTAACTTAAGTGCATTGTCTTTTGGTTGAGTTAAGCCAAACCTGAAAGATCATAAGGGGTATTGTTATTTAGCTCATGACCAAGTTCTGATAGGTCCAAATAAAAAGTTTTTTTTTGTGATAAAGTGTTACAGAATGACATAATAAAATATCAGACCCTTGCGGGTGCATGGTGACACAGTGTACACTTTTCTCTCCTCTGTCCATGGTTTGAATTCCAGGATTGCTTATTTTCTACTGTCAAGGTGTCGCGTGAGCTCTCATTATCCTAAATGAGACTACTGGATTTCTAGGTAGCAGGATCGTTCACGGTGTGGGGGACTGAGTCTGACCCACTTGGAAGGACCTTTGTCACACTAAATCCGGTTTTGCTCCGGCTAACTAGCAGTGCCTCATCTCTCCCAAGGGAAAGGGATGATTGGGCAGCCGAGCGCATGACATCTTTGGAACTTCTCAGGGAAGTCATGGTCACTCAGATCCAAACCAACTCTCTCATTTACAGTATGATCTCATAAACAAATGACAAAGGCAGTTTAAGTTTTATATATTGTTTTAATAAAACGACTGCATTTTAGATATTAAGGCGTGAGCCGCAATAACCAGAACCATACAACACAGTAGGATTGAAATAGTCACAAGGAGAGTGAAACATAAGAAAAACGCTATCATGGTGTTAACAATTTCTACTCTCTCTCAGCTAGTTCTAGTTCGAGCACAGCATGTTAAGCTTCTAACTTGCCTTTCAGATTCTCTGGGAAGCCATCAACCCTCATACCTGAGCAAAGGCCTGTGATCTGGTTCAGCATCTGCTACGAGGCAGTCAGCGTCTAGTTGTGGTTCCCTGGTCGGACTCTCCCTCTTGCATGTATTGGGACAAGGAAGTGTTTTTATAACAAACATGTCATCGTGATCACAAAATGCCTCTACGCAAGAACGCCAAAGACTAAACTCCTACCTCGTCTATCGGCAATTTACCAGACTGTATCCTTGACTGAAGCACAGAGTGAACAGGAATGTGTTATTGAGAACTCCAGTGCTGAAGTAGGCTAAACAGTGTGATATAAATAATAAAACAAGACCGTAGAACTGGTTATTTGAAAAATAACAGTACGAAGCCGAATAAAAAGCATGTAGAGCAAAGTTCACAGAGGCTCTAAGCTGCGAGCAAAGGAATAAAATACATCCAGGGCAAAGTGCACAAAGGCCTAAAGCCTGAAGCTAATGCGCAAAGGATACATAAAACTGACCACACTACACCCTCCCCTTGTCGGTAGCAAGTGGTCCTAACAAGATAAAAATATGCCCTAGATACAAAAACACATCAAATATATTTCGACAAGATCAGAGGACAACAAAGCAGAAAACAAATTGAAATTGGGAAGCAAGTGACGGTAAAGCCAAATGTGATATGATGTCAATAAAAAATAAAAAATAAAATCCAATTATTAGACACAAGCCACGGAAAGCAGGAGATCCTACACTTCGACAGATGTCAACATTGGAAAATCCACGCCAAAAATTATCATGGAGCAGGTGTGTTCCAAAGCCCCAGATCTATCCGGGGGGGCACCCCGTGCAGGGCTAAGAATGAGACAATACCATCTTCCTCCAGGAAGGGAATCTCATAAACCGCCTCACGAAGCAAACGCAACCGCAGTGCACAAGTCTGGGAATGAGCCCTAATCGGGAACATCAACAGATCAGTATCGACCACTGGGGGGCGCTGCAGTGAGAGACAGAGAGCCAGTGCATGTTCAAACGAGCACCAAAGGCACCGAAACACAAGCTGCACACAATCCAAAACCGGTCGGAATGATAGAGACCAGTCACACTCCAAATGTCCCAGGAGTGTTGCCCCGAAATGCTGCATCATGCGTTCACAACACAGCTGCGCTGACCGGAGCGCTAATATGGGAGCTCGTTGCAGTGGGACAGCCATTGCGGATGAACAGCAGCAACAGCAAAACCCCAGCCAACAAAGCCAAAGTAACCGCAAATCCCCCAAAAATGCTTCAGAAAATAGAGTGAATAGCCGAAGGTATTAAACCGAATATGGAAGAGAAGGAATGAGCAAAACCAACACCAACGGCTTTGAAAAAATGTGCAACTCCAGCAGTACTGGACGCATTAAATATACGTCCCACGAGTTCACCAAAGTGACTCGGAAAGTTAGTATTCAAAAGGGACTGTATTTCCGCAGATGACCTCGCCACCTGAAGTGCGTAGGTCTCGCTAGCAGATGTAAGGGCCACATGCTTTTGAAACAATAGAGCTTTCAGTCGACTCAACTTGTCGAAATTCACCTTGGAAGTAGCAATATGAGGCCAGATGTCCGCTACCTCCCTAATTTGAGTGGGGGGAAACAACACATTCCCCCAGCACGTAACGGCCTTGGTGACAACGACTACGTAAACTATTCCGGCACACATGCCACAACAGGGTTCACTGTTAAGAAGGATGTAACTGCCGTTTGAAAGCACCTAGAAAGTGTTTTTAATTACCGTGACTGGAACTCCCTTTAGATAACAAGCTAAGTTAGCAATCGAGGCATTACACGCCCCGTGCAAAGACAGCTGTTTACAAACCATTGAATGGCTGACAGAAGTTTTGCATTCGCTACTGCTAAGAAAAACCTCCCTGAAACCATTAATACATCTGTATAGAAAGGGAAGCTCCCACACCTCGTGTATGTAACTGTCTCCCAACCGTTCATATCTACCCACTGGAATGTGTTTTAAACAAGAAGTAAATTGCAGAGTGGAGATAGGCAAATTAATAACCCCGTGAATCAACCACTCAGCTGACGGAATCTCAGCCACAGTAGAAGGCAATTTCTCCAACTTTTCAATATTTCACATAACATATGCCGCTTCCTTCTTAGCCATCAGCTGTTGTTGACGAGTCAAATTAAAGGAAATAAATATCTCCCTGGCAAGAATGTGCTGCCACGGAACGCGACCTGCCTTCAAGGTCTGTAGAGTCCAACCCAACTGCATGACGGACCGCGTTCGACTCTGCCCATGATATAAAGAAGACATATCAGATTTAATAATGTCTATAGCAGAGGAAACAATGTTGTCAATTGTGTATACACGGTCTGAAAGGGTATGCATCCCATTATCCACAACAGACAAAGCCTGTATCAAATTTTCCTGATCAATTTGCCTCAACGCTGCCGCTGCCTCTTGCTATGAGAGCTTCCAAATCTCATTATATACCTCACACAAAATACGTTTCTTCCGCGGCATATTTGGTCCTGGCAAAAAATCTTGCAAGTCAGTATCATTAGACAGTAACGTGAGATGTGTCTTAACTACATCCAGCGTGGATGACTTCAACCATTGTTGACAAAGTTTCCCACGCTGTATGTAGTAATGACATCAGCATGTTCTGGTGATATGTAGCGAGGGTCTGCCCTATTAGTCCTGAATCCCCCCGAAGAGGTGACAAAACGCTGATGACACCCATTAGTGTCTATGGGCCACAATAACCACCCGCCTGGACGTATCAATGAAGTGTTAAGCATACCATTCTGGACCCAGTCTGTGAGCTCACTAAACGTGGCATTATTCAAATATTGATTTAGGGCTACTAGCTTTATGAATAAAGTGGTGTCCATAATAATTGTAGCAAAACATGTCACCATAATTATCTCTAAATAGGTAAGCATCTTCATTTTCATAGACAGAATAGTATTGCAATTCCGTCAACATAGAATCCACTGTCTTTACATCCCAATCATCAGATACAATGCCTGGTATAACGATATCATTCATTGATAATTTGAGAACATACGGTATTTGAATTATTTCTGTGGGACCATATATATCAAACATCACTCTATCCCACACAATCCCATCCGGAATCGGCACTGCAGAAATGTTCAAAAAGGACAAGTCTCTTCGAACCATATGTGACGAAAAATGTGGTTTCAACACAGTCTCCACGTGCTCAATGTCAGATCGTTCAGGAAGAAAATGACCATGTATTACCAGAAAAAAGGTAACTACAAACCCCAGCCACAAGAAAAGAGTCATTACAGCCATAAAAAGCCACAGATAGTTCCAAGGAACAACAAAATGTGTGTGTTTAAGCCAACACAGCAGCTTACGCGGACCCAGGGCTGATGTTGAAGAGGACGAGGAGTCCGACACGGTATCATCAGTGGCATTGAAGCAGCCAGAGGCAGTTCTCGCAAAAGGTGCAACCGTAAACATAGAAGTACGCTATAAACTACATGTTCAGCAATATCAGTAGAACGTACTGCAATTTGATTAAAAGATCCCAAATCATTCGTCGTCTGTGGAACAATCGCAAGATCAGCTTCCACCCTCCCCAAGCTCGGAGAGGAAACAGCGTCGGTGCAAACCACCTGCAGCGGAACTTCTTCCCCAGTAGTGAGAGGGATTCCGGAACTACTGGGTGTCCCTCTTGGTCTGCTGTGCAGAATCGGCCACATGTTGTAACTTGACATTATCAATGGAAACAAAGCGATTTCCTTTGGCCCCTTGCAACGGTGGCAAAATTACAGTTCTTGTGCCGCTGATCCCTATCACAGGGACAGGCACTCGATAAGAAGGACCAAATTCCTTTTTTACTGCAACCTTTTCACGCACAAGATCCCCAATCCTGGGAATCCAACCAGTAGACGTTACTGGTTCATCCTTAATTCCTGTGGAGGCAGCACTTGCAGAAGAGTTATCTTCACGGAATTGTTGTAAATCCTGCAAAACAGTGACACAATCATTTATGTCAAAGGGTGTATCGACCGTCTCCACACCAGGACCATCTAGATCAGGAACATACATTTGTGTTCCAAACAGGCACTCATATGAAGTATGACTCCCCAGGGACCTTCTAGGCAAGTTATTAAGTGCTCTCTGTACTCCATACAGGTGGGCCAGCCAACTACGACCCGTACCTATATCTCTGGCCATTAAGGATTGCTTTAAATCGCGATTTAAATGCTCCACAACAGAATTTCCCTCGGGATGAAATGAAGACGAGAACTGGAGTTGGACCCCAAATGAAGCCATGGTGTCCCTTAATGCCTTAGAGGCAAAGGCCGAATGAAAAGCCGCAACTGCAAATGTATCGACAAAGTTGCGCAAATCTTTAATAACAGTTCGAGGGTCAGCCGAGCGCTGTGGCCAGACCCACACAAATCTGGAGCACGAATCTACAGCAACCAATATATATTTGTATGCACTATCTGGCGTCAGCGGACCACAATGATCCAAGTACACACACTGTAAAGGTTAATTTGATATGAGAAGGGGCGTCTGCTGCGGGCGTCTAGCCGTGGAAACTTTAATTTGTTGGCAGACATCACAACAAAGGACATATTGCTTTGTCTCTTTATAGAGACCAGGTCACCAATAACGAGCCTGTAAGAGTGAAATGGTGGCAGCCACGCCTGCATGTGCAGAAGCCGCCCCCTCATGTGCTGCAGTAATTAATCGAGGTCGCTCAATTTTATTGAACATTTCACGTACACCAACGCCTGGGATTTTAACTACAGCGTTTAGCATACCACCCATACAGTAACTATATTTAGAAGGGAATCCTTTAGGAAATGGCGTGCCATCAGCCGTAGCTTTTATGGCAGCCAAAATCTCTGTGTCTGGTTTGGAACTCGAACGAGTTACTGCGGCCACAGTGGCAACAGCCACCACCGATTTTGCGGCTTCATCAGCCAAAGTATTCCCAGCAACATGTATTCCAATGCGCTGGTGTCCAAGTGTATGCACAACATGGACTTTAGGAAGCGTTTCTTTCAGATCCGCAACCTTCCCCCACAGCAATTTGTGTTTAATGGTGTTACCTTTGGAATCTCTGAACCCATTCAACCTCCAGTAGTGCAAATATTTGTTGAAAGACTGAACACAGTAATAGGAGTCACAAACCAGCAATGTCAATATTGCCGGATCCGCGTGTTCCAAGGCTAACAATAGAGCTTTCAGCTCAGCCAACTGTGCCGTACAATCTCCCAAGGTCTGTGTATAAGTATGTCGGGGTGCAGAACACTTCCCCCTCCATATATCCACTCAATACCGCACATGCAGCAGAATACTGTTGTTTAGTCCCAACCGCCGGTTGCGCAGAGCCATCGGTATACATGACCACTTCATATTGGTCAATAGGCAATGTGCCAGCGGGAACTGGGTACTCCATTTCATATTGAAGGAATTCTTGAGTCTGCAGTTTAGGGTCAAATATGTAATCTACATCAGTGGCTGTCAAAGACGTAGCCCATTGAATCCATCGCAAGTGTAAAGCTTTCGAATTAGGAACACTCGCTTTTGTAACAGCCTCTAAGGCTGGAATTGGGGAAACGACAACGATGCGTTGGCCCTGGGCAAGAGGTCGTTCTTTAATCACAGCCATGTGTACTGCAGTGAGAATTTTCTCAGTTTGTGCAAAACGTTGTTCTGCAGCAGAATACAAGTACGACTTGTATGCTATCGGGACTGTCTCACTCTCATTAAAGGTGACATATGTAAACCCAACGGCACCAGGTATAACCCTGATAACCAGATGCGTTTTATTATCCCGAGTGTGTAAATGTGTCACTGCTAAGAGATCACTTTGTAAATCTCGAAGAATATGTGTATATTCATTCGTCCAAAATCTACTCGAAAAATGTGGGTGAATCAACTCGTATAATGGTTTTATACGTATAGAGTAATCAGGAATGTAAGTTCTGCCAAAATTTAGAAACCCCAATAACGACTGGAGTTTCCGAACCGTATTAGGAGGTTGCAACTGAGCACATTTTTTCAAAAAGTGTGGTGCTAAGCTCTTGCCCTCATTCAACAACTCATATCCCAGGAAAATGACGCTGAGGAGGGCAATTTTTGATTTCTTAAAATTAAACTTATAGCCAATTTCAGCAAATCCCACAACAATGCGCTACCCGCCTTAAATGTTGCAGCAACTCATCGTCCGTCAGATATATATCATCCACATATGATAAAGCTTCGGGGTCCAACTCGTGCAAAATTTCAGTTACACGAGCCAAAAATAGTCCTGGGCTATTCTTATACCCCTGAGGAAGACGACAAAACTTTTTTTGAGAGCCAAACGCACTAAAGCTCGTATAGTCCCTACTTTCGGGCGCTATATTTTGGCAGAAGAATCCATTCAAGATATCTAATGTTGTTTTGTATTTCTTACGCACAATATTATTCATGAGCGCTACGCTGTGTGAATTCTGTATTGCATATGTGCGTGTATGTCCATTTAAATGTCTGTAATCCACCACTATCCTATCAGAATGGTCCAGTTTAGCTACTGGAAATAAGGGATTATTCATCGGCGAGACACAGGGTTCAATTACTCCCTGGTACTCCAATTGTGTAAGAATTTTCCTTACTGATGCCCTCGCTTCAAATTTTATAGGATATTGCGGTTGCGGCTGTGGTTCGCCCTTTATCGGAATCACATGATAAGGTGAATTTCCATCCCACCCCACATTATTTCTATATAGGGCGGGAGCCTGTGCCAGAGCCCATGTTTTACTATAGGACTCTGCTAGTTCTCCCTGAACAAGTGGTGAGAAAGAAGGTATAATGACCTCCTCCCCAACTGGACAGTCACAAACAAAGTCAGATGGCCAATCCTGTTCGGCCAGCAGAACGTCATACAATTTGACCACACGGTCCCAAAAGATGGCGTTTATAGTGCGCTCAACGTCCCCTTCTAATTGTAAAGTTACTGTATAAACTCTATCGGGATCAGAGACACGCATATGTGCTGTTTCGATTTGTATGAAGTCATCAGTTGCTTTCACCTCCAGATGCTCTAGAAGACTCCTGCGAACTATTGTGACCTCTGCCGCGCTGTCTAACAGTGCTAACGCCCATGTCTTGTTCTTCAAGAGAACTCTCTTCTTGAGTGGCATGTCTAACTGAGACCGCCGCCACTTTCTTCTTTTTAAATTGCTGTTTTTGTTGGATCGGTTTCTCTTCTTGTTTGACAGAAACCTCAGTTGAGCGTTGTATCTCCTGTCTCGGTTTCACGTACTCTGTTCTCCGCTCTGACCGCCCACCTCTCTCATTTCTCTTTTCCGAGGAGTCCTGAAAGGAACGAGATTGGCGTGTATCAGTATATTGATATCTATCAGGAGTCTTCAAATTATCCCTATTCCTGAGATTACACCTATTCTGCGGGGTCTCCGGTTGCGGAGATTGTCCCCTATCTTTTTTAGGTGTCTGTTGTTTTTTCTCCCAGCGCTTTTTAGTACCCTCAGGTTGCTGTTGCTTAGTAGTATCTTTACTATTCTTACCCTGTAACTGGGGTTTTTGCGGTCTAGCCCGAAGGCTATCACGACTGATACTAGAATATGTTTCTGCTATTATTCTCGGCAGTTCCCGCTCCTGGTTACCTTACGGGACGTCTCGAAGACGCATACACACTGCTAGTGCTACTGCCTCTCCTTTGAGATTACTCAAAATCATAGAAGAAACAGCGGCAAAATTGCCCATCAGCTGCATCCCCAAATCTAAGGCTGGGGCAGCCCCATATTCATCTTGAATTTGTTTTAGCACTTCCGGTAGATTAGCCAATGTTGGTGTACCGTGTGCCGTAGTGTAGAGCGTGGCAAATACCGTGCCCCAAGTATTACAATGGTCCACAGTAGGAACCATTCCATACGGCAAACACATCGTCAATATTCTATGTTTATCCTGAGGTCCCGTATGGGGAAATACTGCTTCCAGCGTATTAATTTTTTGCGCCAGCCAAAATGGAGTTTCCTCCCGTTTTGCTGGGACTTTACCCATAACTGAGTGTACAGTGGTCGGATTAACCCCGGAACCACTGCATGTGGTTGCGCCGGAGCAGCACGCACTGGGTTTGTGTTAAGTGTCTGCATCACAAATTGGACCAAATGTCTATATGTAGCCGTTAATTCGTATATAAGCGACGAACTTCAGCCACTGCCAATTGAGCAACCGCAGGATGTGGTGTATATGTAGCCAATAGAGGCTATGTAGGACCATCATTACTCAGTGGACCTAACCTAACAGGTGCTATGGTGTGGGGTAGGGCGCCATCAAGCCAATTATTATGTTCTTGATTTGATAGAGGTATCTCTAAATATGCATATGCCCTGCATTGTCCAGGGACATTAGCAAGAGTGTATTCGTGAAAAGTGTTTGTACCCCCATCAACTGCTGGAAATACGACCCAAGAATAAAAAAGCTCTGTTCTATAAGCTGCATGGGCGTCCACCACACACGTGACCGGACTCCCCTGGTTCGTGAGATCATGTGCTATCAGATGTCCAGTGAGCGGTTGTCGCATATTAAGTGCGATGTTTACTGCCTGGGGATTCGCCATTATGAAAACAGCGCTAGTTCAGAGAAGGCACACCAATATCAGGGTTTTCCTTTCAAAGTTCAAGCTTGAACAACTGACCACTAAGGAATAGGATGTACCTATCTCGTGGTGGCGGAAATCCTCAGCCCCACGGACATCTCTGTTAACGGAACTGAGGAGTCAATATATATGAGACCGAGAGAGTCAGCCGGACCCGAAAATTAAAGCCAGACCAATCGTTGGCGGCGCCATGTCGCATGGGCTCTCATTATCCTAAATGAGACTACTGGATTTCTAGGTAGCAGGATCATTCACGGTGTGGGGGACTGAGTCTGAACCACTTGGAAGGACCTTTGTCACCCTAAATCCGGTTTTGCTCCGGCTAACTAGCAGTGCCTCATCTCTCCCAAGGGGAAGGGATGATTGGGCAGCCGAGCGCATGACATCTTTGGAACTTCTCAGGGAAGTCGTGGTCACTCAGATCCAAACCAACTCTCTCATTTACAGTATGATCTCATATACAAATGACAAATGCAGTTTAAGTTTTATATATTGTTTTAATAAAACGACTGCATTTTAGATATTAAGGCGTGAGCCGCAATAACCAGAACCATACAACCCAGTAGGATTGAAATAGTCATGAGGAGAGTGAAACATAAGAATAACGCTATCATGGTGTTAACAATTTCTACTCTCTCTCAGCTAGTTCTAGTTCGAGCACAGCATGTTAAGCTTCTAACTTGCCTTTCAGATTCTCTGGGAAGCCATCAACCCTCATACCTGAGCAAAGGCCTGTGATCTGGTTCAGCATCTGCTACGAGGCAGTCAGCATCTAGTTGTGGTTCCCTGGTCGGAATCTCCCTCTTGCATGTATTGGGACAAGGAAGTGTTTTTATAACTAACATGTCAGTGTGATCACAAAATGCCTCTACGCAAGAACGCCAAAGACTAAACTCCTACCACGTCTATCGGCAATGTACCAGACTGTATCTTTGACTGAAGCACAGAGGGAACAGGAATGTGTTATTGAGAACTCCAGTGCTGAAGTAGGCTAAACAGTGTGATATAAAAAATTAAAACAAGACCGTAGAACTGGGTTTTTGAAAAATAACAGTACGAAGCCGAATAAAAAGCATGTAGAGCAAAGTTCACAGAGGCTCTAAGCTGCGAGCAAAGGAATAAAATACATCCAGGGCAAAGTGCACAAAGGCCTAAAGCCTGAAGCTAATGCGCAAAGGATACACAAAACTGACCACACTACAAAGGAACACATTACCCAGTGTTGTCACATGTGACATACTGGAGAGTGGTGTATATGACAACACCCAAGTACCCCTGGTTCTGGACTTCAACAGCTTAAAACGTGGCTTATCAATACATCTAAAAACAATCTGCCTGACCAGAAAAAACAACTTCTCTCCCACATTTGCAGAGGATAATGAGGGTTTTGATGGGTCCTGCACTAACAGTCTGGGCAGCAGGCAAAGCTACATGTTAGGAGGTCCTCATGCAAGAGAGTGCTATAACGCGTGAAGAATGAGCGTAAATAGGCAGAATTGAAAACCTCAATCAGAGGCCTCACACATGAATATAATAGATATCCATGGGATGACCTACTAAAACAACTAGAACAAGAGAAATTTGTATGTTATCACTATTCTCAGAAAAAGCAGAGTATTCCCTGACCTAAATAAACTAAGATACCATTACGAGCATGGGATAAAAGCAGGAGTCTATTGGCACTGAACTGAAACAAAGGAAGTGCCAAATGAAAGTACTTTCTGATAGGGATGCCTGAAGGCAATTACAAACAAACTCTCATGCTATTTTTGAAGTATTTGAGTTTTCTCGGGCTCATTTGTAGTGCACATGCAGGGAATATACAATGGCAGCAGAGGAAGCTTTCTTTGCAGTGTTTCTACCCTTGAAACTTTTGGATGACGGAAGGGAACTGTTAAACGTGGCAATAACTATGCAAGAAACTGAAGAAACTGTGGTGGTATTGCCTAATGTGAATTCATTGGGAAAGTCGGTTTCCCAGCTAATTCTACAAAAGGGATACAGCAAAATTAGTTAAAATGCAGGATTTGAGGAGCCAGAAAACAAAAGTACCTTAAACACTTTTTGGTATTGGTCACTACGCTCCTCAACCCTTATAAAGAATTGTTCCAACTATCCTACAATATATTTTTTAATGTGAACACGAGGATATTGGAAGATATATTGATATCCCTCTTACTTAAGGTTACTCTGTCCTTGATTCAGGAGGTACCAGTGGAGTTTGTTCCAGGCAGGACATCCAGATATCGTTTACAAACACTGGACTCCCTCGATCTGACAGTGGCCTCTCCCCCAGTCGGGAGACACCTTCAACAAGAATGAGTAAGGCTGTCTATTCATAGTATTTGAAAGATTCAATTTGATGGACAATTTCCTCTCCAAGATCCAGTAGTTGTATTACGAGCCTACAGCTCAGGTGATGTGCAGAGGATTTCTGACTGCACCATTCCCATTTAAGAGGGGAACCAGACAGCGCTGTTCATTGTTTCCCTTGCTCTTTCTGTTGGCCCAAATCACTGACTACATCATCCGACAGTCATTCACAATTAAAGGAACTGAAACAGGTGCAGAGTAGACTAATCGCCAGATGTATCAAGCTTTTTTGCATTTGAAAACAGTGTGAATCACAAAAATTGTCCGTTTGCAAATGCAAAAATGGCCCCTGCGATGTATGAAAGGCATTCGCAGTGTGAAAATATGGAACCGCTAAACTAGCAAATTTTTGCGAATATGACATGGTATTGCATGTCGCAATCTGCGTATCGCAAATAGCGACTGTTAGACTTTTCATCCTTGGTGTGGTATCCCTTAACATTTTGCCTCTGTTCCCCAGGTTGTTGATGTGTGCTGGACTCTGATTTTACTGTTTTTGTTACTCTGGGCACTTTACCACTGCTAACAAGTGCTAAAGTGCAAGTGCTCCTTTACAAAATGTGTATGTAATTGGCTTATCCATGATTGGCATATTTGATTTACTAGTACGTCCCTAGTAAAGTGCACTGGAGGTGCCAGGGCCTGTAAATCAAATGCTACTAGTGGGCCTGAAGCACTGGTTGTGCCACCCACATAAGTAGCTCTGTAATCATGTCTCAGACATTCCATTGCAGTGTCTGTGTGTGCAGTTTTAACTGTGAATTCGACTTAGCAAGTATACCCACTTGCCAGGCCTAAACCTTCCCTTTTCTTACATGTCAGATACCACTAAGGTAGGCCCTAGGTAGCCTCAAGGGCAGGGTGCAGTGTATGGTTAAGGTAGGACATATAGAGGGTCATTCTAACCCTGGCGGTCTCGGACCGCCAGGGCTAAAATGACTGAAGCACCGCCAACAGGCTGGCGGTGCTTCATTGCCCATTCCGACGGAAAACCGGGTCTGGCGGTTTCCCGCCGGTTTACCCCGGCTGGGCTAATCCTCCATGGCGGCGCTGCAAGCAGCGCCGCCATGGGGATTCCGACCCCCTTCCCGCCAGCCTGGTTCTGGCGGTTTTCACCGCCAGAAACAGGATGGCGGGAACGGGTGTCCTGGGGCCGCTGGGGGCCCCTGCACTGCCCATGCCACTGGCATGGGCAGTGCAGGGGCCCCCTAACAGGGCCCCAGTATGCTTTTCACTGTCTGCTTAGCAGACAGTGAAAAGCGCGACGGGTGCAACTGCACCCGTCGCACACCTGCAACACCGCCGGCTCCATTCGGAGCCGGCTTCTGTGTTGCAGGCCCTTTCCCGCTGGGCCGGCAGGCGCTCCCTTGGCGGGCGCCTGCCGGCCCAGGGGGAAAGTCAGAATGGCCCCCGCGATCTTTTGACCGCGGAGCGGCCAATTGGCGGTTCCCGCCAGGCGGGCGGCTACCGCCGCCCGCCAAGGTAGGAATCAGGGCCATAGTAATGTGTTTTATATCTCCTGACAGTGAAATATTGCTAAATTCGTTTTTCACTGTTGCAAGGCCTGTCCCTCTCATAGGTTAACATAGGGGCTACCTTTAAATCTGATTAAAGTGTAGATTCCCTTTGGGAGCGGATGGACATATGGAGTTTAGGGTCTCTGAGCTCACAATTTAAAAATACATCTTTGAGTAAAGTTGATTTTAAGATTGTGTGTTTGAAAATGCCACTTTTAGAAAGTGAGCAGTTTCTTGCTTATACCATTTCTGTGACTCTGCCTGTTTGTGGATTTCCTGTCTGGGTCAGTTTGACAGTTGGGCTGGTTGCACCTCACACTAGACAGTGACACAAAGGTAGCTGGGGTGTAGCCTGCATCTCCTGATGAGCCATCTGTGCTAGGAGGGTGGGGAGGAGTGGTCACTCACATCTGAAAGGGCTGAGCCTGCCCTCACACAATGCAGTCGCCAAACCCCTGGTGAGTGTCTGGGGACTGGCCTGGGCAAAGCAGGATTTCACATTCACAAGAGACTTTACTTTGAAGTAGGCCTACTTCAAAGGAGAAATTGGGTATAAGGAGGACACCCAAAACCACAGACTTTAGAACACTTCTGAAAACAAGAGGAATCTCTGCTTGGAGAAGAGCTGAAGAGCTGAGGAAGAAGAGCTGCCCTGCCTGTGACTGTGCTTTGTGGAGCTATCCTGCAGATGCTGCTTCTGCCAGAGTAAGAGGGCAAAGGCTGGACTTTGTGTGCCATCCATCTTGAGAAGAAATCTCCAAGGGCTTTATTTAGAGTTTGCCTCCAGTTGTTTGAAGTCTCAGGGACAGCAAAGACTTCTGTCTGCCAGCACCTGGAGAAGTGGTGCCGTATCTAGTCCCTGGGCCCTTGAAAGGAAAAACTCATAAAATTCAAGGAAATCGAGTTCGGACGATTCCGGACCAACACCGCTGCTGAATCCGATGACGCCGCCTGCAACCGACTCCGTGATCTTTGTTGGAACGCGACGACCTTCGGCCTGATACCGCTGCAGCACTACTGAAGTCCGCGACTCCGTGGAAGTCGCCGCATAACGTGGTGACCGACGCTGCTCAAAGTGCGCGGATTTAACATTTCGCTCAGACGCCGCAATCCCAAACTCCGTGCATCGGCTTGTTTTCACTCTTCACCAAAGGTACTGTACCTGGGGGTCTACGTGACTCCGAGGTTGGCGCCGCTGGTGTCAGATTGTTAGGAACAACTTCATCACGACGCTGTGTTAACACCTCATCGAAGCATTTTGTGTTTCTAAGCGCTATTTTTGGATGTAATCTTTACAAATTCATAACTTGACTTGTGTATGTCGGATTTTTGTTGTTTTGGTCTTGTTTTGTTTAGATAAATATTTCCTATTTTTCTAAAATGGTGTTGTGTCATTGTGTAGTGTTTTCCTTAAGTTACTGTGTCTGTTGGTACAAATACTTTACACGTAGCACTGTGAAGTTAAGCCTACTGCTCTGCCAAGCTACCAAGGGGATTAGCAGGGGTTAGCTGTGGGTGATTCTCTTTTACCCTGACTAGAGTGAGGGTCCTTGCTTGAACAGGGGGTAACTTGACTGTCAACCAAAGACCCCATTTCTAACAGCGACATGATTTACCGAATCACTATTTGTGAGACCCAAGCTGCGACACAGTTTAGCGAATCGCAGATAGCAATACCCAAAATCCTGGCACAATTTGCGATACGCAGATTGAAACACACAAAACCCTGTCGCAATGTGATGCATCAAAAATTTGCAAATTGCGAAAACTTGCAGAATGGCCTTTGGCACATGCAATTTACCACAAATTGAAATTAGGTGGTAACAAGGTGCAACCTATATAGAGAGGCCCAGATTGACTCAGCTGCTTTTCCACAATGGTTGCACTCTACATGATGGCGAGGAGAACGAGGATCCTGGCAGGTTTGAGGAGAGGGAGGAGGAGAAAGGAGCACATTTTCAGAGTGGGCATTACTCTTTTTGACCATACAGAGGAGAAAATCTATGAGAAGTACAGGTTAAGCTCAGCCATGATACTTGACCTGATAGCAGATCTACAACCCCTACTGCAACGCACCACACACAGGACCAATAGCATACCCACCCATGTGCAGGTATTATGCTCCCTGCACCTATTAGCCTCAGGGAGCTTTCAAGGGGTCATAGCAGCAGCTGAAGGGGTCTCACAGAGTGCCCTCTCACGCTTCTTCAATGCATTTTTCAATGCCATGCTGAGCAACATACAAGAGCACATAAGATTCCCCAACAACCCACAGGAATTACAACAAACAAAAATCAATTTCTATCAGATTGACATCTCATATACATGTCATAGGTACCATCGATGGGACTCATGTAGCTATCTGTCCACCATCGGCCTCCGAGTATGTTTATCTCAACCGTAAACAAACGAGTATATTTATCTCAACCGTAAAAACCATCATTCCATGAACATATAGGTGATTAGCAATGCCTCTAACATAATAACTGATCTTGTGGCCAGATACCCAGGCAGCACACATGACTCGTACATCTTTTGCCACAGCGGGATACACACAAGACTGCTAGTTGGGGAGTTTGGCGAAGGATACCTACTGGGTAAGGTAATAGTTGACAATGTTGCATTGAAATTATAGTGACTGCAGATTTCAACAGTACTCATTTTACCCTCTGTTTATTCCAGGAGACAGTGCTTACGCAGTGCGCACCTATATAGTAACGCCCTACCTGAGCCCTGAAACGCCTGCATAGAGAAGATACAATGCTGCACACAGGGCAACCCGCAGTGTGGTGGAGCGGACTTTCGGTCTGCTGAAGAGCCGCTTCAGGTGCATCCATATGAGTGGAGGGGCACAACAGTACGGCCCAGAGACAACCTGTAAAATTGTGGCCACGTGTGCAGTGTTGCACAACATTGCAACAAGAAGGGGCATACCTGTTGAACCAATGGAGCCTGACTCAGCTGAAGATGGTGATCCCTTACCACTTCATCACTCAGTAGACAGAACCAGTGCAGCAGAGGGTAGGCAAAGGCGTGCTGACATCACGCACAGCCATTTCTGATGTAAGTAATGACAACACCACTTCAACTTTATGTATTTTTGTTGTTAGCAAAGTTATTACCTTGACTTCAGGTAACGTATGTGTGAATAGGCCATAGCCATGAACCATAGGCTACCATGTGTGAATAACAGTATCACACTATTAGCATCATAGTATAACTGTACAGCTACATATTACGGTAGTCCCCAGTAGGCCTTCACATTACTTCCTACGTCCACGCACTCCACTTGAGTGCTCAGTGGCCTCACTGGCACCTCTTGCAGCGGGTTCACTGGCAGTACAGTGTCTGGTATTGCGACACCTAGGATCCATCAAAGGGGCTGTAAGAGTGCTGAGGCTAGAGAACTCCTCACTATCCCCACCACCAAGTTCACTGTTTGTAGCACTGCGTGCTGTCTGCATTGCATCCAGGACATTGGTTATTTGCACTAATCCCTGTGCAACATACCGACTGCAGTGTGCTATCTCCACCTGTATGCCCACAGCACGTCGTGAAATCAAGGAAGTTGAGCTAGCAAGCCAATTGACCGATCTGCGGAACCCATCAAACCTTCCCATAAATTGGTGATGGCGCCTACTGTGGCTAATACGCTCCTGCTAAATCTGAGTGCAGGGGTCCCTCATGGCATTTGACAACTCCTTTGTGTTTCCGGCTGCTGTTTGCTATCCCTCATTCCAACTGCTTGTTCATTGCACCCAAGTTCTGATTGATTGACACCAACTGCCTGTGCATTGACCTCATGTGTTTGCATTGCAGACACTGCACTTTAAGCATGGAAGCTTCAAGGTCGCCAAAGATTGATGGGCCCTCTCCTTCCTCTGTGCACTGTCTGCCTGCATAGTGACGCCTCCTGAGGGGAGTTGACTGCTGCTGGGGCAGGGACTGCTGTCTTCCTGGGGATCTATCCTCTGGGGGTGGTGTGGGGACTTCATCCGACATCTCATCTGAGTCCTGGTTGTACTCTGGGAGAGGTAACACCCTTGCCCTGCATATAGTTGGTGCAATACTGAAAGACTCACTTGTGTTGGAGTCGGACTGTGGCTGTATTTGGACATCCCCCATATTTCCACCTTCTGCTACAGCAGGGCCCGGGACATCTGCAATGACAATGTGCAGCATGTCATTTATGTATATATCACAATAAGTTGCATAATAGTAAATATTGAATTCTGACATCGTATCACTGTGACTTGTGTGTGTTGTTTCTCTATGTGGCTGAACACCAACTTGATTTTAATGTGATTTCTTTACCTTAGGACTGTGGACTATCACTCCCATAAGGCATAGTTGGGTTGTCTGTAAGATGTGGCATGGACTACTACTCACAATGCATCTCAGTAACAGCTCTTTCCTAAAGGGCGTTTGTACATGCACATATGGGGACACACATCATCGCTGGCCTTACCTTTGCTGGTGCTGGGTGTCCCTGAGGTGTCAATGTCAGTGACACCACTGACAGCTTCTGGAAGCAGTGTGGACTCCACCATGTCTTCCATTGGTGTGGACGGTGTCTGGGTGGGTGGTCCTGCGCCGGTGCTCCATGCTCCCTTTAGCCTTCTGGCTACCCTTTCTTTGGCATGGAAACGCAGGTCATACCATCTTGCGTATCTCCTTCACAGAGCGCTGTGCAACACCCACTGCGCATATTTTTGTCTGGATTTCCAACCACAGTTTCCTTTTCTCACTTTCAGGTACCTGTAGTGAGATCTTCCCAAACAGTTTGTCATGGATCCTGACAACCTCGTTGGTGAACACCTCCAATTCCTCCTCACTGAATTTGAGCTTGCGCTTCCTGTCTCCCTTGTCCTTCACCTTCCCATCATTGACCATGTTGCAGATTGGTCCTGGCAGGCTCACAAAGCTGGCTCCATGGTGCTGGGCTGTGTCTCCCTGCCTGCTCCTGTGGGTGTGGCTCCTGGAAACAGCATGGTCTGACTCACTTCCTGGTTGTGATGTCATCATCCTGTTCCGGTTTGCCGTTTTCACAATTTGTGATTTTCAAATACCGAATCTCTCTTGATTTGCAATTCGGTATTTGCTAATCGCAAATTGCGTTTGTTAATTTTAAGAAATCGCAATTGCCCACTCGCAGTTTTGTTACATCCCATTTTAGATTTCTAAACTAGCGATTTCTTAAAATTTGCTATTTAAGAGATGCAAACCAGGAGCTTGACACATCTAGCCCTAAAACTCTATTATACAGTGAGGAACTTTTGGACTGACAGACCCAAGGAGCTTGCTCCCACCCGTTATGGAAAGTAGTAGAGAACTTTTCATGCTCTTCAGGATATAAGATTATTGTGCAAAATGTGAAGCATTACCAATGTCATAGACTGCCACCAGGAGTGTACATGAAGGCTATGATTTTAACTGGTTTAAACTCAATTTGGAGAACCTGGGTGTATCATTAATCATTGGATTGGAAGGATCTCACTCCCCTAATACATCAGATGACAATTGACGTAAAAAAACTGACATCTCTTCAGTTGTTGCTTTGGGGTAGGGTGCAAATCATGAAGAATGTGATGCACTCACATTTAATTACCTTCTAGGAACGTTACCTTTTCTATTCCTTTAAAGCAATTACATAGATTTGACCAAGATATTAAAGTCAGTTTGTTGAATGGTGATAGACCAAGGGTAAACCCCCCAAAAGACTTCATACTCCCGCAAATGGAAACATATCATGCAGTCCAAGAGTGCTCACTACTTCCCCACATTATAACTAAAACACAGGACCTTCCTTTATGGGCTAGGCTAGAGCACTATCCTTAACAAACCATTTTACATCAATAGACCTATGCTGCTAGCCTCCCTCTTCTGAGCACATTTAATCCTATGACAAAGACATTGCTGACACTCCACCCAAAACCTCATGAAAATATATCCCCATAGCATGCAGACAGTCCATTATGGAGCATTGCAAAATAGTACTTGTGGAGACCACTCCATTGGCCTCCATGTCCTGATAATGGGATCATAACGATGGACTATCTACTGTTTAAGGGGCATCTACCCGTGTTTGAAGATTTCCAGTGTCAATTCATTCTGGACGTCAGTCACAGCTGTTTTTTTCAATAACTGACACACTGTATTACACAGACCTTTGGTTAACTGCTGAAAGTTATGCCAACCTCTCCCATTTACAAATATATTACACAGTGAGGTTCTCATAAAAGCATGGTGTTAGTGCTGTGAGTCTATTCATACATTTCCTTCTCTCTAATCTCACGTTTTAGGATACACACACAACAGATGGCTACAAGACATAGTGACAGACTGCTCAAGAAAGGACTGGACCACTATAGTGGAGCCTTATGATCGAGAGGTAAGGGAGGCGTGGCTTAAATTTAGCTCCTACAAAATTCTTGGAAGATTTTGGATTATTAGTTGAGAGGAGTGAGAGCCCCACTAAAATAATAAACACAGTCCTCTTCAAGGTGAACCACAAAAGTTCCTAAATAAACCTGTGCTTAACTCTCTAGTAGCTTGGTACAAAAACAGGCTTAACTTAGAGGCAATGTGTTAAGTATTTAGGAAGCATTCAAAGAGTTATAAAGTGAAAAACTATCACAAGAAAAATCCCAAACCAATTTAGACATATAGAGTAATGTTTGATCAATAAACTAACACCAAAATGACAAAAATCAAATAAGTAGAACTTCTGAGATATGTGTTTTTAAATTTTTAGGTGAAAATAATGCAAAAAAAACACACACATCACTAGTGGGAATCTGGTCTCTCTCGACCGGATCAGTTACAAGTTCAGGCCGACTGCAATGGAATGTGGGTCGGACACAAGTATCAGGTTTGTCCCAGCGAAGAGTTTTACCTTCTCTGACGCCAATGCCCCCCCAATGTTTCACCAATGTTAGGGTATACATTGGATAAAATATCAAGCACTGGCATGCGTAAGACACTGTGCCAATCAGGGGGTTAAACCTGATGATGTGAGTCACACCTGGCATGTAAGGTAATTGAAAATGTCAGAATTAAAGTGCAAGGGACAGGAGAGGACTATATATTGGTCATTGAGTGCAGGATCAAAAATTACTTAAAATATATGTGCCTTTAAGCACCGGAGGGTGTTGGTTTGTTATGTACCGAGTTAAAAAATCACAAAAGAATGTTACATGACACATATTCTTGAGATATTTTCGGCCTTAAAAGCCTCATAAGGATTGCCGTAGCCTTGTCATCCACGCCCATTGTTAACGACCGTCGTCTTCAATTTGAATCTTACTATTTTCTGAACTGCATATGCTCGTCACTGCATTTTGATTCACATTTTGAATTGTGAAAGTAACTGTAGCAGGCTTTGAATTATTTACTGTGGCTGGCCATATTTTCTTGTATTTGGAAGCTAGTTTATGTACTTTCCCCAGGCTTGCAGATGCAGTTGGAACATCCTCCTTTCCAGTAGCTCGCACATATGATTTTTTTTTCCCTTGAAGTGACATGCATTCTATATCATTGAAGAATTTTCCTTCTGTCAGAGTTCCCAGGGGGCTCATTCGACGAGGAACGAATTGCCGTTCTTTTGAATTGAAAATAAAAGTCCATATTTTGCTAATGCTGATGGATGAAACCCACTGCCGAAATTAAAAGCTTTTAGTTTTTAACTGTGTTGCTTACTTATTTTACTTGTTGTTATTTCTGCATAATTGAAATACATTGTTTTCCTTCTATTGTTTTTTGTTTTAGTTATGCCTCTCGTTTGAACTGCTTTTGGCATGTGGAAAACAACTTTCAGTAAAAAATGGAGGGCAAATTGAGGCTTGTTAGAATGTGTTTTTCAGATTGCTCATATTAAGTATGGAAGTATGCTTCTGAGCCACTGTCAATTTAGTCAATATATCTAAGATTTTTGCATTTCACAATAGGCCGACGGCTTCCCTGAATCCGAGTAGTTATTGATAGTACTAAATTTAGGCCCTGGTTCCCTATGAATATTGAGCACCTGCAAGTTAAATAATTAGGTGTGCAAATATCGCCATTTAAGGTACTTTCCTATTCACACAATGTGCTTTTGCCTCTTATGTGGATTTTATCAAATGTAAACGTACGCAATTAAGAGGTCATTATACGTGTGAGTCAGTCGTCTCACCTAGATAGTTTCTGGATACTGCAGACATTAATAAACCTATGGCTTAATATAAAATGATGCCCCTTTTTATGCTAATGTGGCCCAACAAGGCCAAAATCGCTGTGTCAAATTTACAAAGTGGCACAATGCATGCATTGCGCCACTTTGTAACCCTTTGCCCTACATTATACCTCCGCCTGCACCTGCCCTGTAAGGCAGGAGGGTATAAAATGGCACAAATAAATCTAAAAGACTTCTTTGCGTCAGTTTTTCAGCACTTATAATGCCTGCTCAGAGCAAGTGTTAAAAGGAGGCACACCATTGTTTACAATGGGCTTTGCAGGATTACGTCAACATTTTTTATGGCAATCCTGCAAAGCTCTGAACTAGCGTAAAAAGTTCTGAAGCTAGTTCCCTAACTACCACCATGGGGCACCGTATCTTAGCTGCAGCACACACATGGTGGCGTTAGGGGGCGCTAAGGGGCGCAAGAAAGGTGGCACTGGGTGCAGCACCATTTTTCTTAAATCAGGCTCTAAATTTTCACTCCCAACACCCCTCCCCCCAA